>NC_067403.1:120343597-120660188 GCF_016432865.1 Antechinus flavipes | reverse complement strand
AATAGTTGGGGTGGATTCTCTTAAGTCTGCACACACTTTTCATTCTTTTGAGCAACCATTAATTGGATTACCATTTCCCCCCCAGTTTTGTATTCATTGTAATATTTTATTTTCATCAAATAAGCTCCTTTTAAAAGGAAGGATCACTCCAGTGAAAAATCTTAAAGCTTCTTCCTACAAGTTTTCCAGCACTCTCTCTAAAGTACTGAGCCGACTCTTAGAGGTGAGGGGATAGGAAAAATATGAGTAGTAACAATCTGTTCGTGCCTTGTACTATTGTATAGATTTGAGTTCACTAGGAGATTCTCTCACTATACAGTTGGCATTTCTAAGGAATTGGAAGAAGGAAGAATGGGAGGGGAGAACGGGGAAGTTTTTGTTTCTTTTGTCTCAAAATTCTGAGTATCTAGAACAGAGACTGATATTTCATAGGTACTTAATAAATGCTTATTGGATTGGATAATAACACAGATTTATGTGAATACAGTCCCTTTTGTTCTAGCTCTTGAAGCTGATAAATAGTACAACTACTGCTACTCAGCAGATTTATCTATCACAAATTTTGAGCACATAATTCAATGTGTACTGGACAGCAAAACAGTCTATGCAAATGGTAGTCCTGCTACTGTTGCAAATTATACATGAGCAACAGAGTCCAGAGTGGAATGTTAGCTTCAGATGAGAAATCACAATACAATGAAAAGGAATTCTCTGAACAGAAATCCCTGGACACCAAAACAACAGTTAACCATTCAGGCTTTCTTAGATGTAAGAACTGATGAAAAGGGCAGGCATGATAAAAATTAAAAACATTACACCAAAGTGGTTTCCAAAAGAGAAAGTCAAACCTTTCTAATCAAGAGGTTATTGGTCAAGGACACCTCTTATTTTTAAGAAAACAATTTCAATTATATTTGGATCAGACACACTGGAATATAGACAGGGGTTCCAAATACTTGAGCAACAAATATTCTTGGCATTCTTGTCTATTATGGAAATCACCAAATGACTGGGGAGCATATATTTATTACACATTTATATATTACTATATATGAAGGCAATTCAATTTTGTTCCTTAGGAACAATAATCAACACATTCCTATAGCACTTTATAAGGTGTCCAAAGCATTTTCAGAAAATCTAAGATGAGCCAGAAGGAGATGTCAAAGGTCATTTGATCCAACCCCCTCATTTATAAGTGAGGAAACAGGCAAATCATAGAGTTGAAATATCTTGCTCACATACCAGTAAAATTTGAATCCACATTTTCTCATTCCAAACACAGAGTTCTTTCCACTGTACCACCAATCTTGGTGATTCACATAGCCTCCCAAAGGTCCCATGAAGTATATTCATTTTGCAAAGAAGGAATCTGTAACTCAATGGTTAGGTGCCTTGATAAGAGTCATATTATTAAGTATTAGAGCCTAGATTCAAATCCATATCCTCCTGGATCTAAATTTAGTGCACTTTCCCCAATACCATGCTGGAACTGATAATCATATATATAGAAAATATATAATAAAACAATCCTTCATGAATCCCCAGAGGATCTGTGATTTTGTCAGGATAGGGAACACTTGATATGGGAACTCCTTTCATCAAACCAAATCATAACTATCCTCTGACTTTGTAAATAAATCCCAAAGTTGCTAAAGGTAAAAGTAGGCTAAGAGACTTGTCCAATGCCACACAACTAGAAAGCTTCAAAAGTGATTATTTAAATGCAAGAATTTTTTATTGCAAGCTTGGCACTCTGTCTACCTAGGCATGGAAAAACATTGCTTTGTAAAAAGCACAAAAGACTTTCTTAACAGTATTTGAAAAGATATATAGAAGTATTATTATGAAAAGCATATTTTTCAATACTAGATCATACATATTGTTTTTTGTTTCCCAATCCTTTACTTTTTAAAAGCTAAAGTGCCTTAGTTTTTTTTAGCAGATGATTCAAAGGGCAAATTTGGTGGTACTTGGAAAAAGTATCCAAAAGTTTTAAAGTATAAAATTAACTTTCATATTTATTTCATTACTGTAACAACTAAATATGTGGGGACAGGGAGATGGTTTAAAAAATGAATGGAATGAAAAAAGTATTAAGTTCTTAGGACATGCCAGGCATTGGGAATACAACAGAAAAGCAGGAAAGTTCCTATTTGCAAACCCTTAGTGTTCTTAAAGATGAAGATGATGTTCCCATTTCAAAATTTTACTGGTTTATATTTTCATGGAGCATATGTCTGGATAGCTGTATGGCCTTAGACAAATGTTTAGTATATCTGAATGTAAAGCTTTTCTTAACAGATGAGGTCTCCAGATTCAAATAAAACAAATGAAAATAAAATCTTGAAAGAATTACATAATTCCCTAATTACTGTGCAAAATCTTCATCAACATCACTTCTCCCCCCTTTAAGTCATCAAACTATAAATTGCTGCAGTCTTCATAAATTACATATAGCTAGTCCTTTTACTAACACTAATGAAGTATGATTGTGAATAACTGATTTTGCCCTCTTCTCTATCCTGGTTTTATCATCTCTAATGTAGAAACAGAACAAGTAGCTTATGATTTATGTAAGGACAGTCTGATAATTATAAGAGGTTCCACTTCAAATCTCTTTGTAATTATGAACCCAGTGGGCTCAATTTTGATTTTCTTGCTATATCCACAAAAATGACACACAAATTTCCTTGTCAACTTTTATAATTTTTCCTTTCTTTCCATCCTGTAGGTTATGGGCCAGAACTCTTGTACTTAAAACAAGGATTCTTACAAGGTACTAACTAAGTGGAATTAATAACACAATGGTTATCTAGTTTAGCATGGTAATTAACAGTTCTCTAGTTCAGTATGATTGATTTAATCTTACAGCAAATAATGGTTCCCTAGTGATATGATTGGCTTATACTCAGTATGATGAATGGATTTAACTACTAAAGAGCATATAAGCTGGGACAAACTCAGCCAGGGTGGGACACAGAGACAGATTCACATTACATCATCCATCTTTGTGGTGGCTGGAGGCTGAAGCACAAGTTCTGGGATTCAGAGACAGATTCACTTCATCTCACACCACAGTGGCTGGCCTCCTGCATTTCCTCCACTGAGACCAAAGCTCATCTGAAGGACTTCCAGAAAGATAGCTGAAGCCCCAGGCAAGGAGACAAGACTTTGAAGGAGACAATCACAAAATTGGACTTTAAACACCTGGCTATTCTTGTGATGATTACTTGGCTGAAAAGAAGGCTGCTCCAAGACCTCCAGAAAACCAACAAGAACATTACATTTGTAATGTTTATCTAGTTTAGTAGAAAAATGGTTAGACTAATAGAAAGCCAAGGTTTGATTGTAACTTGGGAGCAGATCATTGAACTTTTAGAAACAGTATAGTACACATCTCCTTGGTTATCAAAGGAAAAAGAATTAGATCCAGATGAGTGGAAATTGGTAGGAGAGCAACTATGTGAATATTACAATGATAATGGTCCTGATTCGATTCCTAAAGAAACACTTTATACATACAACTTAATAAAATTGACTTTAAGGAATTATATAAATATTAAATAAAGAAAAAGAAGAAAGTGCAGAGGGGGAGAATAGTGACAAACTAGGTGAAAAGGATGAAGAATTAGACATGAATGGAATTAAGTACAATTTGAAGAAATTAGGGAGTGTGGTGCTTCACAGCAGGAGCCATTAGGGTATTCCCCATCTCATTACTCTCCCCACCTCAATTAACCCTTCATGGCTGTGGAGGGAGAAGGAGGAGGAGGGGGAGGGGCAGTGACACAATCAGCATCACTTCTGAAGTATCCTATGACAAGATTAAAAAAAGGCACTAGTTAAATCTAAAAAAGGACAAGATATATATATGATTTAATAAATGCATACTCAATTATTGAAGAATTTGACTCTTCAGATCAAGGCAGGAGAAAATATACACCTTTTGATCTGGAAAAAAATCAAGGATTTGAAAAAGGGTTGCACTCTTTATGAGGCTACATCGTCTAATGTTAAGGTGGTATTAGAGAATCTGGCTTATGAAATTTTAACCCCTACTTTAGAAATCTATAGCAAAGACATGTTTAGAACCTAGACAAAACTTGTGGCTTTCGGAGTGAACTGAACTATGTAGAATACAAGCCCAATGAAACAGGCAAACTGGAGTTAATATACAAATCACCTTTGACCAAACTAGCAGGTAAAGGTCAGTATTCAGACACTTCAGTACAGATTAATTACTCTTTGATAGCATAGGAGCAAATTGCTGCTGCTGCCATCAAAGCATGGAGGGGCTCCCTCCTAGGACAAGATAGAGGGGAAGCCTTCACAAAAATAGAACAAGGTCCAATGAACTCTTTGCTAATTTTATGGGACATCAGAAAACAGCTGTCATATGAACAATTGGAGAAAATTCAGCAACAGGAATAATGATCAAACAACTTGCTAGAAAAAATGCCAAGGAGGTTTGTAGAAGAACTATAACAATGATGCTCCTTTAGAAGAGATAAGGATGCTGTTCCATAGTGGGCACAAATGTCTTTTATACTCAGATGCAGAACATGGGAAGAGGGGGGTCCATGTTGGCAAGGGACTTCCAGAGAGACTCACCAATACTTTCAATATGGTAAAGTAGGGCATCTAAAAGCTCAATGTAGGCATATAGTGTGAGAGGAGAGGGTGAGAGAAAACAAGACCCAAAACCCTGTGCAACAAAGGTTTTCACTGGGCCTCAGAATGTAGATTGACACAGGGAAATGAGAGATGGGACCCAGTTCCAAGACCTCAAACAAAAGACAGGTGGGGCATGATGGCAGCTGAGGTTACACCCAGAGAGTCTTTAGAAGTTCAGGACTCTGATATGATCAATCAGCAGAGAAGCACTCAGATGGGAGAAAAGCATTACAATTGGGGAGAATACAGGCTTTTTAACCTGACAGAAGGGCAGTGTCCAGTGTGAGCAGCTCCAATGTAACTGCCAGATAGGAGGAGAGACCTAGAAAGTGGTAAATAGAAGACACTAGATAGGTTAACTGCTTGGGGAAAAGGATTTGCTTGTATTTCTACAGATGGACAAGGAATCAAATGAGTGCCAATGAGCATGTGGAGAGAGAAAGAAAAAGAGAAAAACCCTTGAAACAAAAGGAGAAGACTAAGAAACATCTGACAATGAAAGAGCATGGCTGATAATGAGACTGTCACAGAACTTCAAAATCTGCAGGAATCATTGGAGACTCTGACTATTGCAGGACTTCAAAACTTATAGGAATCATTGGATTTCTGACACATGAAGTAATGGACAATAGATTGGTTTTGGACTATTTCTAGAAATTATGGATATGTATAATTTGTTCATATTATTTATAATACCCTCCCATGTTGATGGATTTATGTATAGCTGTTTCAAGTGAGTCCCTTCAGAAACCCGCTAATCTGGTTTGATTCCCCATTTTCTTTGGTGTTTTCATCTCCCTTTCTGAGACATCAGGGAGGGAGTGATTACCTCCTTTTTTGGTGTTTTCACCCCTTTTCTGAGAAGTTAGGGAAGGCGTGATCACCTCCTTTTTGGGGTTCTCACCTCCTTGAGAAGTCAGGGAGAGTGGACCACCTATGTTCTAAAACAAAAGAAAGTGGGAGATGTTATGGGCCAGAACTCTTGTACTTAAAACAAGGATTCTTACAAGGTGCTAACTAAGTGGAATTAATAAGACAATGGCTATCTAGTTTAGCATGGTAATTAACAGTTCTCTAGTTCAGTATGATTGATTTAATCTTACAACAAATAATAGCTCACTAGTAAAATAATGATTGGCTTTATACTCAGTATGATGAATGGATTTAACTGTAATAGAGCATATAAACTGGTGAGATGCAGAGACAGATTCATTCCATTGTCCACCTTTGTGGTGGCTGGAGGCTGAAACACAAGCTCTAGGATTCAGAGACAGATTCACTTCATCTCACACCACAGTGGCTGGCCTCCTGCATTTCCTGGACTGAGACCAAGGCTCTTCTGAAGGACCCTCCATAAAGCTAGATGAAGCCCCAGGCAAGGAGATAAGACTTTGAAGGAGACAATAAAGAACTTGGACTTTAACACCTGGCTATTCTTGTGGTGATTACTTGGATGAAAAGAAGGCTGCTCCAAGGTCTTTACACTATCTACAACAAATCACCAGACATTATTGAATAACTGGTTTTAGGGCACTGACCTAAATGATAAAAATATCTTTCATTTTGTTTTTAAAGAAACTAACATATTCCCTATCTTACAACATAAAGAGAAAAAAATGAAGGTATATGAAAAGCAAATCATACTATCACAGACTTGGACAATACATGCTGAGGTCATCCACTCTAAATTCCAACTTCTTACTTTTCTGTGAAATATAACCGATTTGGCCTATACTCAAATACTCTCACAGGTATGGGACCTTCATGACATTAATTACAAATCAACTGATTCCATTTATGCATGACTAAATGCTATAAGTAATTTCTTTATGTGCCACTGAATATGTCTCCCCATTGGACTTGGTTCTACCTTTGGAAATTAAAATGAAGCCTAATCTTTTTCTTATGTAATTTTTTTGGCTTTTGAAAAGTCATCATGGCTTCTGTTTTCTACCCTAAACCTTCTCTTTTCCAGGAATGAAGAACCAAGACTACTCAAATGTTTTCACAGGACTATTCATAGGCCCTCTTCTGAAAATGTTCCTCTTTATCACATTTCTAGTGGAACAATAAAAATTAAGCCCAGATGTGGTCTAACTAGTTGATTAGAACTATTAATTCCTATATTTGGGTCATTAAAACATTTCCAGAGGAAGACATGAACCTATGAATATATTGTAAACTATGTAACATTTAGTCAAGGATAATAGGAAACATCAGAAATATTAAACTCATTATCCTATCACTAAAGTCAAATGCCAGTACCATGATCAATATTCCCTACATAGCTCTTCCCTTTAACTTCATCATCATAGTGGGCAATGCCACTGTTTCACACAATGACAGAGAATATCAGAAGGTACTTCAAATGTCCAATATGCACCTGAATCTGAATTCCTTCTGTGACATCTCCAAGGGGTTACCCACCCTTCACAAAAATAATTCTAGTGTAAGGAAATACACTATACCCTAATTAGATCCCTTACAGGTTATAAACACATGGAGTTATAAAAAACATATAGAGTCAAAATAAATTCTGCCACTGGCAATATCCAAAAAAATAGTATTTCTCAATCTGCACCAAGTCTCTCACCTATCGGGAGAGGTAAGTATACTCTAGATTGCTGATTGACATTTAACTGTTTAAAAGAAGCTTCCCCATAGATCCAGCTGAAATCTGTCCGTAAGCAATTTCTATTTGTTACATCCAGTTCTGGGGCCAAGGACAAGAAGTCCCTTCCTCACAAGAATCCTGGAAATACACCTATCATGACCCCATCCTGTTGGAGTCCAGATCTAGTAAATAATGAGAGTGTGAATGAGTATCCAAGGCCAGGTAGGAGATATTCTTTGCAGTGTTCATTTATTAATTTGAGTATCAGCAGAGTTTATATACCACCTTTTAGATCAGTGTTACAAAATTATTAGCTTCCAGGGCATTACCTTAACCATCAATATCAAGATGCTTATCAACACAGAACTGTAAATAGCCTAGTTGTGAAGCTCATCAACATCAACAGAATTGTAAATAGTTGTGATATTTATCAATACAGAGCAGAAATTACCATACCAATGTATTTACCTCAAGTATGTCTGATTCATCGTATAATTAAACTGTCTTCTTCCTGTCCCAAGTTTAGCAAGTATGTCTTTGATTCATTGTATAGTTAAAATGCTTTGTTCCTTTGCATGCATTCTCCAACAAGATCATTCTGAATTTATCAAGTATATCTTCACACAATCATGAGGGAGATGGTGAGCCAATATAGTTTGAATAGTTCGCTCTAACAGAGTAGGTCTCAAGTAAGACTGGACTGGACCTCTTGCTTATTTAATACCAGACCTCTACATCTTCCCCCTCAAACTTTCTCTTTTTTTATTTTCAACAAATCCTCAGAGGGCAGTGGTTGTCATACTCCACAAAATGTTGACCACCCTTTATCCTTTGAATGCTCCCATTTGTCCATGTCCTTGTTTAATTATAAAATTTCTAGAACCAAACTCAATATGCCAGATGAGCTTTGATCAGAATATCTGAACTAGTTTCCCTGGTTTCTAATGCTATAGAAATTTAGTGCCAAGACAGCACATTATCATATTAATTTTTTAGACTGTGATGTTTCATTGTTGATTCACACCAAACTTGCAGCTCTCCTAAATCCCCAAAATTGGTACAGTGGAAAGCACACAGCCTGGCTCAGAATGACCTTGAACAAAGTCATACATTCACACGCAAACACACACACACACACACACATGTAATATAGTTGTGTTCATCCCTTAATTTTCCTAGGCATCGTTTTCTGTCATTCATAGGCCCTACTTTTAACTCTAAGACTATAATGTGATTATTTTCCACATAATTTCCTCCTATATTTATATAATTGATTTTTTGAACCTAACATAGATATAGGCCTTTATTTTTAGAAAATTTTATCTTGTTAGGTTCAGACTGTTAAGATCTTTTTGAATCCCAATTATTATCCAATGAGTAAACTATCCCTTCTGTTTCATATAATTTCTAAATTTGATGTACACCATGGAGTCATCTACCCCAATGACAAAAAAGACAAACCTTGGGACAATCTATGGAGACCTCCCTAATCTTAATTCATTAATTACTAAATGTTTTGAGCCAATTATTTAACCAGTTCAAAATTAACCTAACTCAGGTCTCATCTATCTCACCACCTTGTTCACAAGAATATAAAGGGAGATTGTCAAATGACTCACTAAAACCACATCTATGTCATTGCACTGATTTACCAGTCCAATAAACCAGTAAAAAAAAAGATATGGGTTTAGTGTGACATGAATTTACACAAATTAACTCTTAATAACTATTTCCCTCTCTGAACAATCACATTCTATCTTCTTTAATTAAAGAATTTTGTTAAGAATCCCAGTTTGAGTTTAATTTGAAAAAATACAATTTCTTCCCTCTTTTGAAAAGTAGAAAGTATATTTGTTAATTTTCCAGTTCTGTGGCATCTTTTCTATTTGAGATTTTTAAAAATCTCCTTTGGTAATCACTCAGCTAAATTCAACATCTCTACAACAAAGACCTTTAGAGTTATCATCATACTTCATTGCCAGCCTTTAACTTCACCATTTTTAAACTTTCTATCAATAAATCTTGGCCCATATTCCAACATAATATCTTCTCCCTCTGCCCTTATTGCCCTTTAATCTGCTTGACATACATTTTCAGTAGGAACCAGTTAAACTATTATGGTCCCTTTATGATAAATCATGTCTCAGTTAAACTATTATGGTCCTTTATGATAGCAATACAATGGAGAGAATATAGAGTCTGGAGTAAAGAAGACTCTTCCTCCTGATTTCAAATCTAGCCTCAGATATTTATTAGTTGTTGTGACCCTGGGCAAGTCACTTAACCCTGTTTGCCTCGGTTTCCTCATCTGTAAAATGAACTGGAGAAAAAAATGGTCAATCCCTCCAATATCTTTGCCAAGAAAACTCAATGAGTTCACAAAGAGTCAAATACAACTAAAGCAACTGCATAACAAATACTGTGTATTTAGGTATATCTTAGTGTATGAATACATGTACATTGTGCCTTTTATACAAATCCTGTTCCTCATCCCTGACTCCTCCCATAGAATGCAAGTTCTATAAGAGCAAGGATTTTTCCTTAACATGTTTTAATCAAGTACTTAAGAGGCGCAGTGTGACTTAGTAGATAGCAAGTAGACATTAGGAAAAGTGGGGTTCAAATGCTGCCTCAGATACAATATCACTACTTAGTATACTAACCATCTACTAAGGACTATAAGAATGGGTGAGTTGCACATGGAGAGAGTGCCCCCAATGATAGAAATACTAATATGAGAAGTTCTGGTATTTTTTCATAATAGAGGGAACTTCATGTGAGCAATTCTCCCTCTATCAATGTAAATAGGCATCTTCTTTGCTATTTGTGGTCTTACTTGTCCAAGTCCTCTAGATAACTCTGCTTTCTCAATGAAAACTTACCTAGGTCATCTAAGTTTATGTTTCTGACATTAATAGTCGAGTCCCATACATGTCTCTGTATTGAGACAATGAGTCAGATTGTTTTCATGTAGTCTTTCTCTTTAATATAGACTGACCTGACATTTAAAATATTCTCACTAAAGAGTCTATGATCGAAGAATTGTTTAATTTTCAATGACCTAAGAAACCTCTCTTGATAACTCTACTTGTCATTTGCCCTCTCTCCATTCAAACAACCAAAGTAACCACATATCTGCATTTGTACTGTTAATTCCTAGGTAAAAATGTGACTTTTATCTTCTAACCTCTAGAACAGTGCTTTGAACATATAAGTTCTTAAGTTGGTTGAATTGATTTTGACTTTTTAAATTCACCTTGTTTTCAAAAAAAAAATAAATAAATAAGGCCTTTATTATTATGACATACTGGATTAACTCCCTTTTCCATTCAACCTCTCCCAAGGGTTAAGTGATTTGAGTTCCATTTCACTAAACCATCCTCTATAGTCACAGTATGTCAATGAGCTTTGTAAATAGAGATAGATACAAGGGACAGGAAATAAAAGTAAAAAGCCTAGCAGGATCCACAGACTATGGATTGCTAAGTCCTGAAAAAGAATGGAATAAAACTTTCAAGTGTGCAGCTCCATTTCTTCTCTATCTCTGTTTCCCCCAACCCAACTCCCATTTAAACTGTCAGTCACTAATCAGGGAAGAACTGGATACTAGAGGGTATTCAGCCAGCCAGTGATGAGTAGTCCAAAATGAGTAACAGACTTATTTTGGCAGAACGAAGTTACAGAAAAGTCCAGAGACACTTGACTCACTTGGAAATATTTTCAGTGTTAACCTATTCCTATTAAGTATATCATTTACATGTTAAAAACAAGGAAGGTGAATAATTTCATACCGTGCCTTCCCTTTCCTTTTGCCCCTCATTCCAAATACAAATTCTATTCACTTAGTTATCTTTCTGGTCACAAATAATAAAATCAATTATCTGATGGCTGTGTCCTTACCAGAAGGATTTATACTGTAACTATATCTAGGGTCAATTTTTAACAATTTGTTTGTCACAATACACCAGAGGCAGAATATCTACAGAAATTGAACTTTTGAAGAGTATTTTTTACTTGGATTATTTCTTTTGCAATTACTTTTATTATTTCAATTATTTCTTTTCGCAACCCATCAATAGGCTTTGATAACATAGAAAGAGAAGATAACGTGTAACTTTCTTTACTGTATGGAAATGTTATTTTGTGATTGGGGCCAAAGTCTATTTGTAATTTTATCTAGTGCTGACCTTGGAGAAGATCACTTGACCTCTCTGGGTCTTAGTTTCCTCAGCTGTAAAATGAGAAGTTGAACTAAATGATCTCTAGCTCTGTTACGTGGGATAATATGATTATTGCAGCCTCTGCTGACTATTGAGGTATGAGAATCAACTACCTTCAGAACAAGCTTGGCAGGCTGATTAAATCTGAGAATTGGCTATCAGCTCAAAGGCAAGGCAGAAACTGCCAGGCTTCCCTCTAGACTTTAAAAATTTATATACGTTTTTAAATGAGATGATTAATTCCATCTTGGAGGTATGTGGTTTGGCCTTCAAACCTCAGGATAGGCTAAGAAAGCAGCTTATGGATATGCCAGTAAAGGAAAAATATAATTTTGGTTAAACTCTATTACATGTGTCCTAACTAGATGGGGAAGGAATGGGAAAAATATTGAGAAAACTCACACAGGGGCTTCCTCTCTCGTACTCCCTGCCAGGCCAGCGTCTGGAACAGGGTCCACTGCCTCTTCCTCCTGGGTGTCCAGCCAGGAGGCCACAGCCAAGCCTCTTCCCCTCCTGAGCATCGACTCCAGTACCATACATCTCTGCAATCTTCTTCTGTTCTCTCTCCTTCCGTTTCCATTCTCGTTTTCATCCTCATGTTGGTTTCAGAGCTGTTAGGTCAAGGAACCTCATGTCAAATAAGCCCATCGGGGGCCCAGGAGAAATATTTATTTGTAATCTAATTGTTGTCTCTTTAGTAGAAATTCCTCCATTTAAGTATTTTTAACGTTACTGCTAAAAAGTCATATCCTCAACTTAATGGCAACAATTTTTAATAGATTTACATGTTTATATGAAGCTGGAAATTTCCCCATGTGTTTGCTGGTCCTAATTAAATATCTTATCTTGCTGAAAAAGGCTATGTGTGTCATTTTGGAATTCAGCCCACTGCATGTTCTATTGGTCAGATGAAAAAGATACCAATGAATACTATTTGGGAACACAATATAAAATGAACTCGAATCCCTTTCCACAGTAGCACTCATAAGAAGTCATTGGCTTTTGTTTAAAAAGAGGAAAGCTTCATTAAGATATTCTCTCTCCCCATCGCATCTTTCTTTTCTCATTAGTGGCAGTGATTTGTACACTGTCATTCACTCCCTTTCACATGAATTCCATTTGATCAGCATCACACGTTGCCAAATAGCAGGATAGGCTTGAAGGAATCTGTGCCAATGAAGCACAGTTTCCCCATATAACAACCTATAACACTGCTTTAGCTACCAAAATTGGTGCCTCCATTCACTTCCACAGCGACACTGAATGAGGTGCCACTATCAAGACAGGCTCTTAACTATCTAAACTGGTCTGGGGGTTGGCCAAATTGAACTTTCAGGGTCAAATACAGCTCAAGGGTTGAGACCCAGAAGGGGATTTTCTAAGTCCACACTTATTGATTATAGCAAATGTGTGTCTTCTGACTCCATATTCAGTGTCTGTTAAACTTAAATAGAAACATAGCCATTGAAACATATATAAGGGTCCCTCTCTTAGCCAAATAATGGCTAAGAAAACTATATATTACCATTATTCATATTCTATTGTATTTGTATTTATTTTTGTTAAATATTTCCCAAATACATTTTAATCTGCTTCTGTATGGTTGACATCTCTGCTTCAGAATACATAATGGGCACAATCTACTTATGTGACCTCAGAAAAGTTAGGTTAATTCTCTAGAAGAATTGAAGATTGGACTAAGTAGCCTAAGGTCCTTTTCTTCATTTCTAAATCCCTACCCACTTTTCACAAGAAGCCTTCTCCCCCTTCTCTCAAGTACCTTTACTCTGTTTAATATTTTCTTTTTATCCTGTATAGAGCTTGGTTTGTAGATATTTGTTTATATGTTGTTATACTGTAACAATAATATATTGTAAGCTTCTTGAGGGAAGTCTTTCTCTTTTTATAATCCCAACCCTTAGCACAGTAACTGGGACACAGTAAACTTAAAAAATATTGATTGATGTGATAGCCACTGAAGGTAACTGAAAGAGCAACTTCTTAAATGCTTATTAGACATTTACAAGTAACAGGATATATGACATTTACAAACATGCAAAAACTTCAGGCTTTGGTACCACAAGCCTGAAGCAAAAAAAATCTAGATTAAAAAAATTTTTTAAAGGTTGATTGAAATGGTTTAAGTATCTGCTTTATTATAGAACATGGGCATCAATACACATAGTACATAATGTTTGCCAAATAAGTTTGAGAAAAGATCTTATTAAAAGTAATGCTGAAAATAGACAGCTACCCAGATATTCAAATCAGCCATAAAGGAAGATGCCATCTATTGAATCATCCTATTCTTTCCATTTAACTGAAACAAGGGTCAATCTTTGAAGGGGAAAATTCGCAATTATTTTTCCTCTATGCAGATACAGTCTAGATTCTCAACCTACTGGCAGCATGAACAATAGAAGATATGATGGACAGAATGTTAAGAGAAAGGCTGGTCAATGTAGGGAAAGCATTGAAAATTGTACAAAGCTAATTGAGTATTTAAAATCGAATGATTTATTAATGGCCAGAGTTTGTTGTTATTTTTGTTGGTCTAAAGTAAATTAAAAAAAAAAAATAGGTCACTGGATTCCTGTAATACCCAGGAACAATGAGTAAATTATGTATTATATATCTAATTCTAGTTTAAATTTAAAGGTTCTTACTACTCCTCTCACCGTTGTACTCTTTCTGTTTGAAGACTGAGAAATTCTATGAATGCATAAAAAATAGCTGAATATTTATTTTTTCCTATCCATCTTTTCAGCTAGGGGAAATTTTTGGTACTTTACAGAATATACTACAACTTGTTCAATTCATCATTACTTTTGGACTCTTGTATCTCTGGTGAAGTGAAACTTTTAAACATTTTTGATATTTTTCTCCTAATATATGTGTTTAAATGAGTGTTGACTGCCTAACCTATGTGACTCAAAAAGCATTTCTATGTTGGTATTCTAAGATCATAGGACTGAGCTGTATAGTAGATTTAAAAGTCAAACGAGGACATTTTAAGTCACAACTGACACTTAGTAGCTGGATTATTCTCTACAAAACTCTCTAAATGCTAGTTCCTTCACCTCCAAAATGGGAATAACAATGTCTGCCCTAGCTACTTCACAGAGAGAATTGGCTCTGGAGGAAAAAGAAAATGAGTATGAAAGTAGTCTGGAGGTAGTAATGTGCTGGAGCCAGCTCAAACCATCTCTAAAGCCTACTTTTAAATTTTCAAGATTGTTTACACCTTAGAAATGGGCAAATACTACAAAACAAGATTTGATTTTTGTTGATTACCTAAGATGTTTAAAAAAAAAAACCTAATACACAAAATGTGAATAATGCAGATTAAACTTAAAAGTGTGTCTTGCAGACATTTTTCCCTCTAGAGGGTCAGTTGTTAAACATTTACCATATTCCTATCTGCACGCTATATTAATATATGATACTATTGTTTATGAAATTTTTCTTCTAAAAAAGATCTAAATTGTGTTTCTAAATAATAAACTGATAACATTTTGGTTATTTAAATCATAAGCTTTGTGAAATCTATTTTTCTTGACCAAAGGGTATTTGTAGAACATATATATATATATATCCTCTTTGTTAAAAGACATTTACTTTTAATTTTCTCATATTTATATATTCAGTAATTTTCCATTAATAGAATATGTACCCATTTTTAGACATGATAAAAACACTAACTGGTTTGTCTTCTCCTTCTATGTTTCTTCTCTCCTCTTGCAAACAAAAGTCTTTATTTTTTTTTCTTTTATGTTTTATTGACCTAGGACAGAGCACAGAACTTGGAATCAGGAAAATCAGAACTCAAATGTGGCCTCTGACATTTATTAACTTTGTGACTCAGGCAAATCATTAGGCAATCAATGTCCTCCTCTGCAAAATGAACATAATAATACCCCCTTCATTGGGTTGTTGTAAGGATCAAAAGAGTTAACATATGTGAAGTACTTTGCAAATTCTATGTAGATACTAGCAAATCATTACAAGTTGGCAATTTATAATTAAAATATTATAATACATTAAAAGATACCTTATTTCCATATAACTTAGTATCTTAAAATTCTCCCGCTTTCTATAATTTCCAATTATCTGAAGCCTACACTCCTTGAGTATGAGCAGAAAGCCAATTATTCTTATCTTTCCTTCACTGAAAACACATTCAATCTTTAATGGTTTCTTCATCCTAGACCAGCATTGTATATCCATGCCAACATTTCAGGAAAAGGCACTGACTTGAATGATTTCTCAAGCACAATTTAACTGAATCAGTTAACTTGTTAGAGATCCATATATACAAAATAATCAATTGCATGCACATCTGACTACCCTCTTCCCATTTACACCAACTCCTGCAAGACAGTAATTCGGGCTTTTTGAGGAGAAAGGAAGTGTGCGATATGGCAATTATATGACCCAAAGTCTTTCCTTACTACTTTCTTTCTTCTTTACAAGGATTCAATACTATACCATAATGCAATTTTCTTTCCTTTGATCTTTTACCATTAATTAGTCAGTTAACTTCTATCTCAGATACCTTATTTTTTATATATAAACACCTATACAGAGATCTCATTAATTACTCTTATTTTCTTTTGTTCTCTATCACTTTCTCTGTGTCTCTTCTATCTCTGTCTATCATTTACAAGATCTCCTTCGTTGGGCCTTGCTCGATCTTTTTATATCATCCTGAACAGAATTCCTTGTTATATTCATTTATAGACTTTCTGATCCAAAGATTCTTAATCTTGTATGTGTAGTGTGATGAAGCCTAATGGACTTCTCAGAATAATGTTTTTAAATTCCTAAAAATAAAATACACAGGACTACTAAGTAAGCCAATTATATTGAAATCCAATTATCAAAGTATTTTTTAAGTTCATGGTCTCCAGGTGAAGAATCCCTACTACTCCAATCATTCTCTCTTTCTTAAGGAAAAAAAAACAATATAGGTGCCCCCAACAAAATGGCCTCCTAGTCCCTCAACCTTCTGACATTTCCTATATTTTTATTTTGGCCATCCTCATAAATGGACATAACTTAAATCTCACCAATATACATAACAATGTCACTGCCATGATCCTGAATTCAAATTCTATTTTTTGTCTACAGCACATTACTCTTCCATTTCTTTTTCTGAGGCAGCTAGCAAATGTCACAGATAGAGTATTGGGCCTGGAATCAGGAATACCCGAGTTCAAGACTGACTTCACATAGTAGCTGTATATAACTACGGGAAAACCATTTAGCCTCTTTTTGTATGTTTTTTCAGCGGTAAAATAGATGTAATAACAGTACCTATTTTCCCAGAATTGTTGTAAGGATCAAATGATCCTATTTGCCAAGTGTTTAGCTGAGTGCCTGGCAACCAGTAGGTTTTATATAAATGCTTATTCTCCTGCTCTTTCCACTCCTTCTGTTCCATGCTTCTTCCAAGGCCTTCACTTTCTCTCAAGTTTATCATCATATACTTTCCTTTGCCCTTAAATTTCTCACCCCCTTATCCTATCACTGGTCATACTTTGCCAAATCCCAGTCCTAGGTCACTCTGCACCATCCACTTTCTACAATCCTGCTGGATACCACTGACTTGGAGCTTCTATACATTTACATTTTCTAATCTCAAATGGGCTCCTAGTGATGTACTGTCTTGGAATGACATTACACTTTTAATAGGTGTTTGTTGTTGTTGTTGTTGTTGTTTTTTAAAGTTCTGCTCTTCTCTCAAGAATCCTACATCATCATCAATAATAACAGTAATAAACCATAATAATAGCACTTCTGTATTACTGTAAGGTATGTAAACCTTCCCAACAACCCTGAAAGGTAAGAAGGTAAGCTCTTACTAAGGAAACTGAAGCCAAGGAAGGTTAAATGACTTGCCTACCGCCCCACAGTTAGAAATGTCCGAGGCATGATCTGCATTCAAGACTTTCAAGAACTTTGTACTTCAAGACCATCACAAAGTCCATGGTACAACTTACTTCTTTTCCCCATACTTCTCAGCAGAAGGCCTCACTTCTTTTCCTAAGAGAAAACAAAGGTTCTCTGCTCATAAATTCTATTCCTCAGAACCCCTCTGGATCATTTCCTCTTTCCCCCTTTTCTTTAGTGTCAGAGGAAGAGGTGCTCTACCTGTGCCCTGGATCCCAGGCCCTTCTGACTGGAGCCTGTTCCATTGATTATCCCCCTTCTGTTTCACCTTCAATCTCTTCTTCATTGACTCATTCCCCATCATTCACGAATGCACCCAGTTTTCTCCAGTCCTATAAAAAAAACTTCACTTGAGTCTTCTTCCATCAAGGCTTGGGACTACATCTTCCTTAGACCAGACTTCCTTGAAAAAATGCATCTCCCCCCATTCTCTCCTCCCCTTTCTCATCACCCACTCATTCTACTAGCCTTGTACCATCTTACCCCAAGACTGTGCTATGATCTAGCTAAACCGGCCTTCTCTATGTTCTTCACAGGTAGCTTTCTACCTTCTTTCTTTCTGCACTGGCCACCTGTGGGTCTGAAATACACTCCCTCCTTAACTCTTTTCCCTTTAAGATGAAATGTCAAATCTACATGAAACCTTTCCTGAAACTTCACCCCCTCCCACCCACTTTTTCTCCTTACCTTTCACTTAACTGTTGTTATTCATTCTATACTTATATGTGAGAAGGGAGGGGATAAGCATTTTTGTAATGCCTGTTATGGTCCATACACTGTACTTAACAAATATTTACCTCATTTGATCCTCGCAACAAACCTAGAAGATGGGTTGCTGTTCTTATTTCCCATTTTATAATTAAATAAATTTAGGTGGGCAGAGTTGCCCAGGATAATAAGAAGTACCTGGAGTCTTCCTGACTCTAGGCCCAACACTTTATTCACTGCCAGCTGCCTCATATACATGTATCTGTGTGTATCAGTGTATATGTGTATTTATAATTCAATTAAGTCACATATATATGACTAAGTAGTCATTGTCAGTTATGTATCTCATATATACATATATACATATATATACATATACATATATACATACATACACACATACATAATTCAAGAGTCATAGCATTAGGAGATAAGTTGTAATCAATCAAGCAATATGCATTTATCAGCTAAAATTACAAAGATTTTAATCAGACTTCAAATCCAGAGAAGATGCCTATTTACAATGATAGAGGGGATTCTTCATATGAAGTTCCCTTCACTATGGAAAAAAATACCAGAACTTCCCATATTGATATTTCTATCATAGGGGCACAATGCAACTCACCCATCTTATGTTCCTAAGTAGTTCCTAATGTACTGAGAAGTGATATTGCATTTGAATCTAGCTCTTCCTGATGCCAAGGACACCTTACTATCCACTAAGCCACACTATCTCTAAAGTACATGATTAAAACACATTAAGGAAAAATTTGTTATGCTGTTGCTTCAGTCACATTAAACTCTTTGTGAGCCCATTTGAGATTTTCTTGGCAAAGAAACTGGAGCAGTTGGTTATTTCTTTCTCCAAATCATTTTACAGATGAGGAAACTGAGGTAAACAGGGTTAAGTGATTTGTCCATGATCACTCAACTAATTTGAACTCAGGAAGATGAATCTTTTTGATTCCTGTACATCCAGTTGCCTCTATACAAAAATACATATATAACGAATGTATTTGCATTGTCCAAGATATAATATATGCATATACATAAGTATATTGTGTGTATATACATATATATCCACATTTTGTGTATGTCTATAAATATGACATGTATGTACACATATACATGTATACATGCATACAAATATCAAACACATATACACAGAGCAGCTAGATAGTACAATGGATAAAGCACTGGCCTGGAGTCAGGAGAACCTGAGTTAAAATCCAGTCTCAGACACTTGACCCTAAGTAAGTCACTTCATCCTATTTGCCTGAGCTTCTCTTCCATAAAATGTGCTAGAGAGGGAAATGGCAAACCACTCCAGGAGTTTGGTCAAGAAAACTCTTAAGGGTCAAAAATACAACTAAATAACAACAAATATATCTCCTCCAGCCCTCCTCTTTTCAGTCTTATATTGCTTTCTATACATCTCCTTAAGATGGATGTCCCATAGGCATCTCAAACTCAACATGTCAAAAATCATTACCTTTCTAAATACACACCTCTCCCTAACATCCTTGCACAACCACACTCTTACAGTCATCTAGTTTCATGACACCTGAATCATTCCTGACTCTCTCTCATTATCCATATCCAATTAATTGCCAAATTTTGTCAATTCTGCCTCCATGATCTCTCTCTCTTGTGGCCTTTACTACTAGACTCTTGAAGTCTCTTACCTCAACTATAATGACTGCCTTTTGATTAGTCTCTTGCTGCCAGCCCCTCTCCCCGCCTTTCACTCCATATGCAGGTACCAAAGTTCTAACCATGTCTATTCTTGTACTCAATAACCTTGTAGCACCTGTTCACCCAACAGGATACAACCCGAATTCCTCAGCATGGCATTTAAAAAGCATGACCCTCCAATCTTGCACCAACCTTCACCTCCAAATTCAAATTATTTTATTCTTTTATACACTGTGTTCCAACCATACTAATTGTTCTCTGATCTTGGCATTTAATCCTCCACCCGCCTTCCTCTCCTCAAGGCAGTCTCATGCCTAATTCCCTTAGAAATATCCTATTTTCCCTACAATGTTTGTTTCAGATGTTAGTTATAGACCTACAATGGTCAGGAATATCTGGGAATCCCTTTCAGTGACAGAGACAGCTGAAAGGTCCAATTATTTTCATAATAATATTAAGATGTTTTAATTTATAATGAAGTAAAAACTGATCAATATATAACCCTCATAAACAAATGCTCTGGGGGGACCACAACATCAATAATTTTTAAAAATGTAAAAAGGTCCAGAGGCCACAAAGTTTTGTAACCACTGTGTTGGGCAAATCTTTTCTCATTTCCCTTCTCTCCCCACTCTTGGTAATAATGTTTGATCTGTCCCCAATGTGCTTAAGATTGTGTTTCTTGTATAAATACTTTACCTGTTTTGTTCCCTTTATAAATACTGTATTTGATACCTCCCAACTAAGTGGAAGTTAAATTCTATAAAATAGTATTTAGTGATTATGGGTTTTTTTGTCTTTGTATCCATAGCATCTAATATACTATGCTCTACACAAAGTACCTATTCTAAACCTTATTGAACTGAACTACGTATATGATAAGGTGATGTTCAAGATCACCAAATTTTAAATTTGAAGATGAGGGATATTTGATTATCAAGCCCAACTTCCTCATTTAGAAAATGGATGAATACAAACTATCTTATTCCACTTTATTTTCATTTTTTAAAAATCACTATGCTTTTAATAATGCTTTTTTATATAATTAAAAGACATTGTTGTTTCTGTTTTATTATGGATTAAAACTAGCTTTTGTAGTTCCTTAAGAAAATGCCCCTGGTTCAAAATAGTCGACTTTAAAATGAACTTCTCTAACAACCCAATTCTAAGTGAGAGACTTCCTATAATAAATTTAGCTTCCAATGATACTTCTACTAGAATTCTCTTTCACTTTTCACTTGAATGGCAATATATTTTGCCATACTAATAAGCTTTTCACCAAACATTTCTATGTGGTGTCTTGTACATTACTTTTGAAAATTAACTTCATCTTTTTGGGTTGGGGGTAGATGTGTCATCTATTTCATATTGTATCAAGTCTTTTTCCCGAACCATATTTTAAAATGCTTGAGGCCAGGGATATATAATATTTCTTTTGTACCATCCACCATTGTCTCCTCCTTCTTCCTCCCGTTCATCTGAAATATTTCTGCATATTTAATTAGATCTCAAAAAAAACATAATTAATTGATCATATAG
This sequence comes from Antechinus flavipes, assembly GCF_016432865.1. NCBI lineage: Eukaryota > Metazoa > Chordata > Mammalia > Dasyuromorphia > Dasyuridae > Antechinus > Antechinus flavipes. The sequence goes on along the minus strand of NC_067403.1, from coordinate 120,638,783 downwards.
TCTTCACAATTTAAATATGTTGGCTCACAAGATGGTTACCTCTAAATAATATTTATATTTCTGTTCCAAATTTTCTTTTCTTTACCCTTGCTTTGCTGCCCTTCTAAATATCTCTATTCTCTTAGCCCCCAACTTACTAATCATTATCACAGGCTAGAATAACAAAAGTAAAACTGAGGCATGACCCTCGCACTCGCATTAGTAATTTTAACAGTAATTTCTCTTCTTCTCAAGACAGAAAGTTTGTCTAGCAGAACAACTTCCCAGGGCCTAAATAATAATCGTTCCGCTATCTTTGCAGGGAGGAAGGCCCATCACAAAGATATGTGGTAGGCTCAAAGTTTGCTTTCAAAAGCAGCTAGACAAGATGCAACCACTGAATTAGAATGGAAACTCTTTGAAGGAAGAAGCTGTTTTAAGTTTTCTTTTTATTCTCAGTAAGTACTTAGCAAATTTGGTTGTTGATTGATATACCTCTTAATTAAGGTAGAAAGTTCAAAACATTAAGTGTTTTCTACATTTTGTTGTCAAAATAGTAAGAGGTTTCATACCAATATGAATCAATTATGACTTTTACCCATGACAATGAGTTAATTTTTGACATGTTATTTGATGTTTAAGTCATATTTGACTCTTCATGGCCCTCATTTGGGGTGTTCTTAGCAAATATACAGTAGTAGTTTGCCAATTTCTTCTCCAATTTATTTTTCAGATGAGAAAACTGAGGCAAACAGGCTTGCCCAGAATCACACAGTTAATCAGTATTCTGGAATTAACCTCAAGTATCCTGACTCCAGGACTGTCATTTTATCCACTATGCCTCTTAGCTGCACCATAACTGTCCTTAGAAGCAAACTTTATTAAAAACTGACTTTTATAGCAAATAAGCCAGAATAGCACTTAAAGCAAATAGTCAGAATTTATATAGTACTTTAAGGTTTGCGAAGCACTTTACAAATATAATTTTATATATTTACAAATATTACTCTTGACAACCCTGTGAAATAGGCAGGGGATTATTTAATGCTAGAGCCCACTTTAGCCTGCTTGAAGTAGAGTGTAAAATTTCCAATGTGAGCAATTAACCTCAGAAATCCACCATCCTCACAAATCAGGCTTTGGTTTATTGTTTTGTGGACTTCCAAACTTAAGTGTTAATGCATTTAAAAGTGTGTGTGTGTGTGTGTGTGTGTGTGTGTGTGTGTGCGCGCGCGCGTGCCGCATGGCACTCAATCCCCTTTTTCCAGGTCAGTTGCTAAACATTTACCAACCTATTATTACCCCCACTTTACAGATAAAAAAAATTAAGGCTAAGAAAGGTCAAGGGCTTTGTCCAGGGTCATATAGCAAAATTGGAAGTATTTGAGCTCAGGTCTTCCTAATTCCAAATCCAATTTCCAGAGACCTTGATCATTGCTTTTTATTTTCTTTTGGGATAGGGGTCTTTCTTTGTACTTTGTAAAGCTCAGCACAATACCTAATACATATATAGTAGGTGCTTAATAATAAATACTTTTTCACTTGAAAAAGAAGAAGATAAAAGAAAGATCACTGTTGACTTTGGAGCAAATCATTTCAATTGAATTGCTAAAAACCAAGTCAAGGAGCACTGCAAAATGAGTGGGAGGTGAGGAAGTAGAAGCTATAGAGTATTTTCTGAGTGGCCTTCAAAGGGAATAGAAACATAAATGGAAGGCTTGAGGGGATAGACAGAAGAGTTCTAGTGAAGTGTTTATAAAGATGGGCAAGATTTAACCATGTATGCAGTTTGAAAAGAAAAGTCAATAAAGAGAGACTAAAAACTGGGAGAAGAGAAAAGAAGAGGAAGGAGGAAGAAGAAGAGATGAAAGAGAGAGAGAGAGAGAGAGAGAGAGAGAGAGAGAGAGAGAGAGAGAGAGAGAGAGAGAATATTAATAGAAAAGGCAAAATTCCAGGGGCGATAGTTGGGAAAAAAAAATTAAAAGCACTAAGCAAAAAGATTGGTCTTCAATGAAGACGTGAAATAAAGGGAATGTGAGAGAAGGAATGAATGTGTTTTTTAATAATATAGTAGAAGGGGAGATACTCTGTTGAAAAGGAGGAGGTATTCTAAGTTGCTATAAATAGATCAATTAAGAAGGCATCATAGGCATGCATCATTAAAAACCCAGTTGAAACTGGATAATATAAATCGGCAGTGGATCTGGTCATTACCATTGTGCAGTTTCTTCCAGTGGCATAGAAACAGGAATGGACAAGGAATGTGGTGGGAGAAACTCCATAGCTGAAGTTGTAAAAGAAGTGAGCAGTTGATTAACAGAACAATGTAGAAAGGTGGATTCAAGATTAGTTAACCTTTCCATCCCCCAAACAATTCTAAAGCTACCAGTTAGAGGTGAGCTGTTGATCTCTATTGGTAGTGGGTGTTTTTATCTTGGGATTCAGCCTCTACATCAATGAAAATCACCAATTCAGAACAACAATCTCCACAAAATGGTGAGCTTATTACTACATAAAATTAACTTTTAGATGTCATCAGGATATCCAATTTTCTTCTTCTCATTTAAATGAACTTCAAAGTTTTGTAGTACTAAATATTTGTAAGCTTCATGCTGTGATAATTACCAAATATATAATTTATGTTGGCATTTTTTCTCACAATTTTAAAGCTATTTTGATATGTCTGTTTTTTTTCCAGAAAAGTAATTTTGTATGTTTTATATGACTGTATATGTATAACATATCTGATTGCTTACCATCACAGGGAAGGAGGAGGAGAGGGAGGGAGGAAGGAAAGAAGGAAGGGAGAATTTGGCACTCAAAGCTTTAAAAAATATTTTTAAATTGTTTTAACATGTAATTGGGGGAAATATATTTCACAAAACTTAAATGAGAAAAAAAAGAAAAGCAATTTTGCACTCTTTAAATAGCTGAATTCTTTAAAAACTGAATTTGTGCCTTGGTCCTCTATTAAAGCTTGTGGAAATTTTACAAGCTATCAGTGTTATCAGTAGCACATTAAGGAAAACCCTTTACTAGTCTCAAGTGATAATATTTGAAATTAAAGTAAGATATGGAAATATTGGCACCTGCCCAGAAACCTATTAATAAAGCTCTATATCAAAAGTTAATCCTCATGTTTATCCCTGTTATGGGATGTCCTAACTTAAGATCAAACTAAAGATTGCTACCTTGAAAGAGTTTTCAAACCAGTTTACTGCCTCAGCAAAGTTGAGCAGCTAACTAGGTGGTGAAGTGGATTAAAGAGCTGGACCTGGAGTGAAGAAGAATAATTTTCTTTAGTTTAAATGTAGCCTCAGATACTTGATAGCTCTGTGATTTTGGGCAAGTCATTTAACTCTACATGTGTAAAATTAGTATCTCTGCCAAGAAAACCCCAAATAGCATCACAAAGAATAAAATATGGCTGAAAAACTAAACCACCCCAAAATACCTTTTCCCATGTTTTGCACATAATAATTGTTACGCAAGTAATAATAAAAATTTAGTATTTTATAATACTTTAATGTTCACAATGTATTTTACAGACATCTTATTTGATCTTTGCCTCTGGGAGGTGGCCTATTTTACAGAGAAGGAAACTGAGGCAGTTCATTAAGTAATTTGTTCAGGGTCATTCAATTAGATTTGAATTTGGATCTTTCTAAATCCAGGTCCAACTTTTACTCACTGCATCAACTACATCACTACTCAAATGCTAAAAATTTATAAACTCTCAATCTTGTTAAAGGATTTAGGCAAAGAAGAAGCTGATTATAAATACCAGCAAATATATCACTTTAAAAATTGGTTTAATTTGAATGTAATTTCTATAGTCTTTGTCTGCATGTCCTGTTCTTGAAGCAATTTCTATTCTTAAAAGAAAATAAAAGTAATTGGTGGTAAAATTACTAATGAGTAACTCTCCTATAATGTTTGTTATTTTGCTGTGCATTTTTACATGTAATCCTGTAAAATTTTTATATGTAATATTGTAATGTTTCCAAAGTATTTTATATAATACATCATTTCATTTTAATTTCATTTCTAACCTATAAGACAAGTACTTGGTGCCCCAGTATCCCCCATTTTATAATCAATCAAGAGAGTATTTTACTAAGTATTTACAGCATGGAAAGAATTAGAGATTTACAAATGAAGGTATAGTGATTTGTCCATGGTGACACATATAGTAAGGAGATTGAAACTTGGATTTCTCCTTGTTTCCAAGTCCGTCAATATTTTCCAATTCCAGTATAGTTCCCCTTTTATCCATCCCAGGGAAGCAAAGAAGAAAAAGCATAATAGTCTGAAAAAGAAAGTGTCTTCTTTTGACAAATGTTTCTCTATGCTTACAAGATTCCCAACCATAACATCATGGGATTTCCAGTTTTAAGTAGCCTAGTCAGAGAGTAGGCTACTTCCTCTTATGAGGAAATGGGAGACAGAGGGAAAGTTAAATAAATGCCCATAGCCATACAGCAGCTAAGAGTAGCTGCATTCAAAAATAGGTCCTTCTGATTCCTCCTCATTCTTTTCTACTACACATGACTTTTTTGAAGAAAAAGGCCTCTCTTCTACTGATACTGGGGACAATTTGATCAGTCCACCAAACAGAAAATTTTGCTTTGGCATATACGTTACAACATGACTAAATCAACATGTTGATGAAAGTTAAGATCCCATCATCATAACTTTTTTAACTTCATTGATTTTTCTATCTATTAAATTTTTTTTATTTATATACTGTGATATTTTCACTCCTCCCAAAGATAATTGCCAAAAAAAAAATCCCAAACCCACCCAAAACAAAATTCAAACAAATTTTAAATACCTTTAAGATTATAGGATGGACTAAGTCAACAGCCAAAGACCGAATCCCAGCTGGTCCCGCCGGCCACCCTGAATTCCTTGAATCACATGGTAACTGGAACTCCACAATCACCCAATTCCAACCACATGACTATGGCTGGATTTCATGTATCACAAGGTAGCTGGAAGAGTTCAACATATACGCCACAGCAGTAGCAGAAGACACACCTCATTGTTAAAGGTGTTTTTATTCTTTATTTACAAATGTAAAGACTTATAAATTTTTATGAACTGCTTGTGAAGTAAATACAGAGTGCTGGTGACATGTCAGATTATCTTTGGCTAACTCACATGCTTTCATTTAGGGCACAGAGAACCAAACCATCCCAATGGCTAAGTTTCTCTCAAACTATTGGGCAACTCAACATATGTTGAAAACCCTTTAAGGCCACAAGGGCACTGGGCACTCTATTCCTGTTCTCAAAGTATCTGGGAGCCCTGATAAAGGAACCCCAAGAAGCTGGGGCAAAAAGTGACAGATCCAGCCTGACATGAAACAGTGCTATGTCTAGATATGGATCTCAGTCCACATTCCTTTGTTACATCATCACTTCAGTGCATTTGCTTCACAAACAGTCTATGATTGTTTCTTAGTTTTTTTTTTTTTTTTTTACAGTCATTACATTTACATTACATTTTACTGTCATTACATTATCTATGTAATCAATGCCGCTTCTGATTAAAACCACAGATTTAAAATGCCACTATCAAGCAGATGATTTCAGGGCAGCCAGGCATTGTGTTCAATTAAAGAAAAGCTAAGTTCAGTATTACCATCACTTGAGGCAGGGCTACTGGGAGGGAGGGAAGAGAGGTATACCCAAAATGTAACCATCCAAAAGCAAGGAACCAAAAATGGTTTCCACCTTGATGACAAAGCAAATATAAAATGTTTACAATCTCCCTTTTTGCCCACTGTCAGTAACTTACCTTTAAGAATTTAAAAGGCAATCAACACCAAAAATCTTTCTGAAAAACAACCTTGTTTAATCTAACCTAAATGTTCCTCACTAGAGTACCATTTATCCATGGTACTATCAATGATCCACAGGAATCTAAGATGAATTACTGACCAAAAGCAGAATGACAACTATGGTGGGTTACATTTTTTCACAATATAAGCTTATACATACATATATACATACACACACACACATACACATATATAAATATACAAACACACATATGAGTATGTCCATAAGACACATCCATATATGTGTAATATTATCTAAGACACATACACCCATACATAAATGAATGAGAAAAGGTACTTGTAAAGATTCTTAAGCATGTAACCATCAATACTTAATTAAAAATAGGAAGGTAAATACTCTAGACTGCAGCAGTCTTTTGGAGGCAGGAGCTTATAATCCCCAAAGATCCAGAAGCATTACCTCATTGCAGCCTTGAGACAAACTGAGCATTCACTCTAGGTCTTACCCATCATCCACCAGCTCACACAAAGACAACAGAGGCGTGACCAATCGCATTGTGATGAGCAGGCACTGTTTCAAAGCTCTCTCTCTCTCTCTGTATTGCCCATTGACATGCTAAGCTGGCAGCCTGCTGGACCCGTCGTCATGGCAACAGAGCCCAGCTGCGTACCCAGTCTTGTTACAGAGCTTTTCCTTTTCAGCACTCACTTGGCTAATTAAAAATTTAGACCTATGTTTTGCATGTTGGGTGCAAATGGAAACAATGAGAGGGTCTCCTCTCCCCCATCCCGACTTTCTGCTGGAGATGAAAATATGCTGGGAAGAGCAATTTGAAGGACACTCCCATGAAGTCTCAATGTAACCAATCAAGAGGCAGCTATGGAGTTCTGACCAGATGGAATTTGTTGCTGAACTTAATCTGTTATAAAGCAAAACAAAACTCCAAATGTAGCTAACGATAACTCTTCCTGCTTGAAAATATTTCAATCTACATAGCAGATATTATGCCTATTTGTATTATTTGCACTCTTTCAGAATGAATTATTCTTTAAAAATTCTTCCTTAATGGTGTTTTAAGGGCTTTACCCATAATTCCAAAATATAAATAGGCTAAATGAATGAGGATGGGGAGAAAAAGATGCTATGGAAAGAACTACCAATATGGACAAGGTGTCCATAAGACATATTTCTCTCTCTCTCTCTCTCTCTCTCTCTCTCTCTCTCTCTCTCCCTTCTCCCCCTCCTTCCCTCTTCACCTTTTCCCCATTTGCACACCTCCTCTCTCTCAGACACACACACACACACACAGTAATAAGAGAGACCCACAAGAGAATCTCTTCCCTACGATTCAGATGCAACTACCCAAACCTACCAGCTACTGTAAAAGAAAAGGCAATAGTATCTTTCTGGTTGGAAAACATTAGAAAACAAAATACCAGATTTTGTGTGCCAAACCCCAGAAAGAAACTCAACCTGGCAGACATTTTTAGAGATAACTGCTGTCTCATGTAAATAAACCATGGTTCCTTTGGAAACTCCTATATCCTTAATCACAGGAAATGAAAACAGTGCCGGGGTACTCATGACATTTTCTAGCATAAAAATGAATACCTTGTAGCTATCCCTACTTTATTCCCTTAACTAAGGACAGTTAAAATTAAGCCACTAGAAATTATATTTGTTATGAATAAATTACAAGATGAGTAGACTATAGAACTACAGATGGTTTAAATCCAAGTGGTCCAAAGTGAAGCAAAGATCTGTCTTTGGAATGATTAATGACAATGAGAATAAACAATCAAGTGAGAGATGAGCAATGTAACAGGTAAGGTAAGCTCAACACTCAGCATCTTGCTTTCTGCCGAGGCCTGCATTATAGCAGCCTGAAACCATACTGAAGGCTCACCAATATTTGGAGCATTCCATCCCACTTTGAGTACTATTTGCAGTATAAAAGGGATAAAGCTGCTCCAGCACAATGATTGAGGCTCTCTGCCACTCACTGGAGCAATAAGGGCTTCTTGGAGGTCACACAGAGCTCCAGATAGGAGAGGAACCAGAGTGAAAGGGAAAAGGAAAACAGGGTTGAAGTGAAGAAGAGATATTCTTCATATATACTGTTAGGAGAAAGAAAGGGAGCAGTTAACTTGTTTTTCTTTCATTTCAACTGTTCCAATTTAAAAAGCTTTAATACAAAACAATCATCAGTAAGCAGATAGTGGTGCTTGATAGAGAGTGGGATATGAAGTCATTAAATGCAAATACAACCTCAGACACTTACTAGCTTTGTGACCCTGATCATGTCATTTGGTGACTATCTGCTTCAGCTTCCTCATAAGTAAAACAGGAATAATAAATAGCAACTACCTCTCAGGTTGACATAAAGACAAAATGAGATGATATTTGTAAAGTATTTTGTAAACCTTAAAGTGCTATACAAACCTTAGTCATTATTACCTATTGTGATGATGATTAAGGGCCTTTTATGTGCAAGATGATAAAACTATAAAAAACAAAATGGTTTTTGCCCTTAAGGGCAAATTCTTACATTCTACCAAGGAAAATAACATGTATATAAAATATAAAATATTATATCTCCAAATCACAACAATTCAAATCTCAAATGAGATAATATAAGTAAAACACTTATCTCATTTGAATTTCACAAAAGCCTTATGAAGTGGCTTTTAATATCATCCCATTTTAACAAATGGGAGAAGTGAAGCTAAATTAAGTGATACCCTAGAATCACAAAACAGTTCTTCAACCTGGGCCTTCCTGGCTACACAGCACATTATCTAATCCTACTCCAGTATGAACAGCCTAAGACTGACTTAAGATTCAATCAATAAGTATTTATTAAGAGCTTGATAGAAGCCCATCAATAGGAATGCACATTGAACATCTAATAAGGCCTCTTTGATCAACCAAAAGATATTTTTGATGCATCTACAAGGTGCCAAATGAAAAAGAAGTGGGCAGAAAGGTAGAGGAAGAACCAGGAAAACAAATTTTACAAAAACACAGAGAGGAAAGAATATACAGTAATTAAAAGAGAGAGAGAGAGACCCATAATGTCAAATTTTACAGAGACAAAAAAGATTTAGGTTGAGAAAAGTTTCCCCATTGAGAGATCTTTAATAACTATGACACTGAAATTTCAATTGAGAAATGAGATCAGAAACAAGATACCAAGTGAGGAACATGAGGAAAAAGAGGAAGCCATTGGAGGCAGGTTTTTTACAGCATTTTGACTGTGAAAGAGAAGGAAAATACAGGACCAGGTTTTAAGGATGGAAGCTGTCCACACATGTCCATATACAGAAAAGAAAGAACCACTAGTTAGTTAGAGATTAAAGATTAAGGTGAAGAGGTGATTAATTGGGGGAGGTGATCCCAAAATCTTCCAGAGAAGAGGGGACAAGATCACAGAGATGTTGTCCTTGGTCTTGAGAAACATCAAATTATTCATTACAGATTGGAATATTAGAGAGAATGGAGGATAGTGAGAAAGGATTATAAAATAGAAAAGAGGAAGCTCAAGGCAGTGATGTATGAGATAAGCTCTTCTGCTGGGAAGCATTAGGGAGAAGGTAACATAGAAGACTGGAGGAAAATAGGGAACTCTGAAATAGCCATTATATGAAATTCCATAGGGAATAATTTAGGAATGAAAAGTAGGGTTGCCTTTAGGAAGCTAAGGAATACTTATTTGTAGCTGACCCAATAAAGTTTTGTGACTTCCTCCATCACAATTCAGTACCACTTGAACAGAGTGGAAGGGATAGATGGTGGAGTTAACTCAAAGTCAAATAACTCAAAGCATGAAGAGCAAGAATACAAAGATGCAGGAAATTCAGAAGTAGAGGACAAAAGGATATAGAACTTATTAGCTATAAGGTATAAATTGGAAAGGGAAAAAATTGATATCAGCTCAGAGATGATAACTTGGGAAAACCTCAAGCCTTTAATATTGTGAAGAAAGAAACATGTTCTCATTCCCATAATCAACATTGTCTTAGCATACTTTTTAAACAGCTGAGAAATACTGATATCTGTGAAATACTTTAAGGATAAGGAATCATTAAAAAACTAGAACATTAATTAAAGGGTTTGCAAGCCAGCACTGGGTTTGCAAGGACACAGACACTTATCATTTCTTCAATGGAACTACCTCAAATACCACCATCAAGGTTAAGCTTCTCTAAGGCATAATAGATACAAGAAAACTAGAAACATTATAAACTCCTATCAAGCTCCTGCTGCTGCCACCATACTGCTATGGCAAATAATTTATAATAAGTGCCCCAGGTTGAATAACTTAGGCAAAAACACATTCCCCTCCCCATTTCAAGCATGCCATGAGAACTACATATGTACATATTACATATGTATGCATACACATATGAGTGTGTGTGGAAACATACATATACATACGCAGATATTTTTTAAAATCAGCCTGATCACTTCAAACAATTTAGAACTTGGAACTCCCACAGTTTTCAGACAAAAGATGAAACCAGTAACAGAACCCTCATTGCTACTTTTAGAAGAGAAATATTAGGAATAATTGGCCACATGAGCAATAGGATGTGTTTTTGGTTTTCTAAGTGGATACAAAGAAGTTATATCTAAGGCTTTTGCAAAAGAACATTCATTTTAAAATACAGCGTGTGGGTTCCATAGCAATTTTCCTGTTTTGAGACACACGACTTCTTTCATAGGGTTTCTGAATTCATTTTACATTCAGTTTTTTTTTTTGGCCTTTTAAAAAATAGACATATAAATATATTTGTTCCAAACTAAAGTCCTCTGAAAATCAAAGCCTGGAAATTAACTGCCATGATGGGACTATAACTGCTTATAGTTTGTCTCAGGGATAAAATTGTTTTAATGAAAGGCAGCATGGGGCCAAGAAAGAGAACATTGGTTCTAGAGTCAGATGGTCAGATGTGGTTCTTGTTGAGTATTTCATTTATGTATGACTCTTTATAAGCCCAATTGCAGCTTTCTTGGTTTGCCATTTCCTTCTCTAGTTCATTTTATAGATGAGGTAAACTGAGACAAATAGTGTTAAAGTGACTTGCCTACCTCTGTGCCACCCAGCTGCCCAAGTCAGAAGACTTCACGTGACATTCACATGAATAAAGCTCTTATTCTCCTTGAGTCTAACTAAGTCTCCTTATCTGTTAAATGAAGGCAATGTTATTTGTATAGCAACACTACAATATAGGGATTTATTTATAAATTTTATAATTTTTATTATTTATAAAATTTAGAAACCTTAGAGAGTCACTTAATCTTTCTATGCCCTCAATTTCACAATCTCTTAAATAAGTAAGGACTTTCTACATTGTACTAAGTCATGTTTGTATTCAATTAGGAAAAAAAAAACTGATATGAGTTTTGTGCATTGAGCTGCTTCCCACAGAGGTTCCAATAAAATCGTGTGACTTCCTCCATCACAATTCAGTACCACTTGAACAGAGTGGAAGGGATAGATGGTTGAGTTAACTCAAAGTCAAATAACTCAAAGCATGAATAGCAAGAGTACAAAGAGGCAAGAAATTCAGGAGTAAAGGACATATATATATATATATGTATGTATAAAATATAAAAATGAAAATTATTACTGTAGAACAATTATAATGTAAAACTATCTAAAGCATTACAATTCAGCAAATATATTTGAGTCATATTTTTAAAAATTATATCAGGGGCAGTTTTTCATCCAAATCAATATTAGAATCTCTTCTATAGGGCAAGGACATTGATGAATTGGTTAAATCTGAGCCTAGGAAAAAGAAATCCCAACTAACCTACTCCATCTTGTGTGTAAATGACTTAGTTTCTTACAGCCTGTCAACCTGTCCTATGAAATGGAGATGAGAGGATTGTGTTGCACATTTGGCAAATAAAAGATGACAGAAAGACAGTGAAGGACAGTGATTAGAGGACTAAGTAGGAAATAGAGTTCTCAGTAATAATTCCAGCTATTAACAGGCTAGAGGTAACCTTGAACTCTATGCCAGTATGCCTTGAGGAAAAACATTGAGAAATAGGAGCAGCACAAATGTGGCTGAATACAATAAAGCATATGTATCAGAATGAATAATGCAAAAATTATTATTTAGCCCAATTACTAAATTTATAAGAGGCATTTAAATTGTATTGTGGTTATTTTTAAATGGACTCACTAGAATAAATTCCAGGCACTCAGGAAGAAGTGTTCATCCAAATTTAAGCCCAGAGTAGACCATGGTTGACATATGAACTAAATAAACTTTATGCAAGTCTAAAAAATGTTGACATTGAAAAACATCCACTAATCTATTCAGCATGATTACAGTATCCATCTTTTAAACTATATTAAAAATAATTTATTTTTTAACGTTAAGGCTACAGGCAAGAAGAAATACTATCAATTGGCAAGTATTTATTAATGCTTTCTATATGTGCTCTAAAGGCAGAGGATACAGGGAAAAATAATTTTTCTAAAAACAATCTCTATTCTCAAGGAGTTTACATTATAACAAGAAGACATGCAATAAATGCACAGATAGAATAATGAAAAGAGAAGGCAAGGCAGTGGCTGACAAAGAGAAGGAATCATGGATCTGTGTACTTCAGAATTAGGACTAAGTTATGGTTTGGCTGATTTCTGTATTAGGGCAGTAAAGAATTTTTAAAAAGTTAAAGCTGATACCTTCTCTGTGGGAAGCAGCTCAATGAACAAAACTCTTATCAGTTTCTCTTTTCCCCTAACTGCATACAAACAAGACTTAGTACAACGTAGAGAGTCCTTACTTATTTAAGAGACTGTGAAATCCAGGGCATAGAATGATTAAGTGATTGTCCCCTACAGGAGTCATATAAACTTAATATTAGCTGAGTAAGGGATAATTGTGAGATATTCCAACACTCACTCTCACACTCTCTCTCTCCTCCCACCCCCGCCTCCATCCCACCTTGGTGCTTTAGTACAAATCAACATATTTGCTTTCATGGAAATTATAGAATAGAACAAATGACTAACAACATTACCTACAGGGAGACTTACAAATATTCTCACTGACATTGAAATGTTCAAGTGTCATCCATCAAGTTAAGGACAAATAATGAATGAACAATCTAAAAATAATCTATCTAATTAAAGGTAAATGTAATGGCCCACAACATATACACACCCTTACAGAGTCACTTCTAAATATAAGCCTGAATAGAACCTCATTAAAATCTAGCCCAACTTAGCACAAAACTCTGTATAACATGGGCCTGTTTTGCATTCTGAAAAAGAGATCTCACTAATGAAAAAAAATTCATTATAATATAGTTCCAACATCTATAAGTCATACTTACCCATGGCATTCATCCTTAGGGTGGTATTTTAATGGGCCTTCAGTATATTAAATTAAATCTATAAATGGAATGAGTTCTGTCTACTCATCTACTTTACTTTGGAAACATCTGACCCTATTATTTGCTACAGCTATCGTATACTCTCTTATAAATGTCTACTCTTTTTGCAAACACGTAGGCAGCCATGTGATATAATAAAGAGAGTAGAGATTGTGAAATAAGGAACACTCAGGTTCAAATGCCTTGGACATTCAATAGTTACATGACTACATTACCCTTACTACAAAACTAAAATTTTAGACTTATGAATTAAATTGTCTTAATTTATATGATATAGAGAATCTATTTACTTTTTGTACCTCACTCTCAAGCTTTCCCTTTGTTTCATATGTAAAAGACAACAGATGTAAATAGAATAGCTACATATAACTCTGGACTTGGAGTCAAGAGTCCTAAATTCAAATCCAACCTCACTCACTCACTAGCTGAATGACCCTGGGCAAGTCACTTAACTTGTTTGCTTCAATTTCCTCAACTGTAAAATGAGGAAAATAACAGCAACTATTTCCCAGAAGTATAGTGAAGATCAAATGAGATAATATTTGTAAAGCATTCAGCACAATGCTTGATATATAGGAGGCACTTAATAAATTTAACTGCTTGATTCCTTCCTTCTCTAAAGCAATACCACCATTCTCACCACTTCCAACCCATCTTTGGGTTTCTTTATATTATTTGCTTCTCTTTTTTCTTTGACATAAGCTATTCCCAAATTATTGCAAAAAAAAATCTAGTGTGTTGCCTTTTTCCAAATAAGTGAATTCAAGTGTATGGAAATCAAATCCAATTCAATGAACAGCATGCAAGAATTTCCTTGATGCTTAGAAAGACAAATTACAGTATCAACAGATCCTGTAGAAGAAGTTCTCCTTGAGTGTAGGTGCACTTTCCTTATCTTGGTACTCTCACCAACTGGTACAATGCTTAGAATATGGGATATGTTTAATGTTTGCAGAATTAAATCCCTTCACTAAAGCTCTATTCCCATATTTTATCCTGTTGCAATTATGGTTCTGGAGAGTTATCTTGCTAGAAATGAAAATGTAAAAAAAATGTAAAAGCTTCTAGTTTACACCCAGGATAACCTTGTATCTTTGACCTATGGACCAATCTAGGATGAAAGAAGTCCATCACTGGAAGATAGGTAATCAAGTGTTTATTTTTTGTTTGCCCACAACAAATGAAAATGTCTCTACCAGTGGTGACAAACTCATAGAAAGAGAAACCACTAAATTCACATAAGAATTTGTATGAATCATATATTGGCTTAGAAAACCACAAATTAAACTATAGCTATGTTTTATTACATGTAACTTGTTTTTAAAAATATTTCCCAATTGTATTTTAATCTTCTTTGGACCCCATTAAGGAGTATTGTGGCCTACATATGAACTATAATCTGAAGGTTATGTGGTTGATAGCTCTGTTCTACACTATGGCATGCCTTTGCGAAGTATATAATAATTTTTTAAAAGCATAATAACTGATTAGCTTGAGTTTACAATAGGGAATTAGGAACCAAAAAAATTTTATCTAACAAGTTAGTCATCATCCAAATTTCACATCCCCTAAATTTGTAAAAGGCAATAGTTGATTCATTAGTAATTTAAAAAGAATATTTTCTGCCCTGGGATTTTTTTAAAGGATATATGATCAATTTGTTTGATCTGATTCTAGCTCAAGAAATACACTCACATTTTACTTGACATTATTATTATTATTAAAAGGTAGCACAGGTTAGTGTGTAGACAGTAGAATTTGGAGTCAGGAACACCTGGTTTTAAATCCTACCTCAGACTCTTAAAAGCAATGTGACACAGAGCAATCACCAAAGCTGTATAAGCCTTTAAGTTCTTTCACCTGTAAAATGAGGGGGTTGTGTTCCATGACTTATAATGTCTCTTCTACCTCTAAACATATCTGTGAGCCTATGGTTCTATGATGCCAAACCTGATAGCCCTGTATTATGCAATGATGACATAGTATGCCATTTTTGAAGAGGTATAATAACAAATATATATATATATATATATATAAGAAACCCTTCCATGCTTTCTTATTGATTCATCATACAATTCAACAGAGAAACAATACCCTGAAGATATTCCTCCCATTAAACGCCTCTCATACTTGTGTTAAAAACTGTAAGATTCCTTGAAAGATATAATGGGGTCATTTTGACTGATGCTACTCTGATTATTCATTTCAATTAAGGAAAAACTAAGAAGACCTGGATCACAGGTGATTGTCATTTTTACGGAGAAAATCTAGTGCAGAGTCTAATTGGAAAAAGAATTTCCTCTAGATATTTGGGTCTTCTAGATATTCCCATTTATAAAAGCCATTGTGCTGATTCCATCAAGCTCAGAATATTGTAGCATCTCCTAAGAGATCCATAAACAATCAAAAGAGTTCATCCTACAACTAATAAACTCTGAAAGCAGATTGAATTACACTTTTTTTTAACTTTTAAATTTTTTCTTGTACTTTTTTTGATCTGTTATCTTTTTTGCAACATAACTAATATGGAATTATGTTTTACATGACTTCACATGCATAAAGGATATAAAATTGACATCTCAAGGAAGGGGGCAAAGAAGGAGAGAGAGAGAATTTGTAGCTCTAAATTTCTTAAATATTATTAAATATTTTACATGTAATTGAGAAGTACTTAAATGAAATAAATAAAAATATACATTTTAAAAAAGAATGTACCCTAATGATTCACAAAGAAAAAAACAATAAAAAAATGATGATGCTATTCAATTGAATAAAGACACAAGAAACTTGGTCCCTTGTTACAGATTGTATATCTTGGATTAATGCTACAGATGTGCAACAAATTGAGTACCCAAATTTAACAAGAATAAGACACTGGCCAGATTGCCTTTGGGGAAATTGCTAAGTGCTCTTAAGCATCCAAGGCTTTTCAAAGAAAGAAGGACACTATTTTCTTTCAATGGTGCTATAAGACCTAAAAATCATGAAATAAAACATTGCCCAAAGAATTCAAGTTATGGGTAGCTCAAACAGAATTGAAGAGGTGCCTGGTAGGCAGAAACAGTTCAATACAATATATTACCAAAGAAAAGTCGCGTACAATTTCTTGTAAAATACATCAAAGAGAACATATAAATATAAAAGGAGATGGGACATAGCAAGAATAAAGACTAACTATTAGACAGCCTGTGTACTACATTGTACACATAATGTCAGTAAAATTGTGGAAAAAGCAATACAAGGACATACTCAAGGTTTCTCTTAAGAACTTTAGAATTGATTGCATGACATGAGAAACATTGGCACAAGACCATCCAACATGGCATGCCCTCATAAGATAAGGAGCTATGCTCTATGAGCAAGCAGAAATGAAGTAGCTCAAAAGAAATGCAAGACACACAAAGTCAGACAATCTATCCCAAATGTTCATATGAGCTATTTGTGCCTGACCCGTACTATAGCACTTTGGAATCATACTGGTCTGATCAGTCATAGTCGGACACACTGTAAATTAACTGTAACACAGTGATGTCATTTTGGTCCTTTTCGAGAATGAAGGGCAACAACTACATCAACCAATATCAGGGAAAAGAGAGGAAGGACACAGGCACAGTGGACAGACCCCCGCAATGGATTTGAGAGGACATGGCTAAGAATCACGTAAGACAAAAAGCCATGAGAAAGATGTGACTTTTGCCTTTAAGTGTATTGTGATATTTCCTCTAATAGTAGTCTCAAAAAGGCAGTGGAAAAGACCAGTAAAAGTAGGTAGATTGAACACAAAAACATCCAGATACCATTTTCCAATGTTTCTACAGAGCACTCCCAAATTATTCATTACTATTCATTGTCAACCTGCTCAAAAAATAATCACTTATCCACTGCATACTGTACTTTACTCAAGCCCTCTAACTAACATGCTATACTCGGTGGTTTCCTATTACCTCCAGAATCAAATATAAAATCTTCTGTTTGGCATGCAAAGCTTCATAGCCTCCTCCAATCTAATTCCCCTCAAGAACTCTGAGATCCAGCCTTTTTGCGGTTCCTCAAACAAGATGTTCCACTTTCTGTCTCCTACTCTTTTCACTAGATGTCTGAACCATACCCAGAATTTTCTTTCTCCTCATGTCCTGGCATCCCTGACATCCCTCAAATCCAAACTATAATTCTACCTTCTATGAGGAGTTTTACCCAAACCTTAATTCTAGTACCTTCTTTTTATTATTTCAAATTTATCCTGTTTATCACCTGCACAGTGTCTCCCCATTAGATTGTAAGCTCCTTGAGGACTGTCTTTTGCCTTTTTTTGTTTCCCCAACACTAAAATAATACCTAGCACATATTTACTGACAACACAAATGAAGAAATCTGACAAATGTCATTGTACAAGCAACTACAAACTCATATAAACTATTATTTCTTTTTCATTTTCACATTGGAGAAACTAAATTAGAGGTTGAAGAAATACAGTCATGGAAAATGTAAAGTTAGAATTGTACCACCTAAACTCCCTGGGCAGGGAATCTATTTTGTTAACAAAAAACAGACTTAAGCCCATTGGTGACAAAGAGTAAGAATTAAAAGTGATTTCCTATGACTCCACAATGACTAGTTCAAAAGAGGGCAACTGACCAGTGAGTCAATGTAGCATCAATGCTAACTAGGAACAGTTAAATGTAGTAGACCCAAAGTTAGACTTAAATACATGAAGACTTTGGACTAAGTCCTAATTCAGATATTTATTTTAGGACCCTAAGCAAGCTCTTTGACTCTTTAAAACATCAGATTCTTATCTATTCTTATCTATTAAATGGGGATAACAACAACATCTATTTTACAGAACAGTTATGTGAACCAAATGTGAATGCATGTAAATTGTTTTGTAAACCCTAAAGTGCCATATAAATGTGAGCTATTATTGGTCAGTCAGAAAATATTTGTTAAGTGCCTACCATATGCCCTGGCATTTTGCTACATACTTGGAATACAAAAAGGGAAAAGAATAATCCCTGGCCTCAAAGAGCTGATGGATTTGTTGTTGTTGTTGTTTTTATTACTGTTGTTATTATTATACCTGTAATGACACAGGGGAGGATAGAATGAAAATATTCATGTTGCAATGAACTATTTCTTCTGAACTAAGCTTGAACTTGGACTCAATTCCTTTACTCTATATGTCTGATGATTCTCAGTTAACCTGCTAACAACTAATTTTTTAAATTCAGTTGTAAGATCTAAGTTATTGGGGGCTTTTTATTCACTACTCTTCAAAGTAATACTTAATACAGTGATAGGCATAATTATTGGACATAAACTGATTTAAATTCATGAAATAAAATCTATAAGATTTTCCAATTACTAATCTCAAAGTAATCTTTATTTTGCTAATCATATTAAGAGTATAGTTATGTATAAGGAAATACAAAAATTGAGTTTTTAAACAGTTCTATGATTTTACAAGCTGGAAAATCAAGGGATGGGGAGATGCATTGATCTGCCACAAGTCACACACAAAGAAAGTCCCTCATAATGGGATTCCATATACAGGGTTCATCTGGACTACAAATTTTTTAAGAGCAGGAAACCATGCTGTCATCTTTTTTTATAGTAAGAATGTTCCCATAGCCATGATCACACTGTTTTTTGAATCAAGAATAATGGTCTGATAAAAGGTTTTCCTTTTACAAAGCCTCATGAAATGTGCACTTTCTTGTTTTAAACTAGAGCCAAATCTTAATCGCCACAGTACTCATGGCCCTATGGACTCATATAGCAGCAGCCACTCTTAAAAGCTTGGTGAATTATAACATTTCATATCTAACAATCTGTATCTTTTATCACCCTGGCACTTTCATCTAGTAAAACGATTTATGCTACAGAACTAGACAAGAGAGGTAACATAGACTAGTGAATAGAAAGCCAACCTGGAGTTAGGGAATAACCAAGTTCAAATAAGATGTTCAAGTAGTACATACTAGCTCTGTAATTCTTGATAAGCCATTTAACTTTTTAGTGCCTCTCAGGTAATTGTCTCAGATTTTAAGTTGCAGAGGAGGTGCTTTCCAACACTGATATAGGTAGCTTGCTCACTGGTATCTCTTTAAGTTGATCAAATCATAGGTATGTTTTTTACCACCTACTGCCACTCTTGTCACCTCCTCAAAACAAAACAAAAAACAACAATTTGTGAGTGAAATGAGTAGAACCAAGAGAACATTGTACCCAGTAACAAGATTATATGATCATTAACTGTGATGATTTGGGCTCTTTTCAACAATGAGGTAATTCAGGCCAATTTCAATAGAATTGGGATAGAAAGTGCCATCCAAAGAGAGAATTATGGTGACTAAATGTGGATCAAAGCATCACCTTTTTGTTGTTGCTTCTTGTTTGTTTGTTTTCTCTCATGTTTTTCCCTTTTGATCTGATTTTTCTTGTACAGAACGACAAATATGGAAATATCTTTAGAAGAGTTGCACATGTTTAATCTATATTGAATTATTGCTATCTTGAGGAAGGGAGAAGAGGGAGAGAGGGAGAAAAATTTGGAACACAAGGTTTTGCAAAAGTGTATGCTGAAAATGTTTAAAACTATCTTTGCATGTATTTGGAAAAATAAAGTACTATTTGTTTAAAAAAAAAGCTTGGATAGATCTTAGTTGAACATTATGCAGTCTAACATTTTCATTTTACAAATGAGTAAACTGAGGCACTAACAAGTTAAATGATAAATCCATAGTTGAGAGAGACAGAGTGACCAACCAAAATTCAAACCCACATTTTTTCTCCCCTTGTTCCAGCACTTTTTGCAGCATAACATTATACTCAATACAGAAAACAGGTTTTCCATTTGTAAATCGGGTTGAGCTTCCATTAAAATCTGAAGACTAATTAGTTTCTTCATAGTATGGTATTTAAGCTAACCTTGGCTAGAACTAGAATATTGTTTGATATTAAAAATTACCAATTAAATCTAAGAACTATGGATCCTATTTCTTTATGATGTGAAACTATCTGTCTTGGGGAGTTTCTTAGAGACATACATTTGTAGTTATTTAGAAATGGTTTCTGAAGGAACTCAGTTTAAATCCCTAAGAGAGAAGAAAGAGAAAATAGTAAAATCCTCTCATGAAGTTAATTCTCTATTGTTTTCCTGTTCCCATCATGCAGTATGGAAGCCCTTCTACCTAGCAGCAAGTCAGCCCTTCTACCAACATTTTCAAATTTGATTTGCTTTTTATATTATTGCTTCAGGATTTCATAAACCTGGCCTTTACCATCTTTAGACTCACTTTTTGAAGTACTTAAAAAGAGCTAAAAAGGCAGTTAACATACAGAACTTTTTCATTAACAAGTGGCCATCATTAAAAAGAAAGAGAGAAGAAAAGGGAGATTGAAGGGAAGGTATCTTCAGGCCGGATAGAGAAATTCAACCAGACAGGTGAAATCTAAAAATCTGAAATCTGATTAAATGGAATGAATCAAGAGAATCTTCTTGGGAATAATGGAAGCTCAAATTTCCTTAAAATATATACAAATATATTTGTAATATAAGTAAATCGTGACACACACACACACACACACACACACACACACACACACCAAAAGTTTGTAAATTGGATCAACAACCTATTATTATCCATCAATCATCAGCAAATTAGATTTTGCCTTTGTTGACATTTGTCTTCTCAACTTAATAGTTTATTTAACTGGTGGCTGCTGTTTTCCTCAGGGGCTATTAACACAAAAATAGCATTTATTGAGCCAGGCAAAGTGATAAATTACTTTGTGTTTACTCTTGTCACTAAGGCTAATCACTGACTAATCCCTAGGGTTTTCATTTTTTAAACATTTTTTTATTTGCAAAAAAACCCCAGTATTTTTTAATTAAGCAAAGAATAGGACTGTCAACAAGAACATAATGTAACAACTTGCTGATCATAGATAGATGTAAGTGATCTATATAACATTAAGAAATGTGTCAAATAGCAATAAAGGCAACTATTTGTTATCCATCCAACACAAACATAAATTTTAAAATAAAGAAGAGAGTTCAAGAGGGACCAAACTAAGAATTATGTGATTTGTTATTTCATTGCATCACTGAATTTAGGAGGATTTGGACCTGAAAGGGACCTAAGAAAACATCTAATCCAGAGATTTTTAACTCAGAGTTTACAAATAAAAATTTTTTTAAATAGTACGATGATTTTATTTCAATATAATTAGTTTCCTTCATAATCTTGTGTATGTTCTTTTATGCATTTTAAAAACATTATTTTGAGGAGTCTGTGCACACATACGGTTCAGCAGATCTCCTGCCAAAAAAATCCAGGATATACCCCAAAGTCAAGAATCCCAGCTCTAATCTAATTCTTTCATTTTGCCTATGAAGAAACAGGCTAACAGAAAGGGGAAATTATTTGCCCTAAGCCATAGGAAATACAAGACAGAATCTGAACTCAGTTCTTTTTCCTTCCCACAAAGGTGCTTATATACAATGTGACAATTCATCAGTCAAAAGCAAGAAGGGAAAAAAATGAGCAGGTGAGCAAAAGCAATGCTATAAATTACTCAGATTCTATAAATACACTTCCTAGAGTACCGTTAGCATTATCACACACATATACAAATACACCAATCATTTTTAATCTGTCTACTCACAGATGCATAAACTGAATCACGTTACAAAAAATCAAGTAAGTAATAATAAAGTAAACAAGTAAAAATAAGTGTAAACAAAAAAAGTGTGTAGTACAGTATATAGAGCACTAAGCCTTAAGTCAGGAAGACTCAATTTCTTGAATTTCAATCTTGTATCAGACATTTAACTAGCTGTGTGACACTGAGCAAGTCACTTAACCCTGTTTGTTTCATTGCTTTAGCTGTAAAATGAGCAGGAGAAGGAAGTAAACCATTCCAGTATCTCAGTCAAGAAAACCTTAACTAGGGTCATGAAGAGTTGGATACAACTAAACAACAACATTTTTTTTATCTTTCATCGTGCCTCCCTGTCTTGGCTTTTCTGTACTTGGCCTTTGTTCAAATACACCAAGAAGTAATTCTGGGGCTTCTGTAAAAAAACAATTTCTAAACACTATTTCTCAGATGAACACATGCAGAAACTGGAGCATCAAAAAATTGAGAGACACCCTACTATAGTGGATAAAGAACTGGCCTCAAAGCCAGGAAGACCTAGTTTGACTTCCTGCCTCTGACATATGCTGGCTGTGTGATTTCAGAACAAATCACTTAACTTTTCACAGTACATCCCGGCCCAGGCAACTCTCCAAGGTTATAAATTAAGAAGGTTCTAATCTGCTTTGGTAGAAGAGCCTCCTCATCCAAGGGTTGGTTTCCCTACACCCATGAAATTTCAGGTCCTATACCTTCTCCTAGCAAAAGGTTGGCAACAAAATAGGTGTCCACCAATAACTGAAAAAATCATGTTGATTCTCTGGCCCAAAGTATAATTATTTTTTATTTATGCTGGCACAAGAATAAATTTTCAAAATTGATCCTTCTGTTTAATTGGGCAATAAATGCAATAAAAATTGTGAAGCCCTAAAAACTCTACAAAGTCTCCAAAAATGGATCCATTCATTAAGGCCTCTAGGAGTGGGAGAAGAGGAAAGAATGTCCTAATTTGTAAGATGTTCATCTTACAAAACAGATGCCCTCCTGTCTCATTAATTTGGTAGAGCTGAATACATTGTTCTTCATTGTGTGTCCACACAATGCTTTTCTTCTCTTCCCATTTCACTCAAGCTATGACAGCCTAAACAATCTCTGTGCTTTCAATTCAGAAAGCTTGCCTCAGATACAGTACTGAGTTGATGAAAAAGAGTAGTGAGGTTACTTAAAGTAGTAGGTTATTTTTTTAATTGGGGTGGGGAAACCATCCTCACTCCATTTCCACAAAACAGTAACAAACAACAACTCAACTTTCAGGATGAAGGATCAGCTACCAGAATGCACATTCACCTCTCTATTCACAGAAAGATCCCGGGTCATTTCATCTAGAGCAGGATTTCTTTTTTTTTTTTAATAACTTTTTATTGACAGAACCCATGCCTGGGTAATTTTTTTTACAACATTATCCCTTGTACTCACTTCTGTTCCTACTTTTCCCCTCTCTTCCTTCACCCCCTCCCCCAGATGGCAAGCATTTCTATACATGTTGAATATGTCACCTTTTATCCTAGATACAATATATGTGTGCAGAACCGAACAGTTCTCTTGTTGCACAGGGAGAATTGGATTCAGAAGGTAAAAAAATAGCCTGGGAAGAAAAACAAAAATGCAAACAGTTTACATTCATTTCCCAATGTTCTTTCTTTGGGTGTAGCTGCTTCTATCCATCCTTGATCAATTGAAACTGAGTTAGCTCTCTTTATCGAAGCGATCCACTTCCATCAGAATACATCCTCTTACAGTATCATTGTTGAAGTATATAATGATCTCCTGGTTCTGCTCATTTCACTTAGCATCAGTTCATGTAAGTCTCTCCAATCCCCTCTGTATTCATCCTGCTGGTCATTTCTTACAGAACAAAAATATTCCATAGCATTCATATACCACAATTTACCCAAACATTCTCCAATTGATGGGCATCCATTCATTTTCCAGCCTCTAGCCACTACAAACAGGGCTGCCACAAACATTTTGGCACATACAGGTCCCTTTCCCTTCTTAAGTATCTCTTTGGAGTATAAGCCCAATAGAAACACTGCTGGATCAAAGGGTATGCACAGTTTGATAACTTTTTGAGCATAGTTCCAAATTGCTCTCCAGAATGGCTGGATGTGTTCACAATTCCATCAACAATGTATCAGTGTTCCTGTTTTCCCACATCCCCTCCAACATTCCGCATTATCTTTCCCTGTCATTCTAGCCAATCTGACAGGTGTGTAGTGCTATCTCAGAGTTGTCTTAATTTGCATTTCTCTGATTAATAATGATTTGGAGCATCTTTTCATATGGCTAGAAATAGTTTCAATTTCTTTGATAATTGTCTGTTCATATCCTTTGACCATTTATCAATTGAAGAATGGCTTGATTTCTTATAAATTAGAGTCAATTCTCTACATATTTTGGAAATGAGGCCTTTATCAGAACCTTTGATTGTAAAAATGTTTCCCCAGTTTATTGTTTTCCTTCTAATCTTGTCTGCATTAGTTTTGTTTGTACAAAAACTTTTCAATTTGATATAATCAAAACTTTCTATTTTGTGGTCAATAGTGATCTCTAGTTCTTCTTTGGTCATAAATTCCTTCTTCTACAGATCTGAGAGGTAAACTATCCTATGCTCTTCCAATTTATTTATAATCTCATTCTTGAGATTTCTGTGAATATACACACCTCAAATTTGCTTGTTTTTCTCTGCTCACATGGCCAACCATTCTAGTTCCAATTCTCACTTCTTGCTTAGAATATTACCCTCACTTCCTAATTAGTTTCCTTGTGGCCACTCTCTATCCTAAGTTTTCTCTCACATATCTGCCAAATTGATATTCCTTAAGCAGAGACTCCAGCAGGTTACCTCCCCTGTTCAAGAAGTCTCAATAGCTTACTACAGCATAAAATGCAAAAATCTTCTGCTTGGTATTTAACACGCTTCAAAATTTGACACCAGCTCATCTTTCTCATGATTTCACATTACTCCCCCTTAGCAGTTAGAGCTAGAAGGGTCATTAGAGATCTATTACCCAGTCTAACTCCCATATTATAGATTAGGAAACAGAAGCCTCAGTGCAGTGGAAGGTTAGGGGTGAAAAGGAGTGACATTCTTAATGTCACATAGTGATAGGCTCAGAACCCAGTCTAAAGGATTCTCAGACCAATCCAGAGCTCTCCCTACTGAATTTAGCTCTGGGAGACATGGAGTTGACTATACTAATGAAGTCATAAAAACAAACCCTAATGCTATATTTACTTGTATTTTTCTAACCATAAATACATCATGAAATTACCTCCTAAATAATTTACTTTCAATTCCCTTTTTTTTTCCTTGGGGGAAACACACACACACACACACACACACACACACACACACACACAGATTCTCTAAGTACAATTTAGTTTGTCCTTGCCTAGAAAGTCAAATGGGAAAGAGCTAGTCAAATGTCTTCCTTTTCAGCTAATTAGATGCCTCGTCCTCCCTCTCCTCCCTAACTGGATGTCACCTTTCTGTCATTCCCAAGATGTCACACTTCAAATTCTGTCAAGAGAGAAACACATGGACCACAGTTAGCTGAGCACTAGGTAAAAGGCAAAGAAAATTAGATAATGTTGGCTCCTTACAGGTAAGGACTTGCTGCCAGCCAAGGCACAGGGCCTCATAAAGAGTATATTAACAAAAGTTTGCTCAATTCCTGAACACCTTCCTTGAAAAAAAAAAAAGCCCTTGAAAATTCTCTTCCTCATTCTTCATCTTCAATGTTCTTATCTCAAGCACACAAGGGAGTTCATGAAAAGGCAGTCTTGAAGGAACAAGGAATTTTTTAAGAAGAGAGGAACTAGATTCTAATTAATTTTTACCACTGATTGCTGTGCAATGCTAGATACAATTCCAATGTTTTAAGGAATTTATAATCTTAGAGACAAATGAAGGTGGCTCAGAGTGGCGAGGGACTTAAAAAATGTTCTCTACTCCCACTTTAAAGGTGAAGAAAAAGCAAAAGACTGAGAAGGGAGGGGGCAGTTATGCAAGCAAATTGATTAATTTCAAGCTCTTACAAAACAAAAGCTTGTATAATATATTTACTATAGTATCTAGCTCAGAATAAAAAAACTAGAGAGGAGAGGGAGTTGGAGGAGGGGAAAGAGAGAAAGAGAGAACAGAAAAAGAAAAGTGCTAGATGCTACACCTATAAATAAATAGAGTATTCTAACTCAGTAACCATCTGTAGATGGTTAAATGTTTTTCTGAATACAACTTGCTAAAACTTTAACTTCTTAAAAAAATGACATACTTGCTAACACTTTAACTGGGCACTGTATATCAAACATAAGCACAATATACTCCTTTCATTTCTGGATTTCTGTACTATGCAATTTTCTTAGTTGGAATTAGATCCACTTAATAAAAAATACTCTCAGTGATGAGTTTTGCTTTATTAACAATACTGAAGCTTTAAACAGTGTTATTTTAAAGAGTGCTAAATGCCACAGTGTTTATACACTTACAAAGAATCTCAAACAGATCTTATTCATGAACATGACCAAACACACCTGAAATTATCCATCAGTCTGAATAGAAGTTTAAGATATCAACTTATTACTTTAGAGGACTAGGACACAGAAAGGAAACCTAAGCCCACAGGCAAATTATTTAGCAGAAAATCAGAGTTACATTTTTTGTAGTTGACATTTAAGAGACTAACCTCCAACTTGCCTAATTCATAGGCACAATTTAAGGATAAAGCAAACAGCTATGAGGAAATAGAATAGTCATAGTGGAAAGAAGATGACATTTGCAATGGGCAGACCATGGTTTGTACTCTGTCTTTACCACTCTGGAGTTGTGTGATTATAACCAAACTAAGAAAATAAGTGACATAACAATATAATCTGGGACTCCATTTCTCTTTGACATAATGAGGGCTTTAGAACAAATTCTAAAAGGTCCCTTTCAGCTCTAAGCACCAATAGACTCCTTAGAACAAGTACTTTGGAAAGTATCAGGCCTTCTCAAAGTAATATTCCAAAGAACCTCTATAAATATTTCTCAAATGAAGTGTTATGTGGGACATTTTTGTAGTTCTATTGCTGCAGAAACGCCTACTCCTGCTACAGATCTGACAAAGAGATGGGAAACACTGTTGGCGGAGTGGGAAGCTGGGTTTCCCATCCCACAAGCTGATTTGAAAAGCATTATCAACAAAAAACATGCCTCTGTTCCC
The DNA here is from genome assembly GCF_016432865.1 of Antechinus flavipes. Lineage (NCBI taxonomy): Eukaryota > Metazoa > Chordata > Mammalia > Dasyuromorphia > Dasyuridae > Antechinus > Antechinus flavipes. Next base: position 120,611,671 of record NC_067403.1, on the reverse strand, counting down.
CCAGACCAATAGTTCTTACCCCAAGGTCTATAAAACTTGGCTTTTTTTAATAAACCATATTTCAATATAAATAGTTTCCTTTATAATCCTCTGGTTATTTTATTCATGTATTTTATATTTAAAAACATTATTCTGAGAAGAGGTTGATAGATTCCATCAGTTTGTCAAAGAATAAGTTAAGGACCCCTGTTCAAGTCAAGGATGTTAAGAACAAAATAGAAAAGAATGGATAGTTAACTGAGTCATCTATCAGGTTGACAAAGGTTCTTCAAACAGAATTCATAAGAAACCTACGACTTCAGAGCTCATGTGGGTCCTAAAAACCAAAATAAACCCACTAATGCATTTGCAAGTTGAGTTTTAGGAGTTATCAAGGCAGTGTGGTATTGTGAAAGGGAAGCTAGTTGGAACAGTGAATAGAAAACCAAGCTTGGAACCAGAAAGACTCATCTTCCTGAATTCAGAGCTTGTCTCAGATATTTACTAGCTATGTGACCCTAGGCAAGTCAACTGATTCTCTTTGCCTCAGTTTCCTCATCTGTAAATTAAGCTGGAAAAGGAAATGGCAAACCACTCCAATATCTCTGCTGAGAAATCCCTAAGTAGGATTATGAAGAGTCAAACACAACTAAACACACATGTTATTATGAAGAGAATAATGGGTTTAGAAACAAACAAACAAACAACAACAACAACAACAACAACAACAACAACAAACAGTTCCAATTTGTGTTCTGGTAGTTAATAAGCAGTATATTGATAAGATCAAAGATTGTGAACTAGAATGGATCTTGGAGGATCTTCATTTGACAGAAAAAGAAACTGAAACACAGATAAGATTATGTTGATTTAGGCTAACACAACTAGAATTTGAAGCCAGAGTCCTAATTTCTACAATTGTACAATAAGAGGTTTGAACTAAATGACTGCTACTGTCCCTCCCAGTATTAATTTCCTAGGAACTACAAAATCCAATTGTAGGGCGATCTAGAAAGTTTGCCTTCGCTTAATTGAAAGGAAGAGACCACCATCAAGAGAAATTGTCTTTATTTCTTTCTCTCAATTAAATTATAGCCCCTTCACAGAAAATTTAAAAAGCCTTACAACTTTCAATAAATGTGTTTCCATTGAGCAAAAATCTACAAATCTCTGATCTCATCTTGTGCTCAAAACTCAAGTCTCCTTAGCTTTAAGAAAACTACAGAAGCAATATCCATATTCACAGAAATCGTCAATATTCTGGTTGGAAAGAACTTTGGGCATAATCTCTAATTTTACAATGAAAGAAACTGAGACCAAGGAGAATTGATGACTTGCCAAATTTTACTCTGATAGTAACTGGCAAAGCTGGAATTTTGAACTTGAGTCCCTGATTCTTAGACCACTATCTTCTGCTGACATTGCCTAAGCAGAAGACTATAAATGGGATTCAGTTGTTTTAAAGGGTTGTTGTTCTTTATTGTTTTGTTTCAATTCCATCTCTTTAAGGCCCCATTTGGGATTTTCTGGGCAAAGTTACTGGAGTGATTTGCCATTTCCTTCTCAGCTCACTTGACAGATGAGGAAACTGAGGCAAACAAGATTAAGTAATTTGTCCAAGATCACACCTAATCATGTCAAAAGGTTAGATTTGACTTGGCTCTTCTTAACTTCAGGACTGGCATTTTATCCACTGTACCACCCACCTATCTGCCCTTAAAAGGAATAACACTGATTACATATCTTTAGCACTGTAACAATATGGTTTTATATCATCCTCTCAATGTTTAACAAATCATGAAGACTTATAAACAGGACAGTTACAAAACTCAAGTAATTGTCTGCGATATTTTTTTTAAGTATGAAAATAATCACAGAAAGGGAACATAATGTCAGCTGAATAGTTTGTACCTTGGAAATAAACACAATTAACAGAGGGAGATAATCACTACTGTGACCTTCATTGTATAATACAGCAGAGTTGTCTCTTTTTGGGCATGTGTGGGAGTGGTAATGGGAACATGTGAGTTATGAATCCTTAACATGGCTATCTTTGCTCATTCTGGCTTTAATGTTTAAAAAATGCTCAAGAGAACCTACTGAAATTAAAAGAACTAAAAAAAGTTTGTGCTTTAGTTAATATTCCCTATAAGAGCTACTTTGAAAATATATATATATATTCCATAAACAGTGATATGGAATAGATTTTGTTCTAAAGTAAAAGAAGACAAACACATAAGTACAGAATTGATTCTAGTCACACTATAGGATGAAATCATTTCACCTGCATTTCATCTCAAAGGATATTATACACTTCATGCATCTTAATTAAGTTCTAATTTTCTTAGAAGGGACAACTTGGTGGTACAGTGAATAGAGCAGGAAAACCTGAGTTCAAATTTGGACTCAGACACTGCTTAGATTTGTGACCCTGGGCCACTTTAACTTTTGCTTCAGTTTCTTCTTTTTCATGAGATAACAAAAGGAATGGCATGCCAAGAAAACCCAAGATGGAACAATGAAGAGATGAACAGGACTAAAAGGATTCAACAAAACAACAGCAACTGTATTATTCTCATTTGTGGGTATCATCCTTACTTAATAGTAAATTAATAGTAAATTCTTTGAGGGCAGGAATCTTGTTTATTTATTGTTTTATCTCCTCCAACTTTTAGCATGATGCACTGCACATAACCAATCCTAAATAAATTTTGTTCAATGATTGAATGATTGTAAGCTCTTTGTGAGCAGTGATAGTATTTTACCTCTCTTTGAATCCCCAGCTCTTAGTACAGTGCCCAGCAAACAAGTACTTAATAACTTTCTGATGATCAAATTCTGGCACATTGGTGGTTGTCTCAAAGTAACAATCCTTATGTCACGACCCACTTCCTTCACGGAAATCTGATTCATCACATTGGCCTGAAGTACTCTAGCTTTATATCTAGTATTCCAGTAGCTATTATCAGGTGAGGCAAAAATCATCATGCAGATGAAGCTCATAATGTATTTTATTTATATCTGTCATCATGCTGCCAATAAGGGTTTCTTTTTTTCTATTAGTAAAAGTACACAGTCAGAGGGGAGGCTTTTGTTCCTCCTTAAACTTCTGAGTTCACTGGCTATTCTGAATGTATGAACTTTGTTTTTTTGACTAGGATATAAATGCCTCATCCCCACTAACCATCTTCATATGTCATTACACCCATCCCTTCTGCCTCTCACCTTCCAACTCTGCCTCTGGGAATAGTCAACATCACCCTTCCAAAAAAGTACATGTAAATAATTCTTTGATTCAAATCCCCATAGGCAAGAACAGCTGAGTGGCACAGCAGATAGAGCTTGATACCCTGAAGTCAAGACCCGAGTTCAAATATAGCCTCAGACCCGTACTAGCTGTATGACCTAAGCAAGTCACTTAACTTCTTCCTCACTTCCCTTAACTGTAAAATAGGGATAATAATAACACTTACTTCAGAGAGGTGTTGTGAAAATCAAATGAAATAATATTATAAATAATACTGATAAAGCATTTAACACAGTACCTTAAGACATAGTAAGAGGTTAATTAATGCTTTTTCCCCTTCCCACCCCCCAAAACCCATTCCTCTCTAGCTACTGCTCCCCTATATGTTTTGTCTCCTTCTGTTGGAATGTAAGGTCCTTGAGGGCAGAGATTGCCTTGCTTTTCTTTTCTTTTTAATTTTTATTTTCAACATTGGAAATGCCTGGTACATTGTGGGGGTATAAAAAACTCTTTTCCATTCAACTACCTATTGTTTATCTTACAACACATATATTTCTTCAGCGTCTCCAAAGATCTGTGGATATTTTCTCCACCAAAACCAATTTATAATTTCTCTATAATCTGCTGATCAACTTCTTAATGTATCTTTCCAAATTTAGTGAAACTGGTCTTATATTTATATGAAGGATATCCCATACTCCTACCTTAATGTTTATAGAAAACTCAATATAAAAGGAGTATTCTATATCCTGCCTCAATCACTTCAGAAAGTCAAAACTTCAGGCATGAGTAATTTTGTAAACATCTCTAGACATCTCTACTGAATCAACAAAATTTCACAATTAAGCATGAGCAACCCAATTAATCAGATGGAGAAGAAGAGCATTTCAAGCTCCTAGATGAATTATAACACCACAACACATGAAATGTATTAGGATTGGCTGAGGAAGTTCTGTTTTACGCCATGGGTGAGTTTAGAACCTGGCCATTCCTTGAGTCTAGCCAGCAGTCCAGTCAAGCCCCTGAGAGGAAACTGTTTTAAGGGTGGAAGAGACCAGAGACATTTTTTATGAACTTCAAAAGGCCAGATCTGGATTTCTCAATGGCATCATAGTATTGTTCCAGAGACAACCAGGAGCAAAGTACATCTAGACATACAAGTTAGAGATTCTATAAAGAATTCAGCAGAAAATTACATAATGCATAAGGGGAACTCCACAATAGGAAGAAAAATATTTCTGGCAAAAAAAAGACAACTTCCAAAGGGATTGTGAATCACCCCATTTGCCACATCACATGTTCTAAATTTGAGCTTATTTTCCCTTGGTCTTCATATGTACTCATGAGGTAGTATGTCCCAGACTTTTAGTGGGAAGATGTTTTGTAATAATTGTTCTTATAGCATCTTAATTAACATATTTAATAATTAAGACTGGCTACTTAATATCAACTGATAATCTGGGAAGCACATTTGTGGGCTTCATTAACTCTAGTACTAAAATCGTTTTATGTCATGGATCCCTTTGTAATCTCTCTATGGTCCCACCCTTCTTTCAAAAAAAAAAAATAGCTTTACATAATTAAAGGAAATGCTAAATGTATGTTAGCATTTGGCAAAAGTAAAGAAGTATTTTCCCCCTCATTCAAGTTTACCCACTAAATACTCTTTAAAACTACCCATGCATCTTTTAGGGCTCTATGAACCTAAAGTCAAGAATCTCTGTATAAAAAAAAAAAAAAACCCATACACACCCTTCAGGGCTACTCCCAGAACCCTGAAAGGAGAACTAGTCACCCTGAGGACCAAATCTGCCATTACAAGTGAAGACTGCATGCATCTACACTAAGATGAGAAATAGATAACCTGTTTCTAGAACTGTCCTTAAAGGTCTGCCATCTTAGGGCTAGGATCTACCAGCACTTTTTGCTCACTGGCATAGCATTTGGTCGTCTCCATACCATTGGAAAGGGAAGTGCAGGGTTTTTAATATGACTACTTTTTAAAAATTTATTTGTTTTTAAATTTTATTTTTAATTTATGGAATAAAACAAGCATTTCTATAATATAGTACAACAAAATAGGATTGCACGTGAAATTGCAAGTCTATTATAGATAACTTATTGTATACAAGTCTATTATGTATTCCTTTTTAGGCTAATCTTTCAAGAATGGAAATTACTTCTGTAAGATTCCAAGAAACATGAAGCAAATGACCCCATCAGGACTATTAGATTTGACAGAACAAATCATGTGAAAATTCTATAGGAAAACAGACAACATTAAAAAAAAAAAAAAAAAAAAAGGAAACAAAAGACTTTTTTTTAAAAAAAGCTGTTCTTTTAGCTCAGTACAAATAAAAGAAGTACATTTAAGGTGGCTATAAATGCCTAGCCTAGAGGCCTCTTGCTCATGACCCAAAAACAACCTATTAAGAAATGTACCACAGAGCTGATAAGCAACATCAAAAGAAATACTTGAAATAATACTCCATCACTCCTGATGGACTCTATTCACCTGAAAACAAATTGACAATTTTTCCCCATCTAAAATGTATTCCCAGTGGCCATCCTAATACAATACATGGTGAGCTGTAGAAGAGCTGGTCTGCTGCCATGGCTGATGACTTGTGGAAAACTATGTTTGCTCATTCACTGGCAAGACCCAAAGTATATTAACTCTGGATGACAGCAAGAAAACAGACAGGAGATAGAACCTTCTGGAAAGTAATGCTTTGAGAAATTTCTAGAAAGGTTGCGAAAAGGGTAGCATTCAGATGCCAACCCATGCCCATACCCATTTCTCACTCCTATCAAAAATCATCATTTGGCACTCTTGTGACTCTGAAATCCTAACTGCTACTTCCAGATTAGAGACGTGCACTAAAAAAAAGGATTGTATTTATCATACATTTTAAACATTGTAATGACCCAGTAAATCAAGGGAATTGTAACTGCCTCAAGTTAGCTGCTTCAATTAGAAATTTCAGACAGCGGAAGAGTTTGGAAATAAGGATACATGTAGAGAGCACATTTTAGGGGTGTGTGTGTGTGTGTGTGTGTGTGTGTGTTTTAACAAATGTGAGTGAAAAATGCGGCTGGTTACATAGAGTACTGGGGCCTTGAGTCAGAAAGACCCAAGTTCAAATCCAGCCTCAGAAACTTTTGCTAGAAAAAACATTTAAACTCTGTTTGTCTCAGTTTACTTAACTGTAATTTCAGGATTATATCTCATGGGTTCGATGTAAAAATCAGTTGAATGGATATTTGTAAAATACACTGCACATAATAGGCACTATATAAATGCTATTACTTTCCCTTCTAATACAAAACAGAAGATGATGTGGTCCAAAAGAATTCTCCTTGCTTCCTGAAAAATGAGTCTGTCATTAAAATTAAAATTCTATCGTTCTTTAAAACATGGCAGAAGTTATCACACCTGAACAATAAACAACTTGCATTTCTGATGAGGGTTTTAATGGATTACAAGCTCACCTGCAGAGACAGTGTGCTACAACAATCAATGTGATCAACATGGAAGTGTGCTTAAAAAAAAAAAAAAAAAAAGGACAAGGGATCTGAGAGTGTACTGCTCAGCTCTGAGAAGACCACTTGTCAGCACCATGCTTGGTTCTGGGCACTGCATTTCAGGAAAGGCACTGACGAACTGAAGAATGTTCAGAGAACAATCAGAAAGATGAAGAATTTATGCCATATGCAAGTCTAGCTGAGCTAGATAATAGTAGCTTTGGGAAGTAGAACATTGTAGCCATCTTTTAAGTCTTTTGAGATGCCATGAGAAAGAAGGGGAATAATATTTGTTCTATAAAACCAGAAATATTAGGAAGGATTTGAAGGGAAGAGAATTTAAAGTTTGATTATAATTAAGTAAAGCATACTGAAGACACTTGTGCAGATCAAGATCTGTGCTTTCTTCAGAGTACAAATTTATGATGTAAAGATGTTTTTAAGAGGAAGATTTTAATATAAACTTAAGATCAAAGTTACTTTTCAAGTAACCAAGTATTTCAGAATCCCACATTTGTAAAATAACTGATTTTCTAATTTCAGTCTGTTTTTAAAAATTGTCTAAGAAAAAAGTTAAAATAATAATTTCTTTAGTATGGTGTCTAATTTATTTTGTTTTTTACTGCTATGAGACTGATTTTCTTCCCACTTGGCTAAATTCAGTTATTTAACACCTACAGTTCTGGCTTTAGTTGTTTTGTTTTTGTTTTTTCCGAATTACACTCAATGGCCCAATAGGGAAGGACCACAAAGGATTTGTGATTCTATTAGTGTGGGGAACTGGTGTTGTGGCAAATCCACTGAGATCACAATTTTTTTTAATATACAAGTACTACTAGTGAGTTTGCCTGAAGTATTTACACATTCAATGACTTGGTCAAGGTTATACAACTAGTTTTAGAGTTGGGAAATGAGCCTAATAAGTCTTCCTGACCTCAAGCACAGCACACTATCTTCTATTAAACCACACACTGCCTAATTCACAATATTACATTGAAAGTAATATGAGATCAGTGGCCTCTGTAAGTAACCTAAAGAACAATGATTAATGTTAATATATTTAAATTTATATTTAAAACAACCACAAGAAGAATTACATAACTTAGTTTAGGCATAAGATTCAAGTATTTTTGCTTAGGATGCCAAGTTTCCAATTAAGACTCGCTTTTCAGATTTTACCAATTTCCACAACCTCACATTCCTCAACCGTTTATCCCCTTTCATAATATTCTAATTCAGAGATCTTTCCTTTGCAGTTTCAACACTTAAATGGGTACTATTTCTGTGGCTTAAGGTCAAAAAAGTGAAAGGACTTTAAGGCAGTGGAATAAATGGGATGTTTTTGTTTAGTTGTGTCAAACTCTCCATAACACCATTTGGAGTTTTCTTGGCAGAGATGCTGGAGTGCTTTGCCATTTCTTTTTCCAACCCATTTGATAGATGAGAAAACAGAGCAGGGAGAATTGACTTACCCAACATCACAAAACTAGTAAGTGCCTGAGGCCATATTTGAACTCAGGAGTATGAATCTTCCAGATTCCCAGCCCAACACTCTATCTACTTAGCTACCCTCATAAATGAGACCTATCCAACATCTGAGAGTGCTAGGCAATTAAGAATTCACTGGAACCCCAGAATTCTCCTTCCCTTTAGTAAGTTGGAGGTCAAAAGGCTTTTTTATGATATCCCATCAGCTAGTCTCACCTACTAATAATGAAAAGTTCTCCTTTCTCCTACCATTACTATTTCTGAAGATCCAGGAATTCTAAAACCATGGGAAATTTCACTATAAATCTTCCAGAGTGGAATTCTTTGAAATAATCTTAGCAGTAACAGAAGTAAATGTTACCTTTTCATTTGATCCCAATTACCTTCGCGTTTAGTCCTGTCATTTCCCTTCCTCCCCACCCTCAACTCAAGCCTTTTCTTCCCTCTTCAATTTATCCTCCTCACTCTTGATTTTTCTTAAATGCATATGATATTGAGTCACTCCCTTGCTCAAACTCCAGGGATTTCCTATTACTTCTAAGATCTAATATAAACTCCCTTTATAATAGATCCTAGAAGTAAAAGGAAATCCCTGGAGTTGTCTTTCAAAATATTTTTTAAAATCTGTTTCCAACCTAGATTTCTAGCCTTATCCTACATTACTCCCTTGCACATGTTCTAATGATCCTGTCAAAGAGGCATTATTATTGCTCCTCCCATACAATACTCCATCTCCTCTATACTGGCTACCTCCCATTTCTTGGACAGAAGTATACAGATTTCCTTCTCACTGAAACCTCCCAGAATTCCTAGTTTCCTTCAATGCTGATCTTAAATGCTGCATTCCACATGAAACTTTTCCAGTTAAACCACTAAGGTAATGTCATGTAATGAATATAGGACCTCAGCAGAAGCCCAGATGCCAGTGCCTTCTCCTCAAAATTACTTTATTTATTTTGTAAATAATAGTATATGTCATCTCATTGAGAAAATGAAAGTTCTTTGGAGACAGTAGTAATTTCCTTTTTGTTTCTGCATCCCCATTACCTAGCACAGTGCCTGGCTCACAGCAAATGTTTAATAAATGTTTGGTGATTGACTAATCCATCTCCCCTACCTTATGTATGCACATTGTGGTAAAAATAAAAACATGGCATTCAATAGGGAACCAAGAATGTGATGTTGATGAATTGACTAGCATTCTGAAGAATCTTAGAAGCAGGGAAGATGAGAGTGAACGGGGAGGATCAGTATTTATATAACACTTACTATATGCCAGGCATTGTGCTAAGATGATGGGGACATGTTTCCTCTGTCCTCACAACAACCCTCCAAAGTAGATATGATTATTATCCTCATTTTACAGTTCAGAAAACTGATGCAAACATAGGATAAGTGACTTGTCCAGGAGCACACAGCTAGTGTCTAAGGCCAAATTTGATTTGGGTCTTCCTGATTTCAGATGCAGTATCTGTATGCTGTGGTGCCACTTAGCCATCCGTTACCAGGAAAACTTGACAAATATTGATTTGTCAAGATTAAATTTGACCTTCTCAAACTGTCATGTGTCAGGTGAGGAAAGCTATGGGATAATAATCTCACTACAGTAGCTGGCATTTCTGCGACACTTTTTTCAATTAAAGGGCTTTACATACATTTTTCATGTGAGCATCCAACAACTCTTGATGTAGGTAATACATGTCCTGATAGAAAAGGAGAAAAAAAGAAGCCAAGAAAAACTTGATGTTTTAGTCAAGGTCAAGTAAACAGTCAATAGCAAAAACAGGTTTGAAACCCCTATTTTCAACTAAAAAGAAATCTCTAGAAAGAAGGAGTGCTATAGCAGAAAGAATTCTAGATTTGGAATCAGGAGAAATAAGGGGCCAAATCCCAACTCCATCTCCATCCACTGAATCCAAGTCATTTTGTTGGAAGATCATCAAATCATGTCCCTAGAGCAGGAAGGCTACTCAGACACCATTTAATACAATCTGTTTGTTTTACAAATGGGGCCCCTGAGTAAACTGCCCAAAGTAGTAAGAGCCAGAGACAAAATTTGAACCAGGTCCTTTGTTGCCAAACCAGGGCTCTATCATATACCCATTGGTTTCATTTTTACCTATAGTTTCAGTTTCCTCATTAGTAAAATGGGGATAATAGTCCCTATATCATAGGGTTCTAATAAGGACAAATGAAAATGTGCTTTATAAATCTGGAAGCATTCTATACATTTCAACTGATGATCAAATTTTATTGAAAGTGAAAGCATTTTAAGTGCTATATAAATGACATCTATTATCAGCTACTCTTCTCTTTTGAGAGGGGAAAGGAGACAAGGAGTTTTTTTTTTAATAATAATTTTTTTCTGACCACACTTCTCTTGTTCTCTAACAAATTCTCTCTCTCTCTAGCTCTCCATCTCCCTCTTCCCCTCTCTCCTCCTCTTTCCCTCCTCCCCACCCCAGTGTCTTTGCTGGGGCTCCTTTTTCTATCTCTAACATGATTACACACAAAATTGGAGCACAGCTAATATGAGACACCTGGATTACTATTTAAAAAATATCAATACAGTATCAAATTTACTTTGTATTCTTTCAGAATGAGTACTCACTCAACTCTATTTGAGTTTTGATGGATCTTTTTTGGCCTCTAAAATAAAAGCCCAAAAATCAGTACCCTTATTTCTGACCTAAGCTTTTCTCTTTCCTTGACCTCCATCTCCATTTTTTCCCCCTTTCATTCAGATTCCATCTGCTTCCCCCATAGTACTACATCTGGAAAAAAAGAATTCAAGAATGAAAAAAGCTGTCAAAAGCTTACCATTTCTTAATCTGTTCATTCCTTTGATAAGCAGTTATTAAATGTCTGTTATATTCAAGGCTCTATGCTAGGTATAGGGAATATTAGGACAAAAAATATCTTGTATGTACCCAATTTATACAAGAGACATGTTGTCTCCCCATTAAAAATGTGAGTTCATAGAGGTTAGGAATTTGCTTTTGCCTTTTTTTTTTTGTATATCCAACATTTACCATAGTGTCTGGCACATGTTATTGCTTACTCATTTCAGTTGTTACCATTTCTTTGTGGCTTTTTCTTTACACCATTTCTTTAGGGTCTTCTTGGCAAAGAAACTGGAATGGTTTGCCATTTTCTTCTCCAGCTCATTTGACAGACGAGGAACTAAGGCAAACAGGTCACACAGCTTTATGTGTCTGAAGCTAGATTTGAACTCGTGAAGACTGATTCCAAACTCTCCTCTACCATGTACTACTCATCATCCGTCAGCAGCTAGGAGAAGTAACATGAAGGTTCCATGTTATTAAATCTTCTTGAAGAATCTATTTTTAATAGCAAGGACACCTGAATGGCTTGATTTGGGTATAAGATACCGTCAGCTATAAAGCCATTGGCTTTGCAATCAGACTCATTTTTCAGATTTTGAAAAAACAGTCATCTCTGTGGTAACTCAGACAAAACAAATGAACAGCCTTGAAACCTTGAGCTTTGTTATATTGTGCTCTCCTTGTTTTCGTCTTCCTTCTCTAAATGTTTTCTCCCTTCCATCTTCATTGGTTCTTCTTGAGTTTAATACCTTTTTGATCACACAAGGGCTCAATTAGAAACCTTCTACTTTTTTATGCTTCTTCCTTAAGAAACTCGCTTACATGGGTTCTATTACTTCCTACAAAAAGCTAATTCTCAAATCTACCTCCTGAACTCTGAATTTCCATTTTCTCTCTAGTCCCCTTGTCCTTTAGAAAATAGATATATTTCATCTTGTGTGGTCATGTATACTGGAAATATTAACATGCCCCTAAACCAAACTTTCATTTCTTTCTTCCTTGTCCATCTGGCCAATTTATTTCCCCATTACTAGCAACAGAACCTGATTCCCTATGTATAGCCTTGCATTTATGTCTTGTTTTATACTTCCACTATTCAATCCACTCCCAAATATCTCCAAAAAGACTCATCTCTATTTCTTCCTCCCTTTCTGTGGCTTCCTACCTTGTGCAGGTTCTAATGCCCTCTCATCTAGACAACTTCAATAACTTTTTTTAATGATCTGTCTCCAGTCTCTCAATACTTTAATCCATCCTTTATGCTGCTTCTACATCAATCTTCTTCAAATAACATTTTTGTAATGTCATTCTCCTCAAGACTCTCGAATGACTCACTGTTTCTTAGCATAGTAAATTTTAATTTCTTGTGCCTGACTCTTTCAAAGCCCTTATTCATTCAACAAATATTTACCGAGAGCATATTATGCACAAAGCACCTTGCTCAATATAGTGAGATGCAGAAAGGTATACAAAACATGGGATTCTATCATAAAAACCCTACACTTTAATAAAGAAAACAAGACACATTCACAAATAAATCCAATATAAGCTACTCTTTGTTAAGTATCATATAAATGGTACAAATTATATACTAGAGAATATAAGGGAAGAAAGAGATTACTTTTGGCAGGAGTGTTCAAGAAAAGTCTCATGGAAGAGGTGTTATCTAAAAATTCATCCTTGAAGGATTTCAATTATCAGTGGGAAGAGTTTCTAGCAGAGGAGCTGGCATAAGCAAATGAATGAAGAAAGGAAACAGAGAATGGTGAGTAGTTCAAATTGGCCATAATGTATTACTTCTGTAGGATAATTATAGAGGGCACTGAATGCCAGATGTGAAAAGAAATATAACCTGTATACTGCACAAAATCATTCATAAGTAGACAAGAGATGCAAGCCAAGAATTATGAGATGTCCAACAGGAATAAGTAGTCTGTATTTGCTTTCTTTACCACTCACTTATTTGAAATGCATGAAATCCTTTGAAATTTATAAAAAAAAGGAATAATTGGGAGGTGAGGAGCAGTAAGTAGATTCTGCTTGAAAAATACTATAGCTACAAATAAAAAGCAAGATGGTCTCTTCTCCTCAAGGAGTACTTTCTCATAGGAGGAGATAACAGGAGGGTTTCAGCTGCAATTTAGATGGAAATATCCAGTGGCTTTCATACCTAATATCGTAGTAAAAATTGCTCTGTCTCCCTCTTTCCCTCCCCTATGTTTGTGTGTGTGTGTGTGTCTGTCTGTCTGTCTCTCTCTCTCTCCTCTTCTATTTCTATCTCTTTTTCTTTCTCTCTTCTTCTCTGTCTCCCTGTCTATCTGTCTGTCTTTCTTCTTCAGTCTCCCTGTCTGTCTCTCTCTCTCTCCCCCGTCTGTCTCTCTCCCTGTCTGTCTCTCTCTCCCTACTCATCTGTCTCTCTCCCTGTCCATCTCTCTCCCTGCCTCCGTTTGTCTGTCTGTCTCTCCCCCTGTCTCTCTCTCTCTCTCTACCCCTGTCTGTCTGTCTCTCTCTCCCCATCTGTCTGCCTGTCTGTCTCTCCCCCTCTCTGTCTCTCTCCGTCTGTCTATGTGTCTTTCTCTCTGTCTATCTGTATCTCTCCCCCTCTGTCTGTCTGTGTCTCTCCCCCTCTGTCTGTCTGTGTCTCTCCCCCTCTGTCTGTCTGTGTCTCTCCCCCTCTGTCTGTCTGTGTCTCTCCCCCGTCTGTCTGTGTCTCTCCCCCGTCTGTCTGTGTCTCTCCCCCGTCTGTCTCTCCCCCTCTGTCTCTCTGTGTCTCTCCCCCTCTGTCTCTCTGTGTCTCTCCCCCTCTGTCTCTCTGTGTCTCTCCCCCTCTGTCTGTCTGTTTCTTTCTGTCTTCCTTTTCAAAGCCCTAAATGTTGGTGTTCTTTAAGTTCTTTCCTTAGCCTTCTCTTTCTGTTCTTTTTCTTGACAACCGCCAATCTCTACAAAGATCAATCCTAAATCTATATTTTAGCCTGACCTTTTTTCATAACTTTGAACTTAGTACCCTAGTTAACTAAGCTTGACTATCCTGTTATTTTTTATTTCCCCCCTTCATTCACTCACCCTACAAATGCCACTCCTTCTCCCATTACATCTATCTCTGAAACATCTCTTGTAGCCATCCCCTTTTTTCTGTCTTCAATTTCACCATCATAATGCTCCATGGTAATAAATGCTTATTGATTGACTGTTCCAGACCATCATTACTATATGCCTACTACATTAGAGTAGACCAATAATATCAAGCTCCTCTGACCATAATCTTTCTTTCCTTTACACACCTGTCAAATTAATCTGTTTTATACACAGATCTCATCATGTCACTCTTCTGTTCAAAATCCTTCACTGATTCCCTATTGCCTATTTGTTAGAAGGATCTAACCTCTTATCCTGGCAATCTGAAACCATTATTCCTTTCCATACTTAATTTAGGATTATAAAATTTAGACCTGATGGGTACTTTAGAGATAACCTAATCCAAGCTCTTTAATTAATCAATGAGCAAGTATTAAACAATTACTATATTAAACACAATCTCTACTCTCTACTCTCAAACATCTTTTGTACATAACAAGGTATTATAAGACACACACACTATAAAGATGACCTGAAAGGCAAAGGCCATCAGCAGCCAATGAACCTGGTAAAGTCCTCCAGTACAGAGTGGTGTTTGAATTGAGCCTTGAAAGGAGTCACAGAAACACTAAAGAGAGAGGGAAATGGGAGGTGAGGGTAGAGGAATTCAAATAACAGGAATTTGGGTGACCTGTTCAAATAACTGCAAGTAAATTGGTATAGTTAGGTCATGGAAGGAGGTACAGAGGCTGGAAAGACAGGGAGAGGCCAGGTTATAATGACCTTTAAATGCCCATCAGAGGAGTTATATTTGATCCTGGAGGCAACAAAGAGGCACTGGAGCTCACTCGGCAGGAAAGATATCACTATCCAACCTATGCTTCAGAAAAATCACCCCAGCTAGCTAAGTGGAGATGGAGCTTGAGGCAGGGAGACTCATCAAAAAGTCATATAGCAGTTCCTATGAAGATGGTTATAATTTTATAACCTCCTTATCAACCCAGACTAAGTTTACAAAATCAGACAAATCATTATCCCCTATAAATATCTTGAACTGACCAGTGTCTGGGATTTCCCTTATATTTCTTCTGTGCCTGGAATGATTTTATTACCCCAATCCCCATCCCTCCCTGTTTAAATCTTATCCACCTTTTAGGTTCAAATCAAATGTGAGCTCTCTTTTATCAGTTCCCAATAGTTAAAGTTCCTTTGCTATCAAGGGTAGAATTTGTTCTATGTTTATGCACTGTAAATATATTTGTATTATAGTTATTTGTGTTTATTAAATTTCACTACCAGTTTCTATCTTCCATGAAGGCATGGGCAATGTCTAATTTAATCTTCATAGCTCCCCTGACACTTGACAAAATAAGTATTGAATAAATGTATTTTGCAAACAATTGTTTAATAAATGTCTTGCTGTTGAAAGGAGCACTTCTGTATGTTCAAATACTTCAGGCAAATAATTTAATTACTCGAGCCTCAGTTTCCTTGTTTGTGAAGTGCACAAACTCTCTTCTCAGGACTTCTTACAAGGAAAGCACTTTCTAAAGCTGGAAATATCAAATAAGTGTTCATTATCATTTGTTTTATCACCTAATTGGAAAGCATTGAATATGGAAACAGGATGGCTGTCACCCAAGAATGTATCTCAAATTGAATATGTTTCCAGGTGATTTTAATACTAGAGCAGGAAAGACAAGTTAAGGTATAATCTGTACCTAAGAATGCCTCAAAAGATTGTCAACAATGATGAAAGAATACACACACCTTTGAAAGTAACAGAAGTAGACAGAACTCCAAAGTCACCAGATCACTAACAATAAACATTACAAAGGGGCATGAATGAAACAATGGCTGTCTTCCTTTCTTGCATACAGAAGGCCTGATACAAATTTACTTGAGATTAACATAATTATAGCAATTGCTGCAAATTACCTGCCTAATTTCTGATAGCATCCTAATAGAAATAGAAAAAGAGAGAAAAAAGATATGAAAAATTTCTTGAATTTAATATCTAAGGACAAGAAAAATAAACTTGAATCAGCTCTATCTTAAACAAATCAATCCTCCTTGAGGCATGCTGGTCTTCCCCAAATGTTAGGAAGAAACAAATTAACCAAACAAAAACATTTCCAATAAGACAATGCAGCTTTATGAAAATGTATTTCACATCACACTGCTGGCCACTTTGTATTTCAACAAATATTTGCTACTGCGACATTAAAGAGGTAGTTAATATAGAATGCTTCATAATGGAAACACTAACTTTTTTGTGGTAGCAATGAACTGGATACAAAATGGTTACCCATCAATTGGGAGAATAATGATAAAACAAGTTATGGCACATCAAAATAGTGAATATGACCACACTGTGAGAAATGACAAGTCAAAGAATTCAAAGTATAAAAAGACTTTGACATATGTCCCCATCACCTAAAATAACTCCCTCTCCAAAAAGAGACACTAGGTACCTGTTTCTGGAAGAAGACATTCTACATTCCCATTCTACATGTGGGTGAGAACAGCTTTTTCCACAGGCTGAATACAGAATAACCTGCAATAACAACTGCAGACTATGATATTCTCTCTTTTTTCTAGCAGTGTCCAAAGGGTAAAAATCCTGTTTACTCATAGCACAGATGTTGTAAACTAACCAGGATAGGAGAAAGGCCTTGTGGCCCCAAGGAAAAAACCTGGGGTATCATTCTGCTTTGTTTGTCCTTTTTTAAAATTCTAGATACAAACCAGGGCAACCTCAAAGATAAGGTTCCAAGCCAAATGTTATTGCTAGCCTAGAAGGGAATAACTGAGAAGCCAGAATGATGGGACAAAAGCCCAGGGTTTGCTCTGGACACAGAACTCAGTAAGATAATGCTATATAAGAATTAAATTAAGTTGTAAACCTGATTTTTCTCTCCCAGAGACTAAAAGGATGTAAGGCAATATGTCTCCCAGGTTGGGAAAGGGGGTAAAGATTTGAATGTTGGTTCTTTCTATAACTTGGAAGCAAATATTATTTTGTAAAATCTAATCTGTTAAGGGGCTAAATGGAACTGTAGAACAGGGACACCTAAAACTGAGAAACTATCATCAATGTAGGTTTGAACTAATGGCTGACTCTGAACACCTCCAAGAATCCTTCAGGATACCAGAGAATCAGAAGCCTGGGATCAAATGAATCATACCTGGGCTTTTAGGCAGTAAAGGTCAGAGTAGTCACTGTTACAAGAAAAACAGGAAGATTTATTTGAACTGATAATAAAGTAAGCAGAATTAAGAAAAAATAAAGGAGATAACAATGTAAACAGAAAGAGCAATACTGAATGGAATATAGTTTAATTATTTTGACAAGACAGCCCCAAAGAAAGATGGAGAAACTTCCTTCACTCCCCTTTTTTTTTAATCTAGCCTTAAATCCCAGTGAATCTGACGTCAGCGATCAATCTGAATCTTACTCTCAAAATGCTTTGTTTTTAAAGGGAAAAAACAAAGACAACCATTGTAATATACATACAGACTCATAATATAGAGTTTTTATTCTTGGTAATATTTTCCTTCACACTTTTAGTTATTATTCAAGTCCTACACAGCAGACTGTCTAATGCCTGCTATTCAGCTTTCTATAATGAGGTATGTTTGTAATGTGATGTAATTTTTAACTAACATCTGATGTAAAGCATTTTGGTGAACCTGGGCAAAAAAATCCTATGATGCATTTCAAAATTTTGTCACTTACTAAAAATTCCTCTAGAATAGAGGTTTGTTTTGTGTTCCTTTAAATTTCCACAGTCAGTAGTTTATATAGGAGCTAAATTGGACAAGCTCTCCTACCCGCAGAAGCATTAAATAACAGGTTGCAGAATTTGTAACAGAATTCTATCTATTGCCTTTGCTATGGGTTACTAAACTCATCCTCTTTGACCATTGAAGTATTAGAGAAAATTGTAAAGAATTTCACTAAGTAAAGTCAACCTCCTGTTGGGCAGTAAGGTCAGCATTTTATCCCCTCCAATTAAAATTGAAAACTCTTTAAAGTCGCTATTTCTGATTACAAATAGAAAACCTGACCCAATCTTAATTTCACATACACTCTTGTTCAATGTACTAAAAATCTCTATCTTACATGCTCAATAATTCTTAGAATGTAGGTCTATACTTCAGATCTGATCTTGCTTAAGAATCTTCAGTGGCTCCCACTCAACTCATCTCCAATAAATACATAGCATCCTCAGTACAGGATATAAAGTGCTTCCCAATCTGGTTCCAACCTGCCTTTTCAGATATTTGACATTATTTCCCTTGATTCACAATACATTCCAGTTAAATCACATTGTTTCCCAAACTAAGCATTCCATCTTCCAGTTCTTTTTCCATGCACAGACTGATACACTTCACTGTCTCCTCCCTCCATCCTCCCAACCCTAGAATCCCTCCTCACCTACAGTTATTTAGCAGCTTTGGCTTCCTTCAGGCTCAGTTAAAATGACATTTCCTATGAAAAATCTCTCCTGATCTCCCCATTGTGAGTGTTTTCTTCACCTTCAAATCTCATAAAAAATTGTGTGTGTATATATTGTATCCTCACAGTAAAACAAACTCCCCTGAAGTCAGGGACTACAAGGCAGATTATAAAAAGAGTGTTCCTGATTCCAGGCCCAAGTTTCTGTTCGCTATACCACCTAGCTGCCCCATAAAAAATGAGTGAAATTACTTATCATTTAAGTGGCCTAAGATACTTATCTTTCCCAGAGCCACAGATTTCTTTCTTTTTATTTTATTAAGAAGAAGGGAAAAAAGAAAATTGGAACACATACCAATACAGAACTTACAAATTATCAATACAGAACCTCACAAAATCAATAAAGTTGCATCCTGCTTTAAAGATATCAGATATTTTAAATCCATTAACATATACATATTAGATGCACAGTAAGGCAGTTAGGTGGTGTAGTAGAGTGCTGGATCTTGAGTCAGAAAGACATTTTCCTAGCTACATGACTCTGAGCAAGTCACTTAAGCCCTGTTTATCTCAAATTTTCTTATCTGTCAAATGAGCTGAAGAAGAAAAAGGTACTTTAGTATCTCTGTCAAGAAAATCCCAAATGAGGTTACAAAGAATCAGAAGTGACTGAAAATGACTGAACAATGACAAAATATCTAGCATTATGCTAAATTCCAAAGTAGTATAAAATAAAGTGTTTAATGCCCAAGGGTTTTTTTGGCTAATACTCATTTTATTTTTTCATTAAAGCTTTTTATTTTTAAAAACACATGCATGGATAATACTTCAACATTAACTCTCGTGAAACCTTGTATTCCAAATTTTCCCTGTTTCCCCTCTGTCCCCTAGATGGCAAGTAGTCCAATATATGTAAAACATGGTAGAAATGTATGTTAAATCCAATATATGCATATATATTTATACAATTATCTTGCTGCACAAGAAAAATGAAATCAAATTGGAAAAAACAAGAAAATAAAATGCAAGTAAACAACAACAAAAAGAGTGAAAATGCTATGTTGTGAAACACATTCAGTTCCCACAGTTCTCTCTCTGAGTATAGATGGCTCTCTTCATCTCATGATCATTGGAACTAGTCTGAATCATCTCATTGTTGAAGAGAGCCACGTCCATCCGAATTGATCATCATAAAATCTTGTTGTTGCCATGTACAATGATCTCCTGCTTTTGCTCATTTCACTTAGCATCAGTTCATGTAAGTCTCTCCAGGCCTCTCTAAAATCATCCTGCTGATTGTTTCTCACAGAATAATAATATTCTATAACATCCATATACCATAACTTATTTGGCCATTCTCCAACTATTGGGCATCCACTCAGTTTCCAGTTTCTTGTCACTATAAAAAGGACTGTCACAAACATTTTTTCACATGTGGCTCTTTTTCCCTCTTTTAAGATCTCTTTGGGATGTAAGCCCAGTGGAAACATTGCTGGATCAAAGGGTATACAGAGTTTGATAACTCTTTGAATGCAAGATTTAACAAAACAACAGGGTGTCCAAAAAAAAAAAAACCCTCTGAGGCAGATAAAGCAGATAAAATGATTTACCTTGCAAAATTCATTTTTTAATTTTATAAAAGGATTCAGAGAAGTTGCTTTTAAAATAGCAGCTCTACCAAAGTATTAAAACGATTTTATTTCTAAATGGTATTTATAATATCCTAACAAGATCCATCTTGTATCCAAAGTAAAGAACACATATTGACACATGACTGTTTAAAAAAAAAGTAATAGTCTCTTCAGGATGTGTCATTAAAAGCATGTAACATAATACACATCACAAAGATGCAAATAAAATAACAATGGGGGTTTGTTTGCATTCTCATATGATAGATAGCCAGATGTTTAATACCTACTTTATGGTAAATGGAACCCAAGCAAAATCCAAAAAATCAGAAGAGCAATTTCCTAAGCACTTATATACAGAGTACTGTGATAGGGGCTCAGAGAGAAACAAAGGAAAAACAGAAACACACTGATTAAGCAAGTATTTACTTGGTGCCAAGTAGTAGACTACTGAAGGATGGGAATGCAGAAAGAAACAGGCTGTTCTCAGTGAGCTAGCAAATTATTTAATTCAATTGATAAATAATTAACACAAGGCAGAGTCCTTGAACTCTTAGAGTCTTTCATTTAGGTGAGATATTATACATTATTGTATCACTATATTGAAAGAATGATAATGATGATGATAATAGGAGGTAGCATTTATTTAGGACTTTAAGATTTGTTAAATACCATTATATGGCATCTCATGTGATCCTCACAACAACCTTGAGATATAGGTGCTTTTATTTTCCCCAGTTAATAGAAGAAGAAACTGAGACTGGGACAATTTAAGTCACTTGCCCTGAGTCAAGTCCTACAACTATTACATGTAAAGAAGTAAATCAGAAAGCAGTGGTTTAGGGGTAGTACAGGAGAAGAAGGTCTAGATTAAGAGCAGACTTGGATCTAAATTCAGTACGTCAGACTGTGGCTGACCAGATCAATGTGGGCTTGGAATGCTCTGCCACACGTCAGACACAAATAGTCTCTATAAACATCTGAACCTTATATGACTTTACATATCTCACTTTTTTTTGAGCTGCTTCAATTCTTCTTTGCTGATGCAGCATAGCATCTTCTCTGGTGAGAGCATGCCATGTTGGACACTCCTGTGTCAGTGTCTTCCTGTCATACAGTCAATTCTAAAGTTCTTAAGAATAATCTTGAGAGTATCCTTGGATTGCTTTTTCTAACCACTTTGTGAGCACCTGCCCTGTTTGACTTCTCCATAAAATAATCTTTTTTGGCAAGTATACATTTGCCATTCAAACAATGATTTACAAGGTGAGGAGTTCATTGCTCATATATAATCTGAATGAAAATTTCCAGATTATATGGCAAGAGAAATTTATGCTACAGGAATTCAAGGATGCCTCCATTGTCCATCTTTATAAAGGTAAAGTGAATAGATTGTCCTGTGACAATCACAAGAGGAGTCTCACTCTTAGTCACTGCTGGCAAGATTTTCACCAAAATGTTCCTTAATAGGCTATCCATCCCTACACATGGAAATAAATCATCTACTTGAAAGCTTTGCAAAGGGTTGAGAAATAGTTGATATAATGTTTACTTCTTGACAATGCCAGCAAAAATGCCAGAAACAGAACAGAAGTCTATATACAACATTTGTAGATCTAACCAAGGCTGCTGATACTGTTAATCATGAGGGGAACGGAAGAAGAAAGTCGTCGTTTGTCCAACTTTTTAAGTTGGGAGTTCTTAACATGGGATCTGTGAACTTTTGAAAAAAAATCCATTTTTATTTGTTTCTTTTGTAAATCAATGTACTTATTTTATGCTTTAAAATTTAAATTTATTTAAATTTTAAAATATAAATTTATTAAAATTTATGGTTTAAAAATGTCATTCTGAAAAGAAATTCATAGGCTTCAATGGACATTCAGAAGGGTTCCTGATACCCACACAAAGGTTAAGAACTATTCTAAATGAAAGGTAATTCTAGATCATCTACTCCAATTGTGAGATTAGGGATAACAGTTAGACATTCCATAGTCATCTGAGGGGTTGGGTTAGACCATGGAATGCAATGATGAGAATGTAAGTAACTGAAGATAAGTAGATACAGCAGCTCTTTCAATAAACACCTACAGAACAACTGAGGTTTGAATATTGCTTCCAAAATTTCCCAAGTATTCATTGGTCCTTCATAGAAAGAGTGGAGAAACAGGGGGCTCAAGGAAACCCAAAAGAATCTACTTTATTAATATTATCTAATTAGCCTCAGTCTTAATTTTTTGTGTGCTTTCTTTTTAAAAATAATTTTCTGTGCAACTGCAGACAATTATTATACATTCAAAGAATTGTACTTTTAAAAACATAACGTGTAATGTTTTTAATTGATCTTGTCCATCTTCCCTATTCTGAGTAATTAATATACAACTTTTCTTCCTCTTCATAATTTCTATTCTAACATGTGGATACCAACTGTTACTATAAAGACTTCATAAGAGCAATTGCTGAGATGCTAATGACTATCAGTTCAAAGTAGGTATGCTTAGAAACAGTTCTTAGCTCCTCAGAAGCTCTTACCAAGCAATCCTAGTTACTTGGGAATGATGGAGAAGATGGAACTCTCCCTGAGTGCATCTAATCTAACAATACATGACTCACCCCCAAAAGCTAAAATTCATGCTACTGGTGCTATAATTTGCTCACCAGAATCTATCCTTTTTTTAGGAGAAACATAAGCTAAAAATGTGTATTATGTGGACAAATATGGCAGATGAAAAATATGATAGCTCTCTTAGTACTCTACAACAATATTGGAGAAGGAAATGGCAAACCAGGCCAGTATCCTTGTCAATAAAATCCCATAAACAGTATTGGCTTGCTTTGGTCCACCAGATTGTGAAGAATCAGACAAATGAATCACTGAACAACTACCACGGCACTCCACAATAATATTTCCTAACTTGAGCCCCATAAAATCCCAGTTTTTTTCATAATACTAATTTGTGAAACTAAGAAATCATTTTCCTTCAATACACTAAATATAAAATCACATTATATAGCAAAATTCAAATTACATAGCATTTTTCTTTTACTTTTACTTACAGTGGTCTTACTTTCTTCTATTTTGCTTTAAAATCCCCCAGGCTCTTTCTATTATTCTGGAGAAATAATAGCCAGAGGTCCACCAAATCATCACTTTGGCCCTAGCAACATATTCTGAGGCTCAAAAAACTCCATAAACAATATACATATCCCACTAAAATAAAATATGCTACTTATTGACAGTGAGACCATTACTTACATTTTTCTATCCTCTATCTTCCTTTTACCTCTTTGTTATAGGAATTTTGTGGACTGGAAAAATACAAAGAAATTGGGCATGAATAGAGATAGTGGCGTGTAATAATCCAAATTCTTTAGGTTATCTATATGGCATTAATATTTTGGCTTGAAAATAAATATAGGCAATATTAAGTCTACACAGAGTATGAAAAAAGATGGCAGATAGTATTATTAGTCAAAGAAGGAATGAGCAATCAAAATCTCTGGTCTTTTAAGGGAACCTTCAAAGAAATGGAAGATGAAAATCTAGAGTATTGTTCTAGAAACTCTGGAAAATTTCTAAATAGTACATTATTTCTTATTTGTATTACATAGCAAAAATCTTTCCACTATGCTATTTTAAAACTTTTTAAACAGATGCACCAGTAGAAAAAGTATCTACAATAGATACAAAAGATACAGTGTTTTTCTCTATGTGAGTGTGTCTCTGTCTCTGTGTGTGTCTCTGTTTCTGTGTGTGTGTGTCTGTCTGTGTGTCTCTGTATGTGTCTCTGTCTCTGTTTCTCTATGTGTATTTGTCTCTCTGTGTGTTTATCTTCCTGTGTGTGTTTCTCTGTCTGTATATGTCTCTGTGCCTCTCTGTGTATCTCTCTCTCACTGTGTGTGTATGTCGGTGTGTCTCTCTCTCACTGTGTGTGTGTGTCGGTGTGTGTCTCTCTCACAGTGTGTGTGTGTGTGTCGGTGTGTCTCTCTCACTGTGTGTGTGTCAGTGTGTGTCTCTCGGTGTGTGTGTGTCTCACTGTGTGTGTCAGTCCCTGTGTCTGTGTGTGTCTCTATGTGTTTGTCTCTGTCTCTGTATGTCTGTATCTCTGTCTCTGTGTCTCTCTATGTGTGTAAGTTTCTGTGTATGTGTCTCTGTGTCTCTTTCTCTGTGCGTGTGTGGGTCTCTGCGCGTGTGTGTGTGTGTCTGTGTGTGTGGCTGCCTCTCTCTCTCTCTCTGGGTGTTTGTGTGTGTGTCTGTGTATGTCTGTGTGTGTGTCTGCCTCTCTCTCTCTCTGGGTGTGTCTTTGTGTGTGTCTCTGTGTCTCTGTGTGTTATGTGTGTGTCTGTGTCTCTGTCTCTCTATGTATGTCTCTGCATCTGTCATCTGCTGTCTGTTGTCTGAATCTGCTGTCTGTCGTCTGCGTTTGCTCTCTGTGTCTGTCATCTGATGTCTGTGTCTATCTGTCTCTGTCATCTGTGTCTCTCTGTGGGTCTGTGTGTGCCTCTGTGTGTGTGTGTCTGTGTATGTGTATTTATCACATAGACACACACATACACACACACACAGACACACACACACACACACAAGCATCCATTAGCCTCACCCCCTTCCGATCAGGAGAGCACAATGTTGAGAGCACTAAATTTTCAGAGATCCAAGTCTCATTCCTGTCAGTTTCTGTCCCTGCAGCCCTAAGCTTGTCCCCTCTCTGGGCCTCAGATTCCTCATCTGGAAAATGACAGGTTGAACCAGACGGCCTCTGCATCTCATCCAACTCTAAATTAATGATCCTAGGCCTGCCCCAGTATTTTTTTTTACCTGCTGACTATAGGCAAGTCATTCAAAAAGCAAAAAACAAAAACTTAGGACAACAGCTGTTTTGATCTAAGGATCAAATGGGGCAGTGGATGTGAAAGCATTTGAAAAAAATTGTTAAAATGCCACCAAAAAAAGGGATTAACTATTATTTTATGAGACTAACATTGCTCTCAATAAATCACATACCCCCAAGTCTTGTCTATGTGGCATTTGCTTAATTTTGGTATGACAGCTAACCCTGGTACAAAACTACATTTTTTTATGGAAGGACTTATTTTTGCCTAGTGATGAGATTACAAAGTGAAAGTATATTAAACTCTAAAAAACAAATTTGAGAGAAGTAAAACTATAGTGAGAGTGGTAAAATGAGCTCTCACAATCTTTAGAGCAACTAACCAGAGAAGATTCAAGGAGAAAAAAAAAAAAAGACAAAGTCAGAAGCAGCAACCCCACAAAAATGGGACCATCTCAAGCTAGAACTTGGAGGAAACCTTAACACAACTAATGCACCCCAAGGATCTGCCAAAACATTTGTCTTTTATCTTCAAAAAGGGAGAAATTGGCCCTGAGGGCCAGCATGTCTTAGTGTGGAAAGATAAATGGATATTTTTGTCTTCAAGTATGAGCTAAGCCATAATTTTTTAACTCAATAGATATATGACAGATGTTTAAAATATACATTATTTATATTGCTGGCCCATTCCTTTGTGCTGCCACTTCTTTTAACTCTCTTAACACCTCTCTCAGCTCTAAATACATCTCTGGTAATAGCAGATCTAAACTGATTAATACTAGTTCAACTGTCTAGAGGACTGTAAATACTGTTTCAGTTTTAGGAAAACAAGAACCTCCAAATCATAGGCAGATAATAGGATAGAGGAGCCATTTTCTTAACTTGTTATTTCCATTCATAGAATCTTCTCTGGTCTTTTTGATGGAATTTGAGGAGGAATCGATTAAGTGATCTCTAAGGTGTCTTTCAGTTCTTGAATTCTCATAATAGATCACCTCCCTTTTTATTTTTAGGAAGATTTCTGTATAAGAGAGGTGGATGTGGGTATGTGGGTGTGGGTGTGTGTAATGAGTAGAGAAGCAACTAGATGGTACAATAGATAGAGCATCAAGTCTGAGGTAAGGATACCCAAGTTCAAATTCAGCTTCAGACACTTATTAGCTGTATGACCCTAGGCAAGTCACTTTACTCTGCTTATCTCAGTTTCTCCATCTATAGAAATGGCAAACTACTACAATATCTTTGGCCAAAAAAATCCCAAATAGAGTTGTGAAGAGTTAGACATGACTGAAATGACTAAACTATAATAATGGATAGACACATACATTCATTTACTCAAGTATTTATTGAGAATGAGCAGGAGCATGGTGTGGTGACAAAAAAAAAAAAACTAAATTGGCATCAAAAGATTCTTGTTTATAATCCCTATTTCAATACTTAGCTCAGTATTTCTTGGGCAGCCCACTTAACAAGGGAAGAGTTGAAAGGAATAAAGAATAAAGGAAGAAGGAATAGCCTTAAAAAGGAAGGAGGATACTTTCCTTCAACAAAAGGAAAAACGTCAATGGTGGAAACCAAAGTTTCCACAGTAAAGTAGAGAATCAAGTCACCTACCATGAGTGAGAGGAACTTTCAATGGGGAAAGTTTGGAACAACTTTTGTGGGGAGCAGCAATGGGGGTGAGAAAGAAGAGCCCATGAAATTGATGAAAATCATTGTACATCAGTGAAGAGGGCCCAATTAAGATGAAAATGTATTCATTTGAATTGAAACTATGCAGCACTACTTTGTGACTTTCCCGGAAATGGGAGAAGCAGATTTGGAGAGTTAACCAGGACTGTGTATTGGAATGACAGCTACAGAAGAAATAATCAGACTGAGGTACAAGCATGGGATAGAGACTCAAATGATTCCTGTAAAGTAGAAAGAGCTAATAGACTGGCAGAATGGGACATTTAAGACTCAAAAGTTTTAGAATTCAAAGAGATTTTAAAAATAATTTAGATGAACTCAATTTTACAATTAAGGAAAATGAGGGAGCTAGAGGCAGAAAATAATCACAATGAGGGTGAGCAAGTTCAGCTTTAGAACAAGTTTTGTTTTGGAAAGCAAGAAGAATCAGTGATTAGAAGTTTATATTCGGGGGGAAGAGTTTGGAATTTCAGATTTTAGATTCTATTGAGGCCATTTCTAATCAATGCCACTTGTACTATCATTCCTCTCTCTCCCCTTTCATCAGAGTTCTAACCGACTCAGACCCTGGACTCTAAATGGAGAGTTTTAATCCTTTCTTGCCAAGAACAGGCTGTTCTGACATTTTCTGAATTCCAGATCACACCAGTATAACAGGAACTATTAATACCCACATTCATCTCCCTCTTCCAACAACAGCTCCCCTTTATTTATTGTCTTTCCATATTAAAGTGGAAGCTTCTCAAGGGCAAAGACTGTCCTGCTTGCTTATATTTGCATTCTCAATTCTTTGAACTGTCTGGCACAGGGTAAGCAAAAAATAATAATGAATTAATAATACCAATTGACATTTATATAGCATTTGTAAGGTTTATATATCTCATTTGACCTTTGAAACAATGCTGGGAAGTGGATATTATTATTATCCTCATGGTAGAGATGAAGAAACTGAGACAAACAGTGCTTAAATGATTTGGCTAGGTCATATAGCTAGGAAATACCTGATGTTGGACTTGAACTTAGACCTCACGAATTACAATTCCAGGGCTACTGTGTCACCACCTTCCCTAAAGTAAGTCCTTTAATAGTTTTTTTCATTAATTTAAAACATGACTGAAATTGAGGTGAAAATAAAGATCCTAGAAGTGATTCTGATGTATTTGTAAGTACATACTTATTTCATTTTGGTGATGGGGGACATTTCAGCTCTTTAAAAAATACTTTTCAAAACTAAATTTCTGTTTAGACAGTTCCCAATTTACAAAAATACAGAGGAAAAAGGGAGAACTCCAGTATTAGTTATTGAAGTGGGCATAGCCATGACTATTTTTTTTTTTTTACTGTTTCCTTGTATGACTAACACTCTTGCCTTTTCAGATTTATCTAAGGCATAATAGTCTTATTTCTAGTCCTCATTTTAACTTTGGATAAATCTTTATGTGTTAAGTGTGTTTCTTATTATAAATAACATTCTTGGGTTCTGCGTTCTAATTCATACCACCACATTCCTTTGTTTTATAGGCGAATTCATCCCATTCACATTCATAATTAGGACTGGTAGCTATTTTTCCCTCCATCATATCCAATTATGTTTCCTCTCTGGGCCACTCTATAACCTATTCTTTTTTTTTTTAAAAAAAAAAAAAAAAGGAAGGAAGGAAGGAAACAAACAAACAAACAAAAATGAGATCAGTACCAGTAATCTGTATTTGGAGTAGCCTGCTATTACTATGCTGCTCGTCTGCTCTTTCCCAAGGCCCAAATCATGAAATTTTTTAAACTTTCTCTAATTTTATATTCCCTTTTAGAATCAGCCACACTTCAAGTTTATTTTGCTTGGCACAAAGATGATGGACTAGAGGTACAGAAGGAGACATACATTTTTAGAAATAACTAATATACTAAATTGTTTCACTTGACTGTATTTATTACAATTTCTGGAGGAAAGATATTGAGAGAGAGGAATAAGTGGGATGCAAAAAAATCCCTAATAAAGCATTTTAAATGCAAACAGAAGAAAAAATTTAGAAAGTCATATAAATGAGGAAATTTGTTACTATTATACTAAATTAAAATTGCATGTGAAAGAATCAAGGGACAATTAGATGGTGTAAATGAATAGAACACTGGCTCTGGAGTTAGGAGGACCTAAAAGAAATCAAACTGTACATACAAGTTCTCAGTTTAATACAGTCTTTTTTTTGCTCTATATATGCTTAAATATTCATGTTTGCTTATTCAAAATTTTATGAATTCATAATTTTAGAAAAGAATTTTTAAAATTAGCTTAAAGATAATCATAACTTGGCTTACATACCACCACCACTCCTCCCAAGGAAGATTCTAAATTTGAGCAATCCTGAGCCAAGATTCAAGAGATAACAGATTTGGAGTGGTAACAGTCATCTAGAGATACAAAACACAAGTCATGAACTCTCTGGATGGATCTATTCAGAACACGAAAATTGAATGGGTGACAAGCTTCTTGTCATTCTTTTGCTCTTTGTTCATTTATTTCTTTGCTTTCTGTTGATATTTTATTTTGCCCTTCCACAGAAATCTTAATGAGCACATATTTTTCTCTTCACATTTTCAGTTTCCTTGATTATCATTGTGCTTTTTTTCTGGTTTTCCTCATATACATTTTCTCTTTCTTTTGTTGGTGATACATCCCTCTCTTTGACCCCTAAGCAGTCTTTTGTCACAGGCCCTCTGACTTGTCCTCCTAGTGAATCACTCAGAGAACAGGATTTGGAATCAGATGGCTCAATTTGCCATCACAAGTTCTGTCACTAAGTTTCTGTGTACCTTGAGAATATTATTCTACCTCTTTAGGGATCATTTTCTTCATCCTTAACCTTTTACACAAACACCAAATCCCTATTTCCAACCACCTACATCTATCTCTGCTTAAATAAATTAAAAAAAAAAAAAAAGGAACTTACCACCTTTCTTGTATATTTAGTTCCTTTTGCCAACTTTCTCTTTTCTGTTAATATCAACACTATTTTCTTTAATATCTTAGGGACCTTAAAGTATTAAATCTTCCTTCTCTCTCTATTGATCACCAAGGCCTATTCATTGTTTCCATTCCCTTGGAGGGAGAAAAAAATGTTTCTTGAGGACAGGGGCTATTTCACTTGTCTTTCCCAATATCCTTCCTTAGCATTAGCACAGTTGCTAGCACATAGTACATTAACAAATGCAAATTAATTCCTTCTTCTATCAGATGATTTACTGTTTCTATACAGTCTCTCTCAGCTGTTCACCTTGGTTTTCACTTTAATTCCTAATACCTTAATTCATCATACTTTGGCTACAGTGATAACTTTTAGTTCCTCAGAAATTAGAATACCTCCTTCCTGCCACCAATTCTGTGTTTAGTTTTCAAGACTTTTCATTATGTCTTCTAATGTTCTCCTTCAATACTCATTGCTCCATATAGTCAAAATAAAAATTAGCTTCACTTCCAGGCACTCAGACAATCTTGAATCTTCACCTCTCTTTTCTGGACATGCAAATCTAACCCATTTTCCAAGGACTCTCCAAGTCATGGAGCACATTCTTCAAAAATATGCTCAAATTTAGAACCAAAATTGTTCTAAGACATATTATACAATATTTTGATATTTTTTCTTCCTGAGACTTTAGCTCCATTATCCTCTCAGACTTTACCCTTTGAAATTCTGAAACAATGTCAATTCACCAATTCCAACAAGCTATGGTGGGGGAGAGAGATAAAGGGGAAGAGATGGAAATCCTTCACCACCAAGTCAATATTTCTTATTTTCACTAGATGGGGCCAATACAAGTCATTTCAGATGTAAATCTAGTTTATATCCAGAAAACATAAGCACTGAAATAGGCATTTGACACTATTTATTAAAACTGCACCTCTTTTAATTTGTCAGGTTTCAAACTGGCATCCATGTAAACCCCAAAATATATACATCTAGAATCATATTTGAGGAAAATAGGAACTAGGACCCCAAATTATTCATTATTCTAGAGTATAAATCTCAACTATTTAAGGAAGAGTTAGAGAAGAAAAGAACTGGCTATCCCAAAATACTTTTTAATACTTTCACATCAATGTGCACTTGGAAGACATATATCCCAGAGAGTTCAGACCTTACCATTACATGTTTAAACATATTGATACTGAACAAACTATAGGTTGATAAAAATCTCTTTTTATAGCCATCAGAGTATAAAAAGGGCATGTTATTTGTCAGTGATAAAACTAGTTTGTGGTTGGCCCAAGATTCAGACCCAAAGTTCCCATCTTCCACTCCCACACACAGTCTGTTCCCATAAAAACCTCACATGTCTTAAAATGAAACAGAAGCTAAAGAAATTGAAAATACAATATATTATTTACCCAAATTAGTTTTCACAAACTGTCAACTAGTAAAACTAGTAAAAGTGATGAGTAGCAAGCCAGCTTTCTCCTTACATTGTTAGACGCACTTAAATTAACTCACAAAACTGATTTTGACTTTTTTAAGTTAATACCATGTGCTTTGAGTTAAAAAAGAGAAAATCTTTCAAATCTACAACATGAGTCTAAAAGTCAATTTTGTGTTTTAAAACAAACCAGAAAAACAAAACAAATAAATAAATAAATAAAAAGCTTGCAGGAACCAAAACTGGAATTACCACAACTGCAATGCTACAGAATCCATGGGGAATTGGTAATGTATGTGGTTTACTGGATCTATCAAGCAGTATAATAATGTCATTCAGCCAGACAACAAATATTTTTACTAGGTACCTCCTACAAACAAAGCGAACACAAAGTTTAAATCATGCATAGTGTCTGTCTTCAGGAAGCTTATGGTCTTGATTAAATTAACCAAAATTTAATGGCATTAATGACATCACTAAAATACACAGAAAGTAAAAATCATCATTACCAAGAAAAAACAAGAAATATCTAAAGCAAATGTCACCTTTTAACAGGTGGAGAATAAACTAAGCCCCACCTTTCTTTTGGAACAGAGGAAAAAACCCTCCAAATCAGTCAAATAGCACTCAAAATACAGAGCATTTCAAAGTAGTTGCCAAACATGTTTTCTTAAATATACATTTTTTCAATTAGCAAACATATATTATTTTCTGCAACCTCAAAAGAGAAAATCCAAATGACCAGTATCAACTATTATACATTTTTTGAAAATCTGAATGATTCAAATTAATTACAATGTATACCCAATGTGAATATTCACTTTCAAGTATCCCTATAGAAAGCACCATACTTGATAATTTTTAAAGATTTTTTTCATTTTTCCTTTAACACAATTATCCTCTACCAGAAAAGAACAATTTGTAGTTTTATAAATAATTTAAGAATATAACCTGCATTTGGTAAAACTTCCTAATTTTTCCACTTTTTATCCCCCTTTTTATTATCAGTTGCAACAAAAAAGAAACTACCCCTGCACTCAGCAAGTTCTTCACTGGGAAATTATTATTCAAGATGAACAATGAACTCATCACAGGGCCTGTGAACTTACCCGTTGCTAGGAGGCCTGTGAATACTTTGGATCATTTAAGATCTGGTAGTATGAGCTGAAAGATTAATCAGCAATTTAGGACATTCTCTCCAAGATTCAAAGTTTCAAAATTCTCTAATTGAATTTCTATATGCTTTATATATGGTTTATACATGTCTGTTATAAGTTGTAAAACTTAAAGGTAGGTTATCCTGAAGGTATTAAACACAAACACACACACACACACACACACACACACACACACACACACACACACAATGTCAAGGCTGTTTGCCATAAATCACTTTCAAACTAGTAATTATTTGTTAGCGAAGGAAAGGCTGCTTTAAATAGTGTGGTGTCATTTTTATAAAACTAAAAATTTTTGTTTTAATAAACAGGATCAACTTCACAGATATACCATCAAATAAAAATCAAATTAAATTAGTATTTATCATCTACTCTCTTTATGAAATTCTTATATATTATATACTGTAGCTTTATTATTACTATACCCTTCACAAAGTCTCTAGGGAACTTCTATCCCCTAAATCATCAATCTCTGTCCATTTCTTACATACCTACTATGTGCTAAGCAACTGGAGATATAATGACAAAAATTTTTTTCCCCATTATTTTAAGAAAAGCAATCTTTCTTTCTAGAAACTATAGGTATGATTTTGTTTTTGTAAGGGGGAGTTGTTTTTTGTATACCACTGAGGAACCTATTTGCCAATTTTTTTCCCACAGATGTGAATCTTTCCATAAAAAAATCTTCCCCCCTCAACAATACAGCCTTTAATTCAAAAAGAGGTGATGTCAAATGACTAAACACAGAGAATAAAGAAATATGAAAATCCTTTATGTGTTTCCAAGATGTTTTCTTCAGTATTTCATTTTATGTGACAAAGAATATACTTGCATACAGAGTCCCTGTAATTTTGAGACTTTCTATAAGTGTCCTGAGAGGGGAAAAGATTCTTTTAAATAATCCCAAACTGTTTAAATATACTACCTATTCCTCCTAGAACATTTAGAAAAGAAATGAAGAATCTCTATGAAAAAAAAGTCTTTACAAAGGGAATACAATGACTCTCATCATAGATGTGTCCGTTAATTATTAACCTCATATTACATTAACATTTGCTTTTTATTTAATTAGTCACAAATATAATAGAAGAGCCTATTCAACATCCTCCATTCCACATTGGTTATTTCCTCCTCCTCATCTGTTATTAAATATGAATCCTATTCCTTGTCATCTCTTCATATGGGTTACTTGTCACCAGGAGAAGGCCAAAAAGTAATTCCCCTCATCCTTTAAAACATCCTGTAGTATACAGAACAGTTGTGGTAAATTATAAAACAAGCAAACCTACCTTAATAGCTTCATTCTTAAGGAATGAATGTCTTATAAATTCATATGAACAAAAAGAGGTTCCATAGGATAAGTCTAAAACTAAGAGAAGAACTTTGAGACTTGCTAAGGGAGAAAGGTATAGCTACAGATTCTATGGAGAGCTTGACACGTTTTCAGTAGTGGTTTATGAAAAGAAGAAAGAAAAAGGGGGGAAGAATCGGGCTGCCAATATATGAAACAAACAACTCGGGCTTGATGCAACAGAGAAAAATCTCTAAAACACAGTCACAGATAATGAGTGTTTGTGAAAGTAGGGAGGAGCTTATTTATGAGGCTGGATTTAGCTTTAGATATGTTTCAAAATCTGCTGCCACATTTCAGGATGAGATGAGTACACCAATCACAAAAGTATCTTCTCAATACTAAGGGATGGCTGGTGCTTGTCATTTCCTTTCAAAATTCTGGCTTTTCATGGAAGTGTTACAGTCAAGGCAGCCTCCTTGCCAATATCCTCATGTCGGCAGGTTTTCAATGGAGAAATAGTAGTTTTTCACTGCTGTGTTAATAGCAGCATGTTGGCAAGACAGTTTAAAACCATGCAAAAGTGATTCTAGCTAAAAGGACTTGTTTTTATTTTTAGGAGATAGTACAACTAGACTGTGATTGCTAACAGAAGTTTAACTCCATAAGCCCCAGGAAATATATGGATTTGGAATGATGAATTGAATTGCATTTTAGAAAAAGAGATCTTCCCTCTTTAGATAAAACGACCCTTGGAAGAAAATACATTCTTTCAGAGTGGGAAAAAATAACCAAATGCAAAACAAACCTGACACCTCATATTTCTATATATACACCAGGGTGGTCATAGCCACCAAGCAAAACAACAAAAGGCTCCTAGGATTTTCCCCCTTCAGCATTTTCCCAAGTATTCCATCACTATGTCCTCAAATCTTAGACCAAGGCCATTCACTCATATTTCTTCAGAAATGTTTTCTTTTTTTTTTTTTAAATACCACTGCATTTAAGAGCAAGTCTTCCTTTCTGAAGCCTTCACTTTTTTTTTTTTGAAAATGTTTGTCCTTACTCCCTGACATGCAAATACATGCTACAGCCTCCATTATTTCCACACAGCCTAATTCAAAAGCAGTGTATACTGAATACCCACATGAGCGCACTAAGATTTAATAACACACACAGACAATCACACTATAGAATATTTTTAATGAGCCTCAACATGGTTTTCTGTAATATAAACAAACATGTAGTCGAACCATATGCAGTAACAGCATTCCACTGGCTAATAGCATCTGCAATTACAGAGATGGAACCTTCCCTGCCCACCCCCACCCCCCAAGAAAAGAACATTCAGAAAGACCCACTAAGATAATTTGGCATAATGGAGAGAAGGAAAGCTGGGACTGTGGGCAATATGAATTGCACCCTGATTCAGCAAAAGCAATGGGGCTGCTGGCACCAAGGGTTTCCAGCCACTTTATTTAACTTAGCCAAAAACCCAGATATTTCCTTTTCTCATTAATTTTAGTTGACTAATAGCTTTTATGCCCCATATTGAGCCGGCCTTGCTGGGAATCCTGCAGTGGTACAAAATGGTGGATGTGTGCTAATTTTTTTTCTGCTTTATTCATAATATGTGTATATATACACACATGTATATGTGTGTGCATATACATGCATGCATACATATATAATAGATTTCAAAATGCCCCCCTGCTTTTCTCATCAATCCAGCAACAAACACCATACACACACCACACACATACAGCTCTACCCAAGCTGTTGCAATAACCAAGAGGAAAAAAGGTTACCAACCTGATGTCATGTAGCCCCGTGATGCCTGGGAGATAAAGGCTGGTGGGAAGCGTTTGTGCAAACGATAGTCCTTTTCACTGCGGGACCTCATGCGGTCTGAGGCCCGGTCAGAGAAATCGGAACTAGGCCAGGCTCGCCGTAAGGTTGTACTCCGGGTCTTCTTCATTTTGGAGGCGGGCTAACCTGCTACTGTCTCAATACTGCAGGAACCTGGGGGAGCTGCAGCCTCGAGCCAGCGCGCGGCTGTCCCCTGGTTCATGAGGCTGCCGCAAGCCCAGCCTCGGTAGATTCTGCAAACATTTTCCCACCACCACCACCTCCACCACCACCACCTTCTCTTCCTCCTCTTCCTCCTCCTCCTCCTCCTCTATAAAGCACACTGCAGGTCCGTTCCTTCCCACACACCCCCACCTCGAATGATCCAATTTTACACACGTCCCACAATGCATTACACTTCATTTGCAATCAGTCCAGCTTATAGCTTCCAGATTCATGTGGAGGAAAGGCACATTAGGAAGGCTTTCCCAGCCAAAAAGGGGGGGGGGGAGAGGTTGGGGGCTGGAGGAACACAGATCTGCAGCGTGAAAAGCGATGGGGTCTCAGACAATAGCTCAATTCAGCAAAGGAGTGCTTAGCCAACTGTGAGCCGGTGGCACAAAAGACCCAAACAAATTGGGGGGGGGGGGGGAGGTAGGGGGGGAGAAGAAGAAAAGGGGGGGAGGGGGAAGGCCTTTGGTTTTGACCTGAGACAGGGCGCCCAGGAAGCTGCGCTCGGATGGGCTCTCCTCCTGCAAGAAGGATTAGGAGGAGGCTTTTCAGATGACAAGTCTCCAACTTGCTTTTCCTTTCACCTAGGTGAAGCAGTAGCCGCAATCAATGAAGCAGGCTGGATCCGGTCTCCACCGCAGTCAGTCGTGGGGGTGCTTCCTTCCAGCAGTCCCTGTCGCTCACTGGAGAGAATGAGTGTGAGTGTGTGTGTGTGTGTGTGTGTGTTCGTGCGCGCGCGCGGCTCCCTCTCACACACGCACATGCATACACAGGCTCTAGGCAAGGTCCGCAAGCAGCAGCTGCGGCAGTTCTGCTACTGTGGAAGGAATCCACCCACCAGCAGAGAGAGAAGGTCGTCACCAGGACCGCAGCTCCTCCTGCATCCTTCCCGTGCTCTGGCGCTGAGGTCGCTTCTGCGAGTGCGCCGTGGGCACGTACAGGTTTCTCACATACTCGTGCATTTTTCTCCTACCTACGAGCTCTAGCCGATCCAAGAGCCATGGCTGCCAACAGATCCCAGGCTCCTGACTGCTTTCAATACTTCCAAAGTCAATGCCCCTATTCAGTGGCTATTGCTCCTCAGCAGAAAAGTCCTGAAAGAGGCGAATGGCTACTGGAGGGCTGGAAACCCGGCAGCCACCCAGTCTCATGCTAATCAAGAAGCTGTCTAAAGTTAGAGCACTGATCCTGTCAAGCTTCACATTTTAATGTAAAACACCCTTGGGCTTCGCCAAAAGACCTTGGCTGGTGCCCCAGCCTATAGTCAGCTCTTGTAAATTTACATATTTTTAGGATAGTCCAACCCCCTTCCGAAAACTAGGGGCGGGAAGAAGGAGGGGGAAAAAACATCTTCCTTCTAGAAAGGAAATCTGCAGTTCACCTTCCCCACCTGCAGCAGATTCTACAAGGGTCAGCTCATCTGACAGCCGCAAATTCCGAGTCAAAATGTCCAAGCGGTCTAGAAAACGAGGGATGGAAATGGCCTCTTGTTCTAGTCCCCCTTCTCTTTCTTGCCTCTCTCTTTGTAAGCCACTACCAACTGGCTAAACTGCATTAAGGTCGGCCACCCCTTTACAAATCAAGGCTGTGTGCAGCTGTTTCTAGTCTAACAGCCAATCATTAAAGGACAACAATGCACATGGTGAGGGAGGGGAGGAAAGAAAGGCAAGCTGATGCCTTCAGCTTGGATGAAGCCCAAGCAGCAGAGAGTTAATGCAGAATTAAAGGCGCATGGACAGATTGCCAGCTAAATATTAATATTGTTACTACTGATGATGATGATTCTCCCCCTTTATGCCTCCCTCCATCCCCCACATACAAACAAGCCTTCTTTAGCTAAGATCCAAAAATTCTTTAAAGACACTAAAAGTGAATTTTTACAATGTGATTTTCATTGTTAATGTATTCTCTTCCTCCCTTCCCCCACCCCAACTTCGTTTTCACTTATCTAGTAATTCTTACCACCAGAGAGAGGGTCTTCCTGTCCTTCTTAGCCTGATAGAGGGCAGTGGACTGATTCTAAGCAGTTGAGAATCAAGAAGGTTAAGAATTCAGAACACTCTAACACAATTCCTAGCTATTTCAAGGCTGAAATGCCTCAGAGACGGGCTCAACTCAGTAAGCTTTAAAGCACATCAGAAGTTAGGGGATGATTTTCAGTCCCAGACATGTTGTAGAAGCTAGGGAGAAGGCACTCCCATTCTGTCACTCACCTGTCCCCCTTGTAAATCGGGGACAATATTATTAGCCTCTGAGCAGGGATGTCGGGAAGAGTAACCAATAAAAACATAATGATAAAGCACTTGGCTAGCCCCTGCAAGGAAATAATATTTAGGGTAGTGACATACTATTATTAAATGTAATTCAAAAAGCTAGCTTTTTCTGACATCGTGGAACAAGTTAGGAAAGAGGGACGCCCCCACGGTCCTTGATGTGGATGGTTCCTGGAAACAAAAAACTGCAAAAAAACAAACGCACCAACTATATGACAAAAGGATGGGTAGTGTATAGCCAAAAAGATAAACTGTGAATAGCCTTTGATCCAGAAATGCAACTCCAAAAAGATCACAAAGGCTTATATGCACAAAAATATTTCTGGCAGCTCTTTTTATAGAGGCAAAGAGCTGGAAACTAAAATTCTCATCAGATGGAATATGGTTAAGCCCATGAAGGAATACAAATAGAATGAAATGCTATAAAACAATGGTTTCAGAAAAAACCTGGGAAGACTTGTGTGCACTGATCTAGAGTGAAGTGAGCTGAACCAGTAGAACACAACATCATAAAATCAAATAACTTTGAATGACCTAAGAAATCAATCTTAGCTAGTCAATTTGGTAGATATTTATTTATTTTTTTTTTGGGGGGGGGTGCACGAGCTTCAATCACCTAGGCATATATGGGCATATATATATCTACATGGGTATAGCCCAAATCTTCAGAACATTCCTGCTGGTAGTATGGAACCCCATATTTTTTTCTTTACAACTTTACTAAACAAGATTAGAAACATGGTATCATATAAAAATTATGGTCTTGAAGTCAAAAGGCTCCACATTCAAATCTCAGCTCTGCTACAAGCTGTCACTATAGGCAAACCTCTGTTCTTTAATGAGCTTCAACATTCCTCCTTTGTAGAATGAAGATAATACTTGCATTACCTAGCTCACAGGGTTATTGTGAGAAAAATGTGTTGTAACTCTTACAGTACCTTGTAAAGAGAAACAACTGGAATTACTTCATCTCATTGGCTTAGAGATCTAGAGCTGGAAGACATCTTAGAGATGACCTAATCTAACTTCTTGATTTTGCAAGTGAGAATTCTAAGGTCAAGACAAGTTAAGAGACTTTGGCCAAGGTCACAAGCAGGTTTAACTAGGGTCAAGCCCAGGTCGTCTGGTTCCCAATCTAGCATTTTTTTCTTTTGCCCCACAATGGACCCTCAGAATTGTTTCTTCAACAAAATGTAGATGATGTGTAAAGTCCTTTCCAGCTCGAATAGTTTGCATTTCTAACATTTGTCCAGAACACTTTCTCACCATTTGCAATCAAAAGCCAACAGCTGCCACTTAATTCTGCTACTGAGAGAATATGATAAATGGTTCAATACAGAAATGTGAAGTAAAGAGGCTATTATGTCCTTTGGGAGATGAGTAGGATGGTACCAAATCACTTGGCATTAATCACTAGACCAAATCCAAGCTATCCAAACTTTATTTTCCAAGGTGAGAAACCTTAATCTATTATAACATAAAAGGAGGTGTGGCCTATTGTAAAAGCAAGGAATAAGTAATAAACAGACTTTGATGTCTGGAGTCCTGAAGTAGAGGTTTGAAATCTTAGGGTTAATGTACTTTTTGGGGGAGGCTGTCTGGCTTAAGTGACTTGCCCAGGGTTACACAACTAGTAAGTATCTGAGGCTGAATCTGAATTCAGGTCCTTCTCACTCCAGAGCTGGTGTTCTATTCACTAAACCATCTAGCTGCCCCTAGTCAATGAACTTTTTTAAAAAAATTATTTTACTTAATATTTTTCCCAGTTACATTCAAAATAATTTTTTACATTTGTTTTTAAGATCTTTGAGTTCTAGGTTCTTTCCCTTATCCCCCTCCACAATTAAGAAATCACATGTGAAATTATGCAAAACATTTCCATAAAAGTCAAGTTGTGAAAGAAAACATAGATCTCCCAGCCTAAAGAAAATAAAAGTCCTTTAGAAAAATTGGGTATGAATAGGATTTTTCATCAAAAGTCCTTCAGATGTGAATGATTGTACTACTGAGATAACAAAATCTTTTAGAACTGGACATCCCAGATCATTGCTATTAGTTTGTATATGGAATATTGCACTTTGTTCATGGAGGACTTTCCATGTTTTTTGTTTTTCCTGAGAGAATCTTGATCATCATTTCCCAGAGACCAGTAATATTCCATCACAAACACATATCACAGTTTATTGAGCCATTCCCCAATTTTTTTCCTGAGAAAAGAGCTACTATGAATATTTTTATACATATAGGTCATTTTCCTTTTTTTCTTATTTTTTCCCCAAATATCTTTTGGTATTAATGCCTATAATAGTGTTGTTAGGTCAAAAGATATGCATAAATTTGCAGCCCTTTGGGCACAGATCATATCTTTTGATCATTTACCAATTGGAACATGCTCTTATTTTTTAATAAGTTTGACTCAATTCCCTCTAATATTTAAGAAATGAGGCCTTTTCAGACAAACTTGCTTCAAAAACTTTTTTAGAATTACTACTGCTAATTGTATTTCTCCCCATTTATTCTCTCTCTCTTTTCACTGTTTTCTCAAAAATAGTTTGCTATGAGCACTTCCTCCCCCAATATGCCCTTTCTTTTGTCATCCTCTCCCCTTCTTTCCATATCTCATTCCCCTCTTACTTTCTTTTAGGGTAAGAAAGATTTCTATATTTTTTTTGATTATGTAATTTCCTATTTGAGCCAATTCTGATGAGAATAAAGTTCACTTACTCCCCTTCTTTCCCCCTCCACTGTAAGAGATTTTTTTTGCTCCTTTTTGTGGCAGATAATTTACACCATTCCACTTCTCCCTTTCCTTTTCTCCCAATACATTCATTCCTCTCTCACCCTTTATTTTCATCATTTAAAAATATATATTGTCCCTTCACATTCAACTCACACCTGTGACCTCTGGCTATCTATATATAATACATGAGTGTATATATATATATATATATATATATATATATATATATATATATATATATATACCTTTTAATGGCCATAATAAGGAGAATATTCCAATGAATTACAAGTATAATCCTCCCATGTAGTAATGTAAATAGATAAACCATATTAAGTCCCCTATGATATCACTTTCCTAATTACCTCCTTATGCTTCTCCAGAGTCCTATTTTTGACAATCAAATTTTCCATTCAGTTCCAATCTTTTATCACAAATGCTTGAAAATCTTCTATTTTATTGAATGACCACCTTTTCCTCTGAAGGATTATACTCAATTTTGCTGAAATACTTTCAATTTCCATTTTATCCTCTGGTTCTTGAATATTATGATAGTTTTTCTTGATAATTTCTTGAAAGATTATGTCCATGCTCTTTTTTTCATTATGACTTTCAGATAGACCAAAAAATTTTAAATTATCTCTCCTGGATTTATTTTCCAGGTTCATTGTTTTTCTAATGAGATATGAGTGAATGCCCCTCAGTTGGGGAATTATTGAATAAGTTATATAATGTAAATATAATGGAATATGATTGTTCTATAAGAAATGATGAGCAGGCTGAATTCAGAAAGGTCTGGAAAAACTTACATGAACTGATGCTGAGTGATGTGAGCAGAACCAAGAAAACATTATATACAGTACAATAAGATTATATGAACTTGGCTCTTTTCAACAATGAGGTGATTCAAGGCAATTCCAATAGACTTGTGATGGAAAGTGCCAATCACATGTAGAAGAGAGAACTGTGGAGATTGAATGTGCATCAAATCATTGTATTGTCATCTTTTTTGTTGTTGTTTCTTTGCTTGTTAGTTTTTTCCTTTCTTGTATTTTTTCTCTTTTGGTCTGATTTTTTTGATGTGCAATGTGAGGAATATGGAAATATATTTAGAAGAATTACACATTTACCTATATAGGATTGCTTGCTATCTTAGGGAGGGGAGAAGAGAAGGAGAGAGAGAAAAATATGGAACGCAAAGTTTTGCAAAGGTGAATGTTAACAGTTATCCTTGCATGTATTTAGA
Source organism: Antechinus flavipes (assembly GCF_016432865.1). Classification (NCBI taxonomy): domain Eukaryota; kingdom Metazoa; phylum Chordata; class Mammalia; order Dasyuromorphia; family Dasyuridae; genus Antechinus; species Antechinus flavipes. The sequence goes on along the minus strand of NC_067403.1, from coordinate 120,569,686 downwards.
AAAATAAAATACTTTTAAAAAATTCACCATTTATCCAGATGAAATTTTTGTTTTGATTAATTTTTTTTACTTCAATGTAAGTGGATTTCTACATGTTTTAAATAAATCCCATGTGAAAATTTAATCCTAAATCAAGACTTAATCAGTATGTGGTCAAGTCCCCTGTGTCAAGCTACAGATGGAACATCCCTTTAAAAGCAATAGTCTGGTTAAATTATTTTCACAATGAGCATAAAGGAAAAAATGTATCATTTCTTTTGTGGATATCCTGGGTACAAGAGAAAACCTCATCTTCCTTATAAATATAACTATTCAAACTGGCCAAGGCTAGGCTTCTTTCTCCCTATTTGAAGCTATTTAGGAAATTCATCTCAATGTATATCTTTGTATTTATATAGTCACTTTTATTATAGCATCACAACTCAGAGGGCAATTCCCTAAATTCCTTGTTAGATTAAAAAAGCCTGAAATGGAAATTTTCCATAAACGGGGCTTCTAATTAGGGTACAAGCAGATGAGCTGGCACAGGGGTATGAAATAAAATATAGATCTTTTTTATTAAGAAGGAAAAAGGTGTGATAATCAAGGGATAACAAAGAATTCAAGTTATTTGAGGAAGATTTTTCCCAGTTCCCCTCTGAGCTAGTTGTTGGGAAGCTTCTTCAATGCTTTGATTTGACAGAGCATGCTGAAAAATACAGGTCCTACTATTTTCCTACCAAGACCTTGAATGGAAAAAACAGTGTCATCTTTTGGAGAACATGCTTGCTTGTCCTATAATGACCAGAATGTATCCTAGTATAGTACTTTATCCACGTTCTCCAGTGTTTCTTCTTTCCTCACCTCATTTCCTCTCAGTCAATGGTGGTGTCTATAGTAACCCAGAAGACAAAGAACAGTGATAAGAAACAAAGAGATAAACAAGTTTTACTCAGTCAATTTAATCCTGAGCTCCATCCCTAGCTTTACCTCAAATGAATCTACTACAAAAGCTTCCCCTTTTCCCCAACCTAGAAATGGATCAGAGAATAGAAAGCAGAACCACAAGAAAGGATAGGACATCTTTTTCTGTCCTTACCTATATATAGCCCTTTCATGTCACTTGGATGATCTCATCCAGTTGTTACACTATATAAACTCCATAAAGGCAAGGAATATTTCTTATCCATTCTTCAAAAAAGTCTTCTCTCTCTGTACCATATATATATATAATACTCAATGTATTATATATATATATATATGTATGTATGTATGTATGTATATATATATGTATGTATGTATATATATATGTATATACATACATACATATATATAAATAATACATTGAGTATTAGGTAAAGAAGCCTTTACCCTTTCCTAAGACATATAATTCTCTGAAATGGAAATTTTCCATAAATGAAGCTTCTAATCAGTGTACCAGCAGATGAGGCAGCACAGGAGTATCAAATAAAATACAGATCTTTTTTAGTTCAACTTAATTGAACTGAGTATGAGAGAGTGCCTCTCATAGTCAGTAATAAATGATTCTCTACTGCCTCTAAGATAAGTCAAAATTCCTCCATAAGCTGTCTACACTCTATCAAATCTTATGTACCAATCCTCAACACAAAATCTGCAGTTCCATCAAGATGGCTAGTTCCATACCCTTCTACACAGTGTTCATTCTAGATTATGTTCCTATTTTCCCCTTCTTCCCCTGAACTTAGAATATTCTCCCCACACTTGGCTAACTATAAATCTGGTCCAACTTTGAGCTCACATTCTTTCTCCAACCATGAAGGTTTGCCTTATTTACCTTTCTCTGAATTCGGAGTATAATTTTTATCCATTTTCTAATGTCACTTGTAGTATTTCAGAGTCAAAGCTGAAGGAAACTACATCGTTGTATTTTTACTAACTACTTCATGTTTTTTTTTGAGCAAGCTGAAAGATAGCAACTAAGCACAGCATACTTCTTTTACAATTTCCTTAGGGTCTAGTACCAATCCACTGTGTATAAAGTAGATAAAGAAATATTTATCTATGGATACGGCAAGCTACTATCCATTTCATTGATAAAGAGCTTGGACTTGAAGCCAAAAGGATTGGTTCAAGTCCCAATGCTAATATATTTGGATTAAGTGACCCTGACCAAGTTGTTTAACTAAACAACTATATAAATTGCAGAAAAAAAGAAAAAAAACCTACTTTGGCAGAGAGTGCTTCTTCCTCTAGAAAACAACTTAGGTGGATCAGTGGATAGAGCATGGGACCAAAGGTCAGAAACACTTGAGTTTAAACCCAATTTCAGAAGTTAGCTATGTGACTCATGGCAAATCACTTATACTTTTTCCCTCAATTTCCTCATCTGTAAAATCCTATGTCACAGATTTGTTATCATATTTGTAATGAGATATCTGTAAAGCACCTGCGTGTAGTAGGAGTTAGTAAATACTTGTTTTCTTTCTTCTCTATATTGATAAAATTACAGGTCTAGTCCTTATCTCTATCCCAGCCACGACTGGCAAGAAAGAGTTACTATAACTAAATTATACTATAACTATAACCTCAATTTATATATTTGTATATAGGACACATGTCATCCATCACATGCAGATTTTGTAAAGTAATTAAATTTGGAGAAATTTCAATTACATCCTTTATGGTACAGTAAAAATGTCATTCTCATTCATTTTATTTTTTACATACATTATTTCTTCTTTTTATCAATACTATTTTATTTTCCAAATACACATAAAGATAGTTTTCAACATTCATTTTTGTAAGAGTTTCTGTTCCAAATTTTTTTTCTCTCTCTCTCTCTTACCTCCCCTTCTCCATAAGACACCAAGTAATATGCTATAGATTAAACATGTGCAATTTTTAAAAATATATTTCCATATTTGTCATGTTGAGCAAGAAAAATCAGACCAAAAGAAAAATCAGAAAAAACTACAAGAAAGAAAAAGCAAACAAACAAACAAACAAACAAAGATGAAAGTACTATGCTTCAATCCATATTCAGTCTCCAGAGTTCTCTCTCTGGATATGATTGGCATTTTCCATCCCAAGTCTATTGGAATTGTCTTGAATCACTGCTACATTCATTCATTTTAGAAAGTATGAAACACTTGAATGAAGTTCATAGAAATCACAATTCTGTCCAAAATGCAAAAAATTTGAAAAATTACCTTAAGAATAAGTGTTTGCATTTATGTGTATATTCAAAATGGAAATGAACACCATTTCAATAATTTAAGATTTTCCCCTGTACTTTGCTTTTTGCAAGGGGTTTATGACACTTAAAGAGTTAATCTCCCAGCACGCCTACAGACTAATCAATCTCTAAAGTTTTCTTTTCTTCATTCTGTTTTGCAAATCACCTCAGAGTGAGTTTCCAAACCAATGAAACACCACACCATGACACAGATGGATTTTAAAGGATGGATCTTTTTTCCCCCTCCAACATGTGGTTTCCTGTAATTTAAGGAAATGTTATACATTAACAATTAACATCATATATCAAAAAAGAAGCAAATACTCAAATAGTTTCCTGTTTTATCAGATTACATAAACTTTTTTTAAGGCCCCAGATAGTTAAATTCCAGACTCCATTTTATTTAAAGAAGGAATAACAGTTTAACTCTCTCACAACTCTATGTATTTTTGAGTAGATACCCAAAGTCATAGATTCCCTTACACTTTTCATTATGGCCCCTAATATTCTCAGCACATTGTTATTTTCATACTATATATACTACAGTATTCCTGCTTGTCCATATTTGTACTTTTGGGGTGTTTTTTTTTGAACAGCTAGAATTTCATGGTTAGAGAAAAAAATACCAGGATCAAATCTTTTACTGTAGACAAGAGATCAAGTTGCCATTTGCCTGAAAAATTAAAGTACTCATCAGCTGTGAAAACATCAATTTGTCTTTACATGCTATAAAATTTCTATACTATATCATGTCTATCACAGCCATGTTTTCTCAAACTATTAGACCGATTTCTAACTCAAACATCATTGAGGGGAGAAATCACCTTCCTCATCACCAACAAGTGCTGACCAAATGCCACCAATAAGCAGAAAGGCATAAGGGCCCTGGGTATGGCAGCACCTCCCAGGTTTTTATGGTTTAATTTCCAGCCCAGCTCCCATACTCATCACACAATTAGGGAGGTAGCTGACACCTTGATCACCATCTCCTTTCAGACCCTGCTGGAGACAGCGCAGGAAATTGAAAACAAGAGCCTACAGCAATGCTTCAAGTCTATCACCTTGGAAAACTAACCTTATGAAAATGCAACCTGGTAATTGGTCCTACAGATGTCACAGCTATAGCTACTGAAGACCCAGAACGAAAGCTCTTGATACCAAAGTTCTTGGCATTGTCAAATGGTTCAACATCATAAGCTGCTAAGATTTTATTAATGGGAAAAAAGTTAGAGACAGATAAATAGACATTATCATCTACTTTGCTGTTATATTCTAAGGACCATGGGATCTTTATATGTGACTTACAGTTAAAACCTTCAATATGTTGCATCAGAATATGAGCTTCTTGAAAGTAGGAACTCTTTTCCATTTGTATCCTTAACACTTTGTTGCAATCCATATTATTTGCAATAATAAGTACTTAATAAACATTTCATCCATTCATTCATATTCATGGTCCATTGATAAGCATTTTTATTTTTTTAAAAACCACTTAAGGACACTCTTATATGTCTATCCTGTCATTTTACTGAGCACAAAGCAGGCATCAACATTCCTTTATTGTTCTTTAGGGATGTAAACTCTGCATCTTTTAGTAATCAAGTCTGAGGTATCTTAGATCAAGAAGCTCTTCCTTCCATCACTCTAAACTAAAAAAAAGAACATCTTGGAAATCACTGCAAAGCTATATACAAAACTTATTAGAAAAAATGTTCTTCCCTTTGATGTTTTTATATACATATTCTCTATAATATCCACTGTTGAATTAGCATTCTTTATATATGTATATATACACACACAACATATTTATACATTAATATATGTGAAACATATTTATATATGACCATTGTCTTGTATTTTTCTAGAAGGCCTCAGTGAAAAATAGCTGTGGGTTTTTTTTTAATTCTGTTAACTCTGAAAGAACAGTGTTTCTCACCATAACAACAACAGAAAAAAAAATAGTTTTAACAAATGAAATGTTGGAGAGAAGAAAGGAAAACAAAATATTTAAAACCTATGAACTATTTAAAAGCTAGTTCTACATTAAATATGGTACCAAATCACTTTTTCATAAGTACTGACTTTTTCTTGACCAGGTCATAGGATGTAGAGAGTGACCCAAAAATATGCATCGTATTGTATTCATTGATTTGAGTTTTTTAAAAACACCTAATTTTCTTCACTACCACTCCAGGGAGGAAACCTGAAATTTTCTGAAGCTCAGTGGTATTATTATCCAAAGAGAAGAAACAAAATGAAAGAATAACCTAATTTGTTTTTTTTTCTTCAATGAGAAGCTCATGTTCAGAATTTAATGTAACTTATCTGAGTCTTTTATCACAGAAGGTTTATTCCTTAGCTGTCTCACATAAACATAAATTCCAACCCAGTCATCATCTATTACTATGCAATACTATAACTACACTTAAATCCAATGAGGTCCTAGCTAGCCTGGACTAACTCACTGTAACCTCTTCACAATTGTATATTTGAAATGCAATGTCCCAAAAGTCGTTAAGCTTTCACTTAAAATGTCCCTCTTTTATCAACAGAGTCTGAGACCAGAAGGAAAGATGTGGGAATTTTCAGAAGAATTATAATTAATAACCTCCCACAAAGATTTTATTAAAGACTTAATCAAAGCTGATACTGTACATCTTCCTCCGCTTCCCACAAACACACACATATAAGGTCCAATCAAATTAATACTGTGCTTGCCAATGAAAAAGGCATGCCAATTTCTTACCATAATGCTATGACTATACCATGTGATTTAAAAACCAAAAATTCTTTTTCCTGACTAGTTCCAATGCTATTGTTTGCTCCAGTAGAAAATAAGCTCCTTGAATGCAGGGACTGTCTTTCTTTTGTATTTGTGTCTCAAGTCCTTACCATTGTGCATGGTACAAACTAAGCTTTCTAAAAATATTCATTCATATTAAAAAGTGTTTCATAAATATGAACTTTGTCCTCTAAGAGTTTAAAGGCAAAGATCACTACTTCTTAAATTCAAGATTTTCCTTCATCAAAACCTACTGCAATTTTTCTTTTATCTCCACTATGTTCTCCATTTGCTGAGAAGAAAAAACAAAACTTCTTTACTTAGTGGACAGCTCTCTGGTAATAAGCTTCTCTGACCTTAGCTAAACTCATCCTTGAAGCACAGATAATTCTCCTTGGGAAAGGATTGGAAAACTTTTCAGCTTGCTTGGACCCCTTAGAGATTGCATTCCAGTGACATAGCCTTTCATATATCAGCATAAGCTCCACAATGAAGCAGCACAATAGTGTTTGATTAGAAGGCAGGTCAAAAAACACAAAATCATGACATCCAGATATGAGAAGGTAGAATATGTTTATAACCCTTATCAGTAAAAGACAAATGTATCTTAAGAACTCAATATGAACTAACACTGCTAATGGATCTGTGAAAAAGAAGTTGAAGTGATGCTAAGAATATGGCTAAAATACGTATACCCGTTGATCCAGAGTTCCCACTGCTAGACAAATGCCTCAAAGAGGTCAAAAGCAGAAAGTTTTCATATACGTGAAAATGTTCATAGTGGAGCATTTTGTGTTAACAAAAAACTAAGGGGAAAAAGTAGATGCTCATCAAGTAGGGAATGGCTAAAGCAACAGTAGCACATAAATGTAATAAAATATGAGAAAAATGAAGGTGAAGAATTCAGAGAAGCATGGGAAGACACACAAATTGATACAAAAGAAAAACCAGGGAAGCAACAATTACAACAATGTAAAAGAAAAAAAATGAATGTTGTATAAAGCACTATATAAACGCTTACTATTAATTAAGATGCCTATCATTGAAGAAGATCTAGATGTGTATATGTACATATACATATACAAATGCAATGCATATATGTACGTGTATGTATTTGTAGCATCACATACATCATGAAACAGCTTAGATTTTGGTTAATGTTGCTGAATGGTAGGCATGATAAAATATACTGATAAAACATAACTGGATAGGAATTGATGTGGGGCCAGCTAGATATAGTTTTAGTTTTCACTCAATTCCTCATCAACCAAGATAGTGCTGGAATTCCAAATGTTAGATTAAATCCAACAGTGAGGAATGGTCCCAGAAATTCTGATCCTAGAAGGTCACTATTCTGGAGAAAGTGCCAGTAGGACAGATGGCAAGATACTGGGATAGATCCCAGATTCCCAATGGATGGATTAATGGGAATTAGATAAACAGATGTAGTAAGCTAAGAAATACAAATCATAATGAACAACATGAAGTTGACAAGAGATTCTACCTCTCTTTTCAGCAGGAAACTAGTAATGAAGAACATGGCATATTCTATTGAACATGGTGATTGTATTGGTTTTAGTTACTTTGTTTTTTTCTGTTACATGGTGAGAGATCATCAAGGGTGGTTGGGCAACCATTGCAATGTAAAAGCAAAAGGCATCAATAATGTTCTTTTCTAAATAAACAAAAGTTGTACTATACAACAGAAATACATCATTATTCCCTGTCTTCCATGAAGTCTCCTCTGATCCATCTTTAGTAATGACATTATTAGATGTCATTCTTTATCCCTCAGATCTTATACAACATATTATTTGAACTTTTCTAATATACTTATAATGTACTACTATTTATTATAATTATCTGCATACACATCAGTGTTCTACAAATAGATCCCATGAAAGTAAAGATTATCTTATCTAAAATACTTATCTCCTCCAGTTAGCATTTAAAATGTTGTTATACCCATGGGATAGGATGCAGTTAAATATTTACTATATTGAAAGGTTGTGAAACATAAGAATCTTTGACTTTATGTGAAATGAATGTATCAAAGAATGTTAATGTTAAGGGATTTTTGAGTACACAAGAATAAATGATTATATCTCTAGAACTGAAACAGACCTTGAATCAACATAATTCCAGCTCACCCCTAACCCACCTGTAATGGTCCAGAACTCTGGAGAAATGTACTTGAGGCAAGGATTCTTACACCAAAGTGTTAATTCAGTGGAACTTATAAGACAATGGTTATCTAGTTTAGCATGGTATTAATAGTTCTCTAGTTCAGTATGATTGATTTAATCTTACAACAAATAATGGTTCCCTAGTGATATAATGATTGGCTTATACTCAGTATGATGAACGGATTTAATTGTAATAGAGTATTTAAGAGGTCAGAGTCAGACCTAGAGGAGAGACTCAGAGATAGAAAAAGAAGACAGAGGACTGGAGGCTGGAGAACTCGAAGAGACTTCAAGATAGAGACCCTTGTGGTGGCTGGCCTGTCTTTCTTTACAGTCTATCTCCTTCATCTGAGGCCTGGATAGCTTTCTAGAGGTCCTCCAGAATGGCCTTAGTCTTAGTGGAGGAACGCAGAAGGCAGGAGAGCCACCAGGATGGTGGGAGATGGAATGTCTCTCTTCCAGTCCTTGTTGGACTTATATACCTTATTATAATTACATCATTACAGCACACTATGCATGTGTGAACTTAGAGAACCATTATATCCCCATGGTAAGTACTAAGTATATATGTGAACTAGACACCCATTGTCTCATCAATTCCTCTGAGTTAACACCTTGTTTCAAGTATACTTCTTCAGGGTTCTGACTCTCTACACCCACCCGTTTAACAGATAAGGAATCTGATGCCCAGGGAAATTAAGTGACTTCCCAAAGTCACAGATTTAAATTCTACAAGTGTAGAATTTGTACATAAATAGAGAAAGAGAAACAGAGAGAGACAGAGGATAATAAGTATTTGTTAAGCCAATTAAACCTATGTAAACAAGTACTGTGTTAAGTACTAATGATACAAGTAAAAAATATGTTAAATGTTCCTGCCCTTAAGGAGCATATATTCTAATAGAGTAAGACAATACATTAAAAAGATGTGGAAAAGGGAAGAGAGTAAAAATATCTCTGAAGCTCTTTGGAGACTTGGACAAATAAGCAAAATAAGGCCACAGCAGGTCTATCAAATCCCAGGAGGGACTGTAGCAGGGAGCCCAATTTTCTGACTCAAGATCCAATGTTCATTACCATTGAGATAAGGAAACTGAAGTCTATAGAAGTTACTGACTTGGAGAGTCACATTCAGTAGTAGAGCCAAGACAAATACAGAGGGAATCACTAAACTCCGTCAAGTTGCTAATGCAATAAATGTCATGTGTTCTGTACCTCTAATAATCTTAAATGTCTTCCAGACGCTAAACCAAGTTTGTTTCAGCATGAAAAAGAGGAAAAAAGGGAAAGAGAGAGGGGAGAAAGAGGGAAAGAGAGGGAGAGAAAAGGACAAAAAGGGGGAGGGGAAAGGGAGACACACACACACACACACACACACACACACACACACAGAAACACAGAGACAGAGACAGAGACAGAAACAGACACCCCAGAGAGAGACAGACAGACAGACAGAGACAGACACAGAGAGAGAGAGAGAGAGAGAAAGAGAGACAGAGAGAGATAAAGAGAGACAGACAGACAGACAGAGACAGAGAGAGCTCAACAATATCCCAAGAAGTTCTCTGGCCCTTCATGAAAGCAAAATATCCCTTTGGGGTAAGAGGCTATGCATCTCTATTCTGAAAGCAAGAAGTTGCCTTGTTTTCAGCATTCCAGGGGCCCTCACCTTGCATGCTGTCAATTAGTCCAAGGAAGGAGGCAAATCAGCTTTGTTTTATGGCCACTGGCAAAATTTTGTGGTTTGAGTAGTCTCCAAAAAAAAAAAAAAAAAAGTTTAGAAGTAGCACTTTAGATATTTAACTCTTATCAACAGAAGCAAGATTCTGTCTATTTCCTAGTGCAGCCCACTTGTTCCTCTGCAAAGCCTCAGGGCCCGTAAATAAGCAAGTCAGAATAAGAAGAAAGCATGGGATCATTATGAATGGAACAGGTAAGTGCATATTCCCAGATCCCAATTAAGCTATGCCCTGCTTAGCACCAGGACTGGTCACACATTAGACCTCACAAAAAGCTTGTTCATTCCCTTTCTCCTCCTTCCTTCCTTGGGTGTGCTGTAATGGAAAAGGCACAAGATTTGAGCTCAAGAAATCTGGGCTTGAATCCCAGCTCTGTTAATCATTAGTCATGTGACTTTGGGCAAGTACTCTACCTCTTGGAATCTCAGTTTCCCAGTTTGTAAAATGAGGGAGTATGGTGCAGCATCAACTGGGGAAAATGCTGGTTACGGGCTTACAGGGTCATGGTTCAAATCTCTTTGTTACCTGTGTAATTTTAGGCAAGTCTCTTAACTTCTCTGGGCCTCAGTTTCCTCATATATAAGATGGGGTGATTAAAGAGGATCTTAGGAGAACTATGGGGGCAGCCAGGTAATATCATAGTGCACAGACTGCAGAGCCTGGCATTAAATGGAAGACTTATCTTTCTGAGTTCAAAACCAACCTCAGATACTAGCAGTGTGTCACTTAATTCTTTTTGCCTCAGTTGCTTCATCTATAAAATCAGGTAAAGAAAGAAATGACAAACTACTCCAGTATTTTTGCTAAGAAGACTGTCAATGAGGCTGCTAAGAGATGAAAAACAAAAGATCAACCAGAGAGTTATATCTGAAATGAACAAATGAATTAAAAAGCATTTATTAAGAAATTTAAGTAGGTTTTTACATCCATGATCTCATTTGATAACACACAGAGCCTTGGATTCTGGGCATTCTAACATAAATATTAGTTCCTAACCTCAAGAACTTTACCTTCTGATAACTAAAAAGGAAATTTTGGTATGGAAAGTCATAGAAATCACATCATTATGGATTGAAAACTTGAAGTAACCTTGGAAGACATTGAGACAAACTTGTTGCTTTTAAAGATGAGAAAACTGAGAAAGTTATGATCCCATAAATCAATATAGATACCATATGTGCAATAATACAAAAAAAAATAAAGATGAGAAAACTGGATGTCCTCCAAAGTCCTATCTCCTTGACCCTAGAACCTAATTCTCAGTCCCATAATCATATGATATTATCCTTTTTTATATCTATCCACCCCCTAAATCAAAGTTTAGAACAGAGAAAGCAAGAACCTGTAATACAAAGTTATTGATGTCAATACAAGGTCATTCATTTCAATGCAAGGTCATTTATCTTAATAAAAGGTCATTCAGCCTTTGCTGGAAGATTTTTCAGTGTGTCTACCTAACTGTCCCAAGACACAGCTTTCTGTTAATTGTTAAGAAGTTTTTGTTTAGCTAGAGCCCCAAATCTCTTCTCTTTATCTTTTGTTCATTGGTCTTAGTAAGAATCTTTCTGGATCCAAGTAGGACAAATCTAATCCCAGTTCTTTTAATTGATTCTCATTCTCTCTAGGCCCCTCTTCATCTTAGTCACTCTTCAGGACATTCTCCAACTTGCCCAGAAACTTCCTAAGTGTGATGTGCCATACTGAAAATGATAGATATGGTCTGACTAGTGCCAGGTTGAGGAAGAAATATGTCTTGAGTTTATTTTGGAAATGAGAAACAGCTTTTAAGAGGAAACAGGAAGCAAGATTGGAGAACAGCAAATAATCTAGATTGAGTAGCATTTAAAGTATATGAAAGTGAATAGAATGGCACATTTGGGGTAGACCCCAATAGCTAAGGGACAAAAAAGTTTTCAGTGTATGCTTTGAAGATATTCTTGTATAAGTATAGGTAGAATGAGATCCCAAGATCCCTTCTGATTCTTAGAATGTACAAATAAACAAGCAAGGAGAAACCAAGTGAGGTTCTGTGTGAAATGGGATAATAGGATGGTACCTGCACATTAGGATTATTATTCTGACTATGGGAAGAATGAATTGGAGGATAAAAACCACAATAGAAAAACAGGTTTCAAACGCTATTACAATAGTTCAGATGAGAAATAAGGGCCTGAATGAGGACAGGGGCATTGTAAGTAGAGACGAAGGATCAATCAAGAAACATCTAGGACAGTGGAAATAGTCCTGGATTTATATTCAGAAAATCTGAATTTGTATCCTGCTATTAGATATGAAACTGTGGAAAGAAAATATTTAACCTGAGTTTCAATTTCCTTATCTACAAAGTACTAATAACAACATTTGATAAGAGACAGTGTAGCAAAGAAGAAAGGGTGCTGATCTTGGAATTGAGAAAACTTAAATCAGGTCTTTGATATGTAGTGGTTATCTATTGATCAAATCACTTGATCTCTCAGTGTTGTAGACAACTCCTGAAGTAGATATGATGCAGAACAGGTGCTCTACTTTAAATTTCCTCAGTGATGTTCCCTCCATAGATGAAATCACAGATAGGATAAAAATAAAATAAAAATAAACAAACAAACAAAAAACCATCAGTAGTAACAACCTTACAGGATTTTTTTTGTTTTTGTCTTTATCAAATGAGCTCATGGAAGTAAAGTTCTTTACAAACCTTAAAAACCTACTTAAAATTCTATTAATATTATTAAAAGCGACACTCTTTTTCCATTAGATTTGAGGGATGAAGAATGAAGAGTCAAAGATGATTCAAATTTTAAACCTGAGTTACTGAAAGAATGGTGACTATCAAAAAAGGCAATTTTGTGACATAGCAGATATAGCACTTCTGTGGGGATTAGGAAGATCTAAGTTTAAACCTATTCTTGGACACTTACTAGCTTTATGATTCTGGGCAATCCACTTAGACTCTGTACAATTCTGTTTCTTCATCTAAAAAACAGGGATAATAGTAGCCCCTTCCTCCCAAGATTTCTGGAAAGATCAACTGAGAAAACATTGCTAACAAGCTTTACAAACTTTAAATATATAATATATAATATAGCTATATAATAGCTAGCTATTATTTTTATTCTCCCTAGGAACAAGGAACTTAGGAAGAAAAGAAGGATCTCCTTGGGAACTGGAAGTTTCTTTAAGATATATATCTAAGTATCAGTATAACCAATTAAACTTATTCTATAAATATTTACACTTAAATAAACAATTTAAATGCATAAAGTTTATAACTTTCCACTTTGACCTTTCTAAGCTTCCATTAAAACTTTCTGTCCATTCATTCTCATTCTCTTTTCCTCTTAGATAGTCATAATAAGCATGCATCCTATTCTTCTGAGTCTGCCTTTTTTTTTTTTTTTAACTCTGCATTATTTCACTGAGGTCTTTCCTCATTTTTTCATACTCTTCATAGTTGCAGATATTTAGCTGTAGTCTAGTTTTCCACTAGACAAATGTACTAAAACTCATTTCAGCATTACCCTTATTTCTGAAAAATCAACTAAAAGTCCAATTTTTTGTGCTTATGAATTATGATCTTAAGTAAATCTTTGAGTCAACAGTCCCTTTGTTGTTGTGGTTGTTTTTTTTCATAATAGTTTCTAAGTATATTCTTAAGTGTATGATTTTTAAATTCTTTCTTGTATGCCAATATGTCCTGGCATCAATGTACTAATCTTCAGAAGGATTCTACAATTTTGCTGTTCCAATACCATTGAGTCAGTTGGCCCATTTCTTCACAACCTTACCCTCACAAGTTTCAATGTTTTCAATGACTTGTTTTTTCCCATTTGCTAGGTATGAAGGCTTCCATCAAAGTTATTGAATTTTTCTTAAGAGAAGAAATAAAAAGTTGATACAAATTTCCATGTGAATTGGTGAATTCCATTGACTATATATTAAACTGCCATATTTCCAAAGCAAGGTATTAGATAAATGAATTAAAAGGGAGGAAAATGCATTCATTAGATTGACTGTCTATCTTGATTAGTTTTCCAGAGACCTTCAGAGACCCCAAGAAAACCTCAACAGAAAACATTATATTTTAGAGAGAATATTACAGCTGAGGATTTTCCTCTTCCTTTCTCATCAACAAGCCTTCAAACAAAGCAAACACAAGACAACCCAGATCCTTCTATTTCACTCTCCTCACCTCCTCTGGAAAAAATGTGAATTAGTGTCACCTCACATAACTACTATAATCACCATCATTAAAATTAAGGAAGGAAACTTCAGATAACACCTAATGATCACATCTTTGCAGATCTATGCACTTAAGCCCGGGGCCAGAATCTCAGTTTCTACTGGTGGCTTTGTTCAGTCATGTCTGCCTATTTGGGGTTTTCATGGCAAAAATATTGGAATAGTTTTGCCCTTTTTTTTCCCCACATCATTTTACAGATAAGGAACAAAAGCAAACAGGGTTAAGTGACTTGCTCAGGATTACACAGCTAGGAAGAATCTGACAGTGAATTTGAACTCACATAGATGAGTCTCCCAGACTCCAAATCCAGGGCTCTATCAAAATACCACCTACCGGCACCCTCTATTGATGGACTTTTCTGCTAAATGGATGTTCTCTTTCTCCTTGGAGGGACAATTTTTATATCATAATGAAAGAGGTAAGAGACAAATAAATGCTCTACAGTTAGAGGTAAGAAAGAAGAAAGTTTACCCAAATATCCAAAGTAGGAAAGGAAGAGAAAAGGAAGAGATTTCAAGCTACTTACGAAGAAAATCTGAAGCTCAATTTACAAAATACCTGGGAATAATCTCAGCTTAATTACTGCATCTCTTTTAAGTTAATTTCATATTCTATTTCTCTCTATGCTATATTTTAAAATAATATGATGACAAGAAGGCAGCGTTCTAGCACACATGCTCCATTTCACTGATTAATCCTTCCCATCTACCTCCATTACAAGGCAGTATTTATGTTAACAGGCAGAACTTTCTGGTAAACCCCACTTCTCGTTCTTCAACCTCCTCATGAACCTTCTCTCCACAAACGAAAGAGCCCCTTGTGTACATTTCCCATTCCGTCCATTTTTACTAAATTCAAAGTATACCCTTTACTTTAGACAAAGGATAAGAATTTAAATTTTTGTACCCTAAATGCTACAAGACATAATTCCATGCCAATCAGAATATACCTTGACAGAGACCTTTCCCCTATAAATCTGCTCTCTATTTCTATCACTAAATTAAGTATCTGCCTGAGAAGCATAGGAGGAGAGTTTAGGACAAAGGAAAAAGGAGTAATATTCCAAACTTTCAAAAAAAATCCACAATGTCTCCTCAAAAGCCTACCTGGAATGAGACTTTTAAATCAGCAAAGCATGTCTTCAATCACTCATGGATACCCCTAAAAGCACTCTAACTTAGAACTAAGAAACTACAGTTGTCTTCATTTATTCACATCTGTTCATACTAAGGAAATATTAGTTAAGGATATGCCAGCAATAATAACCTCAACTTTCTTCTTTTCCACTAGTGTCAAATTTCCTTAATACATTCATACTTAAGTAACTTAAAGTGATACTCAAAGGCCAGCTGTACAGCATGTTTGAAAGATATTACAGTCAAGTCTATTGGTTTTAAGAGGATAGAAGAATAAAAACATTCTAAAATTAACTGGCTATGTAATAAATTGTTCACTGATAGTAAAAATCATAGCACTGTATATCAATGCTATTGAGAGCCCTATAACATACTGCACTGTTCTCCCTGACCCAAATGCTCCATGACCCTTGGCAGTGAATTTGCATTTCCTTCAAAAATAAAAACATATTTGCAAAAAAAAATGGCCACAAGGCTGGGCTTTTTTTTTATTAAGTCAAAAATAACAGCTGGAGCAAGTGGGCTATGTTTTAAATCTTCAACAAAAATAAACATTCTATAGGAAACACTAGAACATAAATTTGGAACAGGAGAGGGGGTTAGAGGCTATATAGTCTAACCCCCTCATTTTACATATGAGAAAACTTCAGCACATGAAGATAAAATGACTTCTGTCTGAGGTAGGGTGAAAATCCAGGTCTTTCTAACTGTCCTAGTCACTCTACCATATTGTCTCTCACCAAACTTTTTACTCTTGTCGCTTGTACAATATAAAAAAAAATTATAAAATCTATCTGGGGAAAAAAATGGAAGAAAACTTAATGCTATTATACTCTGGGGTTACAAATACAAGCCAAAAAATAGTTCCTACCTTCAAGGAGCTTATATTCTAAGGTAACACACATAAGAGAGCTGAAAAGATATGGGAGATAAGAGGAAGGGAAATGAAGATATCTAGAGTAGGAGATAGTTTTTAATTCCATAAGCCAGGAAATGGATTAGGAGGAAAATGAAGGCCAAAAAATGAAGGAAACAAGGAATAGAAGCAGGGGGTCAGGCCTTACAAAGAGATAGTCCAAATTAAGAAGGTCAACAGAGATGGTTGGATATTCCAAGGTAAGAATTACCCAAGTCCTGAGGGAAATGAGGCTTGGTTTTGAATCTGGAAACCAGGAATAGCTCTGGGAGAAACAATCCACTCTGTGCTGAAAAATGAGGAGACCTGATTCTAAATTACCTCCACTTCTTAGCAATCCCTGGAAAATGACATGTTCTCTCAGGACTTCCATTTCCTCATCTGTAACTTAAAGGGGTTGGACCACAGGATAATTCAACTTCCCATCTAGCTTTATTCCAGATTTTGTGAAATACAAAGCCCATTTACAAATAATCAGATGTGTGTTTGACAAGCTGTTTGAGCTTTAGCTTCATGCACACCAAGTAAGTCCTGACAGCTGCTAAAAGTCCCCAGAGCACTTGTTTGACTTGAAGGACCAAACCATACTCTCCCCCTCTAAAGCAGGGGCTGGAGCTCTATCTGACATTGATTAAAGGTTTGGCTTTGGTGCTGTCCAAATGCTCTGAGTTATTTTCTAGAGTTAAAATGTCATGAGGTGCTAGAATTTAATTGAATTAGGTTTTGTTGAATCCTTGCAATATTCAAGGATTAAATG
Organism: Antechinus flavipes; assembly: GCF_016432865.1. Classification (NCBI taxonomy): domain Eukaryota; kingdom Metazoa; phylum Chordata; class Mammalia; order Dasyuromorphia; family Dasyuridae; genus Antechinus; species Antechinus flavipes. Next base: position 120,552,734 of record NC_067403.1, on the reverse strand, counting down.
ACCTATGGGGATACAAGAGACAGTTTCATGTCTGGGATAGACTCTGTTTTCACTTTCAAAATAGCTTAAAAAATAGAATTCGAATCCTCAAAGACTAATGTTCACTGAAAGAGTGAAAAGTAAGGCTTAAGAAAACACATGTGGTCCAAGACGGAAGAAGAGAATGACATTTCACACCTTAGACTCAAAAAATTTTTCAAACTAGCACTTAAGAGGAAGGTTTTTTGGTGTTTTTTTAAACTTCCACAACAAAAAGGAATCCATATGAAAACAGAAACTCTTACTCATTTTGACAAAAAAAAAAATGGGTTAGGTATTTTTACATATTGCCACCTTATAATCTTTCTCATTTTACCTTAAAGACAAAAACAGGGCATAAAATCAATCTAATTCTGAATGAACCCCACTTCCAACCATACAAATTAAAGGGGAGGCAGTGATATGCCAAAAATCTGGGTTCAGAGCCTAACAATATAATGCTTTATCTTTATGACCTTGGACTAGTCCCTTAAATGTTCTGAGCAGCTGGAAATCCATGATCCTAATTACTTGTTAGGGCAAATAGGTGGCACAATGGATAGATTTCTGGGCGTTAAGAAGTTAGAGTTAGGAAGACTTAACTTTATGAGTTCAAATCTGGCCTTAGATACTTACTATGTGATCCTGAGCAAATCATTTAAATCAAGTTGCCTCTGTTTCTTTATCTGTAAAAAATGAGTTGGAGAAAAAAATGACAAATCACTTCATTACCTTTTCCAAGAAAATCTCAAATGGAATCATGAAGAATTGGACACAACTAAAAAAGCAGAACAACAATGAAACTACTTGTTGAGTTACTGGTTCAAAATGTCTTTAAAAGAGATGTCTAGAAGTGGAGGCAAATTATTCATTGTTTTTTTCATACTTTCAGATAACCTATATTCAATTCCTGCTCTGAAGCCTTATTAAGAAATGAAGGAGACACCTCGGCTCTAGAAGACTCTGTTAGCAAGAGCATAAGCTTTGATAAATGCTATGAAACTGGGAAGTTTTTTTTTTTCTTTTCAATAATATTTTATTTCCCCAATTACCTGTAAAGAGAGTTTTCAACATTATTTTTGTAAGATTTTGAGTTCCAATTTTTTCCCCTCCTTCCCTTCCCTTCCTCCTCCCCAAGAGACCATGCACTCTGATATAGGTTAAACATGTACAATCTTTTAAAACATATTTCCATATTTGTCATGTTGTACAAGAAAAATCAAACCAAAAGGGAAAAACCGCGAGAAAGAAGAAAGAAGGAAGGAAGAAAGAAAAGAGAGAGAAGGGAGAAGGGAGATTTGAGAAGAAGGAGGAAGAGGAGGAAGAGAAGGAGGAAGTTAAAATGGTATGCTTCAATATGCATCTGGTCTTCACAGTTCTCTCTCTGGATGTGGATGGCACTTTCCATCACAAGTCTATTGGAATTGTGTTGGATCTCTGAATTACTGAGGAAAACAAAGTATAGGGGCAACTAGGTGGCACAATGGATAGAACACCAGCCTGCAGTCAGGAGGACCTGAGTTCAAATATGACTTCAGACATTTAACACTTCCTGGCTGTGTGACCCTGGGCAAGTCACTTAACTCTAATTGCCTCAGCAAAAAAAAAAAAAAAAAAAAAAAAAAGTTTATCACAATTGATCATCACATAATCTTGTTGCTATTATCTACAATATTCTCACAGTTCTGCTCACTTTACTCAGCATCAGTTCATGTAAGCCTTTCCAGACTTCTGAAATCAGCCTGCTCATCATTTCTTAGATTTTCTTATATTGCATTGCATTCATATACCATGATTTATTATTTAGTCATTCCCTAATTGATGGGTATCCACTCAATTTCCAATTCCTTGCCACCACAAAAAGAATTGCTACAAACATTTTTGCACATGTGGGTCCTTTTCCCTCTTCTATGATCTCTTTGGGATACAGACCTAGTAGTGACACTGCTGGATCAAAGATTATGTACAGTTTTATAATCTTTTTGGAATAGTTCCAAATTGTTCTCTAGCATGGCTAAATCACTTCACAACTCCAAGAACAATGCATTAGTGTTCCAGTTTTCCCACAGGGCATCCAATATTTATCATTATCTTTTCTTGTCATCTTAGCCAATCTGATAGGTGTGAGGTGGCAACTCAGAGTTGTTTTAATTTGCATTTCTCTTATCAATAGTGATTTAGTAACTAGAAAGTTTATCTTCCCTTCAAGGACCAGAATACAAAAGATAGTATGGTTCATTATCAGAATGCTTAGTACAGACTGATGAATATTTTTCAGCTATAGCAGCTAAGACCCTGTGGGTCTTAGAAAAGTATTCAGTTCCCTGGACCTCAATTTTCTCAGTTGCAAAATGGAGTTTGTGGTCTAAATTAGTCATCTCTAAACATTTTTATCATGTACCTCACAATGAGTTAAAAAAGGGGGGGAACCATATTCCCAATGTATGTATATTTACTTATTTATAAGTTTGTACATGTATTGCTATACTAATAATTATATGCATTATAAAACTTACACAAAAAGGATAAAGATGAAATAATATTTGGTCCTAGAGACAATAGGGAACCACTATAGTTTTCTGAATAAGAGAGAAATGTGACCTGAACTCTACTTTAGGAAAATCATTTTGAGCAGCTGAATGGAGGATGCGTTAGGGTAAGAAGATACTTGAGTCAGGGAGACAACCTAGAAAACCATTGAGATAATCTGGGCAAGAACTAATGAAGAAATGAGCTAAAGAATGTAGAGAGAAAGGGATTAGTGTAAAAGATAGGGAAGTAGATGTAACAAAGAGTAACTGGCTAAGTAGATATGGGAAAATAAAAAGCAAAAAATGATATTGAAGCTATGAGAGCCTGAGTGACTAAAAAAAAGAATACCCTTCTTAACATGAAGAAGAAAGTGTGGAAGATTGATGGGTTTGAAAACAGAAGCTCCAACTTTCCCTCTCTTTGAATATTTTCATAATAACATGTTTTTGCAGACATCAAAATATTTAGTTTGTATATATTTTGTATTTCTTTATATATATATATATATATGTACATATGTGTGTGTGCCTTCCTTCCTTTTTTCCTTTCCTTTCTCCTATTCCCCTTTTCTGCTTCTCTCTCTTCTTATCCCTTTTTTCCTCTCTTCTCTTCCTCCCTCTCTCCTTTCCTCCAATCTTTCCTTTCTTCTTTTTTCCTGATAGATGTTCCTCAAAGGATGGACTATTTCATTCTTGTCTTTGTATCTCTAGAACGTAGCATGATGCCTGACAAAAGAATAATCATATAATAAAGCTTACATAACTAGGTAAAATCATGTATACCTATATTATGCAGAGAATAAAACAGAACCAACTTTGAAAATTATGGTTTCCTTACTATCTTTATTAGGCTCATATGTGATCATATAACTTAAGCCAAGAATGCTCTTTTTCAATTTTCTAGATAGGATGATGTCACATTTGTAATAGAAAAAAATATTGTAACAGAAAAAAATCAACCCCAGGAGGGTCAAGTGACTTCCCCAAAATTACACAATCAGTTATTGGTTAAGCTAGATCTGGAGTCCAAACCTCTTTTGGTCAGAGATTCCGCTGCAACACAATCCTTCTTTTTACCTTCCCTCATCTCACACATCTAAACCTGACTCCTGCCAAGATTTTCTTCCCTTATCGATTATCCAGAGTTACTATCTTGAAGTTATTCTTAACTTAAGTCCCTTAATCAACGATGATATCTAATCAACTACTGTTATGTCATATCTTATGAAGACTATCTCTTCTCTCTCTCTCTCTCTCTTTCTCTCTCTCCCTCCCTCCCTCTCTCCCTCCCTTTTCCTCTCTTTATTTAGAAGCAAAAGGGACTTCTGAGGCTTGAATATGTGAGTTCCAGAACTGAAATGATCTTTCAAAATGAAGAGGCTCCTGGGGCAAGATGGATTAGTCCAAAAGAATGTAGCCTGGCAGGCTATGCATAATTAGGATACAAAAAAAAAAAATAATAAAATAATATATTACCTCCCAAAACACAAAATATCTAAATAAACAGAATACCAAATAGAGATCTTACACAGTCTAGCCTCAGAAAAGTAAACAGAACTAGTTGTAAAGTAACTTCCAAAACAAAAATTCATTTGGTCCTGATGAATTTATAGGAGAATTCCGCCAAACTTTTAACGAACAATTAATGAACAAGGATGCCATCTATCTTTATTATTTGACATAATTCTAGAAATTCTTAGCAATAAGAGTAAAAAACTAAAGGTGTCAAGCAAGTTAATGAGGAGATAAAACTGTCCTTATTTGCTGACATGACAGATTATTTAAAAATTATATGATCATTCAAATCAATTATGAAAGATTTAGGAAGGAAAATACTTTCCACTGCCAGAGAAAGATGGCAGTATGTATTTATGGTTTCACAAAGAAATAATTGAGGCAATAGCTTCAGCTATAAAATAAATTCATAAAACCTCTATATGAAACAAAATCCAGGAATCAATAAAATGAAGGGGAAATATGAGTCAAAATAACTATAAAGTATACAATATATTTGGAAATCAAACTACCAAAGCATATTCAATTCGTGTATAGATTTAATTACAAAAAAATGTTCTTCTTTCTCCAAAGGGTTATCAAATTGTGTATACCCTTTGATCCAGCAGTATTTCTACTGGCCTTGTATGCTAAAGGTATCATAAAAGAAGGAAAGGGACCCGCATGTGCAAAAATGTTTGTTGCAGCCCTTTTTGTAGTGGCAACAAACTGGAAATTGAATGGATGTCCCATCAGTATGGAATATTATTATTCCATAAGAAATAATCAGCAGGATGATTTCGGAAAGGCCTGGAGAGGTTTACATGAACTGACGTTCTGTGAAATGAGCAGAATCAGGAGCTCATTGTATATAATATCAACAACATTATGTAATGATCAACTATGAATGATTCTGCTCTTCTCAGTAATACATTGAATGACCCTAGAGTACAGAGGACTGACAAAAGAAATGTTATCAACATCCAAATAAAAAACTGATGAACTTTGAATACAGATTGAAGGACACTTTTTACATACATTTTATATGATAGCACATGTATAAGCTATATCAAATTGCCTGCCATTTTAGAAACATGGGGAGGGGGGATTGAGGGAAGGAGAAAAATTGGACCTCAAAATCTTATAAAAATGAATGTTAAAAATCATCTTAACATGTAATTGGGAAAAATATTATTTGAAGAAAAAATGGATATATAGTTAGGATATGAAGGGAAGCAATTGACTGAGGGCAGCTACATGGTACAATTATGAGTCAGGAAACCTCATCTTCCAGAGCTGAAATCTGGCCTCAGACACTCACTAGCTGTATGACCCTGGGCAAGTCATTTCATCTTCAGTTTCTTCATCTGCAAAATGAACTAAAAAGAAAATGGCAAGTCATTTTAGTATTTTTGTCAAGAAAATCTCAAATGGGATCACAAAGAGTCAGACATAACTGAAAAATGACTAAACAATAAACAAAATGTTGACTAAGAGAAAAAAAATCTTTGTACCATATCCCTCTGATTCCCTAGAGTTTCGTATTCACGATATCAAGATAACAAACAGAAATATTCAAGACCAAAAACCATTTTCTCAATAGATAAGTAGCCAGATGATATAAACAAATTGTTCTCAAAAGAATTACAAACTATTAAAAACTATCCAAAAGAATATTCCAGGTAACTTATAATAAAATCATGGCAAATTAAAACATCCTTGAAGTTTCACCTCACATCTAGCAAAGTGGAAAATTCAAAGATGATTGCTGGTGGAAATGTGAACTTGTAAACTAATTGTGAAAAGAAAGGTGGAAATTTGCAAATAAAGTGGCTAAAATGCTTCTGACCCAGAAATTCCACCATTAGACATATAATCCAAGGAGGACACTAACAAAATAAAGAGTCTAAATATATCAGAATATCTATAGCAGAACTTTTAGTGGTAGCAATAACTTGAAACAGAGTAAATATGCATTAATTGAGGGCTGTGGTATGACTTTAATCAAATATTACTATCACATTCACACACACACACACACACACACACACACACACACACACACACGCTCCATAAACATAATGAATAGAGATGGCATGAAGAGATACAAAGTAGAATAATAAAAGCCAATAAGATAAAGATACACAATGACTACAACAATGTAAAAATAAAAGAATAACCCCAAAAACAATTTTTAAAAAGAATGTTACAATATATCTAAAAACAAACAAACAAACCTCCAAAAGAAGAAATCTGAGAAGTCATATTCCCTCATTCCTTTGCATGGGTGGAAAAACAGCTAGTTAGTAGCAGAGTATTAGGCCTGGAGTCATCAAATCTGTCTCAGACCTTTACTTGCAGTGTGACCTTGGCCAAGTCACTTAACCCGTTTCCTCATCTACAAAGTGAGCTGGAGGAGGAAATTGCAAGCTACTTAACCCTGTGTGCCTCAGTTTCTCATCTACAAAATGAATCACTCCAGTATCTTTGCCAAGAAAACCCCAAATGAGGTCATGAAGAATCAGACATAACTGAAACAATAACAACAACATTGCATAAGTCACAATTTTTTTTAAATTCTGATAGATTTTACTCTTTTTTCCTTTTTATTTTTCTTTTAAAAAACTTATGTTATGAAGGAGTCCTCCATGGAAAAAGGGGAAGAAGAAGAATATAGGAGAAAATTTTAGATGAAGTATTTTTTTGAATCAATAAAATTGTATTTAAAAAAACAATTAATGGAAAGAACAATAAAAAATAATATAAAAATATGAGTTGCAAAACAAGGTCAGCCTCAAATACGAGGCATGAGAAGACATCACCTTTCTAAATTCCTTTGCAAACAGGGGTTATACAGATAGAAAGCTCTGCATATATTGTCAGATTTTTTTCTTTTATATGCTGCTCATTTGTTCTGATTGTTTTCCTCTGTCTCTTTCCTTTAAAAAAAATTCTTTGTTATTAAAGATGGCTCTCCAGGAGGGGGAAGACAGCAGGATACAGGGGAAAATCTAGATTGTATAAAACAAAACATATTAGCAAAAAGTCTATTAAAATAGTGATTGTGGAGATTATGGATCAGTATTGATTCTGACTCAAGGTGTGTCAGAACTTGGTGGTACTTACTTGCCCATCATATTACTTCTTGCTTTCTCTCTCTTTGAGCATTGTACAATAATACAAAGCATACAATTAGGGATATTTAATATCTTTTTCTTTATAGAAATAGTCTGTGATAATATAAAGCAGTGGTCCACAATACCAAGCTTGCCCTTTTATTATTTCAAATATATATTTTTCAACCAGCCATTATTGTACATCATCAAGTAAATCACTGAAATTACTAAAAATAGGGAAAGAACTCTGCCAAAGGTTGGTGCTTTCATTGAGAGGCAATGAAAAAAACAAAAACATCTGCTAACCCCCCCTTAAAGACTAACCCCATGTTCCTAATCTCAGCACAAAGGTGGGGGATTCAAAGCATTGGGATTAAAATTGCCTTGCAGTTTCAGCTTCAGTTACTTATGATGATGATGCTAAAATCTTTGGCAAGGAGCTTTGAGAAGGCACAGTCCTTCAGAATTATTTGAAATGTTAAGTGGAAAGTGGAAGGGGTCATCATAAAGGAAAATTCCTCACAAAAGGAAAACAGAACTACAAGATACAGATTTTTAAAATTAATTATTCATTCCATTTGCCTCTAACCTCAGGATTAGAAGCATGTTCCCAATTTGCTATTGTCTGTAGAACTGAAAATAAAAATGGAGGGGGGGGAGGGAGAGGGAGAATGGGATTCCTGGATTAAATGAAGGAAAAAATTACTAAACCACAATATATATGACGTGAAAATTTTTCTTAGTCTCTTTCTATCAAGCAACCATTCCAATTAAGATCAAATGAATGCCCACTCCAAAAAATAAATAAATAAAAGATGATTACACTATAAGAACACCATTTTGGTCTTTGGTTTTTCTTTTAAAAAATCAAAAGGTACTTTTATTATATTCATTGGTTATCTAAAATATTTTACAAGACCTCAATAGGCCCAGCAGCAAGCAAATATTCATTAGAAAAAGTCTGCATTAAAATTAATATATTTGCCAATATATATGTTTCAGGTGACATGGCATAGATTAAAATCCTCCCTTTTTGGATTTCGGTTTCCTCATTTGTAAAATGAAAAAGTTGGACTAATAGCCTCTGAGGCTCCTTCTAGCTCTAGGTTTTCATTCTGTCCTTTGACCATTCAGGGTCCCTTAAAGAGCTACTAACAAGAGTCTACATCTTTAGGATAGAAAATTTTCCCACATATCTGCCATTTAAAAAAAGAAACAGCAATACTCTGTCTTATGTCTCTTTCTCTTATCAGTGTCGCCTTGCAAAGCAGAGAACAAACATCTAATCACAGATCACAGATTTAGAGCTGGAAGCAACCTTGGAGAGCACTGAATCTAATCTCTCGGTTTTAATGATGAGGAAAGAAAAAGCACATAAAGAAAAAGTTGTCCAGGAACATATTCCTAATAAATCTCTGATGTGGGATTTGAACTCATAATTCCAAGTATAGCACTTTATTGTGCCACCTATCTTCTTACCAAACAATCCATGACTAAGTTGGTTAGTAAACTTTAGTGGCTTCTAATGCCACTTCAACTAGAGACATTGTCATTAACGAGCAACTTTCTGGAGATACTTTAAGGTACAGAAAGAGGCAGGAATTACAGGCATCATAGCAGGTCCAAAGTGGAGTGTCTTTGGGCAGGTGGATCCATCAGGGCCTCATAAATCAATATACAGGGGCAGCCACCTAACTCTGGATTCTAGGATTAGAGGTAATATATATATCACCTCTTCATCAGTCCCAATGGCTTACAAAAAATTCCATTCAGTCCCTTTTCTTGTTACTGATATCATAAACAGGAAACACCAATAAGCTCAAGCAGTCATTAGTGTAAGATAAATGTAAGGGTCAGAGCCAACTAGGATAGTAAGCCAGAGTTTATTTTTTTCCTAAAGAAAGCAAAAACCATATCTTCAGAACTCACTGTATAATCCCTCAAACATACTTGCTGGAAAGTCACCATGTGTTTGCCTTTGCAAGCAAGTTTGGGATGCTGCCAGAAGAATGGGCCAAGTTGGGTGAAATGAATCAAGCTGCTTGGAGGCTCCTTAAAAGATCAGGAATGATCTCTGCAAATGAAGTATGGGGCTGAGAAAGGATTCATATTTCCCCCTCTGAAACAGGACTGAGAAAATGAAGAGATTTGTATCCCCTGGAGGATTTTTGGAGTTCCAGCTGAGGATCAGTAAAGTATTCCAATTGTCCTTTCACCCGACCTGAATTCTGCAGGTCAATTATGTTTGGAGTTTTCATTACTATATTTCAGTGAGCCCATGACCTTTCTCCTGTGTGGCTACTGCCTCCATCAGTGAAGATTACAATGCATGTTCACAACTCTTTTCCACGCCCTTCTGTCCAGCTTCCATAGAAGCCTGCCAAGGGGCTCTTGTCTAGGTTCTTTTTTTAATATTAGAAAGGCACCCAATGAATCAGCCTCATTATATATTTTTTATCATGTAGTCTTGTACCTGCATAGTCCACCTAATTTTCTGGTCTACTATCATATACATAAAAATTAAACAGGTAAATATTCATTTTGTTGAAGGGAGAGAGTTTGCCTTGCATGCAAACACACACACACACACACACACAATCCCTCCACTATTCAGGGAATACATCTATTCCTGATTAAACACAGAAATCAGGTTTGCAGAAGATGAATCTGCTACTGTTCCCTTGCAAAGGTGACAGAAACCTACTAGCATAGGAGTATTTAAGTAGAAGCCAAACAATTATTTTTCAAAGGAAATTATAGAGAGTAAAGGATGAGATTAGATTTCTCAGTTTTCTTCTAACTGGGAAAGACTAAGTCTATTTATAAGCATGATTTTAAAATGGGACACTAGACTTGGCGTCAGAATGGATTCAAATTTTGCCCAATTCAAATTTTAAGCTTAAGTCTTTTTTTGTTTAAATAACTTTTTATTGACAGAACCCATGCCAGAGTAATTTTTTACAATATTATCCCTTGCACTCACTTCTGTTCTGATTTTTCCCCTCCCTCCTTCCACCCCCTCTCTCAGATGGCAAGTAGTCCTTTACATGTTAAATAAGTTACAGTATATCCTAGACACAATATATGTGTGGAGAACTGAACAGTTTTCTTGTTGCACAGGGAGAATTGGATTCAGAAGGTATAAATAACACGAGAAGAAAAACAAAAATGCAAGCAGTTTATATTCATTTCCCAGTGTTCTTTCTTTGGGTGTAGCAGCTTCTGTCCATCTTTGATCAATTGAAACTGAATTAGCTCCCTTTATTGAAGAGCTCCTTCCATCAGAAAACATCCTCATACAATATCATTGTTGAGGTATATAATGATCTCCTGGTTCTGCTCATTTCACTTAGCATCAGTTCATGTAAGTCTCGCCAATCCTCTCTGTATTCATCCTGCTGGTCATTTCTTACAGAACAATAATATTCCATAACGTTCATATACCACAATTTACTCAACCATTCTCCAATTGACGGGCATCCATTCATTTTCCAGTTTCTAGCCACTACAAACAGGACTGCCACAACCATTTTGGCACATACAGGTCCCTTTCCTTTCTTTAGTATCTCTTTGCCCAGTAGAAACACTGCTGGATCAAAGAGTATGCACAGTTTGATAACTTTTTGAGCATAGTTCTAAATTGCTTTCCAGAATGGCTGGATGTGTTCACAGTTCCACCAACAATGTATCTGTGTCCCTGTTTTCCCACATCCCCTCCAACATTCCGCATTATCTTTCCCTAACATTCTAGCCAATCTGACAGGTGTGTAGTGGTATCTCAGAGTTGTCTTAATTTGCATTTCTCTGATAAATAATGATTTGGAGCATATTTGCATATGGCTATAAATAGTCTTAACTTCTTTGTCTGAGAATTGTCTGTTAATATTCTTTGACCATTTATCAATTGGAGAATGGCTTGACTTCTTATAAATTAGAGGCAGTTCTCTATATATTTTGGAAATGAGGCCTTTATCAGAACCTTTGACAGTAAAAATGTTTTCCCAGTTTATTGTTTCCCTTCTAATCTTGTCTGCATTAGTTTTCTTTATATAAAAATTTTTCAATTTGATATAATCAAAATTTTCTATTTTGTGGTCAATAGTGATCTCTAGTTCTTCTTTGGTCATAAATTCATTCCTCTTCCACAGGTCTGAGGGATAAATTATCCTATGCTCATTATATTATATATTATATATTACATATTATAATCTCATTCTTTATGCCTAGGTCATGAACCCATTTTGACCTTATCTTGGTGTACGGTGTTAAGTGTGGGTCAATGCCTACTTTCTGCCATACTAATTTCCAATTTTCCCAGCAATTTTTGTCAAATAATGCGTTCTTATCCCCAAAACTGGGGTCTTTGGGTTTGTCAAACACTGGATTATTAAAGTTATTGGCTGTTTTGTCCTTTGAATCTAACCTATTCCATTGATCAACTATTCTATTTCTTAGCCAATACCAAATGGTTTTAGTAACTGCTGCTTTATAATATAATTTTAGATCTAGTACAGCTAGGCCACCTTCATTTGATTTTTTTTTCATTAATTCCCTTGAAATTCTTGACCTTTTGTTTCTCCATATGAACTTTGTTGTTATTTTTTCTAGGTCATCAAAATAGTTTTTTGGGAGTCTGATTGGTATAGCGCTAAATAAATAGATTAGTTTAGGTAGTATTGTCATCTTTATTATATTTGGTCGCTCAATCCAAGAGCATTTAATATCTTTCCAGTTGGTTAGGTCAGATTTAATTTGTGTGGAAAGTGTTTTGTAGTTTTGCTCATAAAGTTTCTGATTTTCCCTTGGCAGATAGATTCCTAAATATTTTATACAATCAGTAGTTACTTTAAATGGAATTTCTCTTTGTAACTCTAACTGTTGGGTTTTGTTAGTGATATATAAGAATGCTGATGACTTATGTGGGTTTATTTTGTACCCCGCAACTTTGCTAAAGGTGTGGATTGTTTCTAATAACTTTTTTAGTAGAATCTCTGGGGTTCTCTAAGTATACCATCATATCATCAGCAAAGAGTGATAATTTGGTTTCCTCATTGCCTATTCTTATTCCTTTAATCTCTTTCTCAATTCTTATTGCCAAAGCTAGCATTTCTAATACAATATTAAATAGTAACAGTGGTAGTGGGCAACCTTGTTTCACTCCTGATCTTACTGGGAATGGTTGCAGTTTGTCCTCGTTACATATGATGTTAAGCTTAGGTCTGTAATAAATTACAATATGACTGAAGCCTAGGTAAGAAAGCAATGAGACAAAGAACGGCCTCTTCCACCTAGTAAAAAAAAAAATCTATTTGGGAAATGAAGACCCTCATGATTTCTGGATGAAACAAAAACAACTGCTATTAACATTCATTCTGAGACTGAGTAAGGTTGGTCTGGGACCTTTTGGTTCTCATACAGTAAATACCAAGGATACAAAGAACAAAGTGTCTTCATTGAGCTTACATTCTACTGGAATTATCGACTTATTTTAACACAGTGACTAAGCTGAAAGACTATGAACAATGGAGAGAAGTTGAGAGAGACAAATAGAGGTTCTTTTCCAAAGAGAATAGGGAGGGCTAGAAACCCTATGAAAAATTCTCTGGAATATGTTTTCTGGTTTGTGATCAAAATAAATACACTTGAGGACTAAGTTATTTGTACTCTTAAACATTAATGTATATGTGTGACTCTGGGCAAGTCCTTTTATCTCTAGGGAATCTTGATTGGCACAGAGAATTTTGAAATCCAAGGTTTACATCACTACCCAGTCCCTCTCTATTTATTTTTTATATACCTGTGTGCCAGCTGCCAGCACTAGAACCTCCCTTTTCCCTCCTCCAAAAATAAACTGTGTCCCCCTGGAGGGAAAACATGCTGGAAACCCCAGAGAATGTATAGCTTCTACCCTCCCCATTACTCCTTTGACTGCTGCAGCTGGTAAACAGGGGAAGCTGCCAACAGCCTAGGGAAGTCTGCCTACTAGAGCTTCTTCAGGACTTAAGAAAGAAGTAGGGAGAAACAGGGTGCTCCTGGCCAAGTAAGCAATAAGCATTCTCTCAAATAGGAGACATCCCTCCCCTGAATCAGAGAAGAAAAGAATTAGCAGATTTGTGGTGCCCATATCTGAACTTGGAAGGAGAAGACAAGTACTCTTAAATATGCAGACAGCCTCCCCAGTGCAGACAGCACTGGATTAATATGTAATTCGGAAATATTTAACAAAAATAAATAAAAATACAACAAAACACTGATCATATTAACATGTGATTTTCTAAATCAGTATGTCCCTGCAAGGTTTCTTATGTACAATGGACTGGTCCCCAGTTTCTGAGTTTGATTCCCCTGCTCTTACAATTGAGACTAGAGGGACAAGTTTCCTGAATAAACTTTTGTGAGATTCCCCCCTACAGAAAAAAAGACAAAAGATCTAATAGCTTTAGTGAAAAATCTCCAGTTTGGCACCATATCCTTAGGGTTGCAATGCCAAAAAAATGGGTTTCCTGCCAGACAGAACTTTAAAGGCTGATGGCTACATACTAACAAAGCTGCTCTTAATGACAGAGAAAAATGGATCATTACTGAGGGCTTTGGCCTCCTCCACCCAAAAGACAACAGGGCAGCCTGAAAAGAAAGCCAGACCTGGAAATCCTGCTAAGAAGGGCTCTGGCAAGAAAGTAATTCTTGGCAACATTTGCTGGGTGTAGCAGAGGGAGGAATCTCATATTTGGAACCATAAATGATTAATTGTTACTTATTTAAAGGTTTTTTTGGTTTTGTTTGTATCCTTTTAATAAAATTGTTCTGATATTCTGAATTATGTGCTCACAAGTGGGTAATATATTTTAGTGTGCTGGAAGTACCATTCATATGTTTTTATTAGGTTTCATGAGTGGGATATATATGTCAAGAATGTAAAAGAATGTGAAAGAATGTAAAAAAAAAACCCAAAGTATACATAGGGACCAACATTTCAGCAGAGAATCTATGGTGTGTCTATAGAATAGTGGTTACAAATGCAGCCTTTAAGAACTGCCTGAGCCACAAAGAGGTAGGGACTTGCCCAAAGGTATCATAACAATGGAATAAGGGAATGGGAATAATTTTATATTTTTAAAGTAGATATAGACAGATACATATATATGGGCATGTATATATGTGTATATCTATGTATGTGTATTATGCATGTGTATGCACATATATGTGTAAACATATACACATAAACCTGTGTGTAAGCATATATATGTATTTAAATATTTATCATTGAACAGGTATAAATATAGATATGTATAGCACCTGCTTTGGGGCAGCTAGAAGAGACACTGAATAGAACTTCAGGCCTAGAATCAGAAGACCTAAGTTCAAATTTGATCTCTAACCTCTACTGTGTGATCCAAGCAATCTGCTATTTGTCTCAGTTTCCTCATCTGTAAAATGAGCTGGAGAAGGAAATGACAAATTACTTGAGGATCTTCACCCAGAAAACCTCAAGTGGGTTCACGAAGAATTGGAAATGAGTGAACGACAACAAAGTACTTCTTTGTGCCAGGCACTATTTTACAAACATTATCTTATTTTATTCTCACAATAACTCTGAGAGGTAAATGCTATTTTTGTCCTCATTTTTACAGTAGAGGAAACTGAGACAGATAACGGCTTGCCCAGGGTCACAAAGCTAACAAATGTCAAAAGCAGGTCTTAAATCCTGCTCTCAGTGACTCCAAAGCTGGCGCCTCTAGTTACTACATTATGCTATGATTTTAATATAAACTTTATCATCTTTTATATTTTATATACATGAATATTCTAGATAATTTAAAACACTCTTATATACATATAAAGACACTGATAAACAAGTATTCCTAGAAATCAACAAAAATGGTATTGAGGTAAATTCTAAATAGTGGCATCTATGATTTTAGGAGAATCCAAATGTATCCCCTTCATACCTTCATCTTTCTGTCATTCTACAAGATATAGTTCTAGGCTTAAATTCTGCATGAAGCATTTTCTGATCCCCTCACAACCACCACTAGTACTATCCTTCCCAAACTATCTGGTATTTATAGATTCTTTTTGAATTCCCTGTTACAGTGGAAATTTGTGAATACAGACTCTCTCATTTTTTATATTTGAATCCAGCATGTCTCATAGAAGCTAACACATTAAAAAGTGCTTAATATATGTGACTGTTGAATGATCAATAAATATTACTTCTATTAATGCAGTTAGTAAGCTCTTGTACACTTCAAAGAAATCATCTTCATGAATTGCTTCATAAAATACAGGTAGATGATACAGATCACTGGGCCTGAAGTCAGGAAGACCTGAATTCAAATCTAGCCCCAGATACTTAATAAGCTGGGTGATCCTGGAGTAAGTCACTTAATCTATGTTTGCCTCATCTGTAAAATGTGGATCAAAATAGGGTCTACAAATGTATGCAGATATAAAATAAATGCAAAGTAATTTTATACACTAACATCTCCAGCAAGGGGATAGACTACATGTAGAATGTCAGTTCTCAATCTGGGGTCTGTGTATCCTTAAAAATATTTTGTTAGTTATTTCGATATAATTGAATTCTTTTAGGACTCTATATAAGTATTTTATTTTATGGGCTAGAAACATTATTCTAAGAAGAAGGTCTCATAAGCTTCCCCAGGCTTGACAAAGTGCTCTCTATTGACAAAAAAGATCAAGAACAAAATAATGAATAGCAAAATGCAAAAATATTGCATTAAGAATTACTTTAAGCAATTTAATTTGACTATTATAAATACTCAAATCAATTATAAAGGACATATGAAAAAAGATGTCTTCATTCAGAAAAAGAACTCAGACAGAAGTATGTACAGAATTATTTTACACATACACACACACACACACACACACCTCTCTTTGTGTCTAATGGCAATCATCTCTAGGGTGGGGGAAGGGAAGAAAAAATGAAGGAAATGTATGTATAGAACTTTTTATACATTTAAAAGAAATAGAAAGTTGTATGTATTGTGTCTGTAGTTTCATATGCAATAATCTTTTTATTATACTGTATTATAGAAATGCTTATTTTCTTCCATAAATTAAAAAAGAATGTAGATGTAGAAGGGAGCTCTTAAACTAAGCTTTGAAGGAAACTAGGAATTCTAAGTGCAAGTGAGGACAAAACATACTCCAAGCATGAGGAACAGCCCAAAGACAAAAGACATAAAAAATAGGGTATAAATTTCAGTAGATGAGTAGTCATGAAAATGTGAGTTTGACTCTACCCTCAAGGAGAGAACTTATACATGTTAAAGTTAAAAAGACAGGTTGGAGTTAAACTGTGAAGGATTTAAATAACATGGAAAGTTATACTCATTCCAAAAGGTAACTGGAAGCCATTGGATTTTATCAGGTAGAAGACTGACACAGTGTACTTTAGACCTAGTTGATTGCATTGCAAATCTCACCAGAGAATGTAAGTCTTGAAAGCAGAAAAACTCATTTACACACAGAACAGCATCAGAAGTTTTAGGAATTTAGGCCTATCGGGTTAACATAGCTTCTTCATACCACTTTACAGTAATAATAATCCTTACAACAGTAAGGATGATGGTGATGATATATTCGGTTTAAACAGCCTTTATCTAATTAATCCTTCCACCATTCCCATGAGATAGGGAAGGGTAATAGCATTGTGCTCCCAGTAATTGTTAACATTATCTCCAAACTCCAGTACTTCCTTAGAAAGAGTGGAGAATAGATGTTAGAAGCATAGGGTTCCTATGATCTTTCAAGGTAATACTCAAAATGCCTCTAAGAAATGGAGAAACAAAGATATAAAAATAAATAAATAAATAAATAAAACACAAATCCTTTCCATTTTTGTAACCACATAAAAGATTACTTAAGAACAAATCTGAACAAGCGAACAGGACATAACATGTGGAGATAAGGAGTCAAGATTCTCCCTTTCTACAGAAAATAGATGCCAATGTACTGGAAAAATATGCAGTGTTCTAAACAAACCTGAAGTCACATTCATGATTTTTAAAGAAGGCATACAATCGATTTATAAAAAAAAAATCTAACATCTATTATTGATACCTTAGCTTATAAGATTCATCAAATTTTCAAATAAAAGTGTCTACTAATTTTGTAGTGCAACATTTCACATAGGGAGGCAGTCATGTAGTATATGGAGAATTGATCTTATGGGGAAGAAGATCACGGTTCAATTCAGCCCTAATTTAGTGTATCTGTATAACTCTAGACAAATCCCTTAATCTTTCAATATGACAGGGAACTCCTTCTGATTCTAAATTACAGAAGAGTTGCATGTCTGAATTGGTGAAAGCAATTTCTAAATAGAGAGTCCCCCATATCAATGAAATCACAAGTATCAGACCCCTCCATATAAAAGGCAAAACATTACAAAATCCCAAAACTTTTCTTTTTTAAAAAGTTATTCAATGGATGGATAATATGTAAAAACAATTCTTCGTCCTTTACAATGTTAATTCCCCTCAAAGATGGCAAAATATGCCCTTACTAAGCTGTTCACAAATGTAGCCTGTAAGCTATATGGCAGATAAAGTTTTGAAAAAGAAAACTTATTACATAAGGAATTTATTTTTCCTAAAAAGAACTGAGCCTGAAAGGTTACTTACAAGACAGAGTAATCACAAGCAGATGTCAAAACACTTACACAAAGGTAAAAAAAAAGGATTTTAAACATTTTGTTCTTTAAAAAAATCAATAATGGCTGGCAATAAGTTTGCCCCTGATTGTCATTAATTGCCATTATTACAGTGCTGGTGATGGCTCTTAATGGAGCTATTTTTCTGAACAATAGCTTTATATTATTTTTCTGGCACAAAAGCCTGTTCACAAATACCACAGTGTTCTCAGTCTAAAACTAAAATGACTGGAAGATTAAAAGCAATTAGTATAATTTTACTCACTGGTGTGAGGACTAACAGTAGAGCCAGATATCTATTTTTTCAAGGCTCAATAAATTCTTCAAGTTTGCTGGATTTGAAAGCAAGACAGGAAGCATCTATCAGATGCACTCCAGAAAGACAGGCTCTCTGCAGAAAGGTCAAGCTGGAAGGTGAGAAAAGAGAAGGTGAAACACATAGAACATGTGCATATTTTCTATAATAGAGATCACAAAGGAACTAGAAAGAGAACACCTGTCATAAATAGGATAGGAGACTGGGCAAGACTGCCGAAATATTTCTAGGAGTGTAAAGAAGAAACTTATGGCACCAAACAAAGGCATTATTTTGACTGGATCTTAATTAGATCAACTGCTAGTGTGAATATTTACTAGAACTCTAAAAGTCTGCGTTTTTTTTTTAATAGTTCATAACAGAATTCCAAAAGGCATCATGGTATAGTGGATAGAGAGATGCCCTCTCAATAAAGAAATCTTACTTTTGACACAAATTATCTTGTGTAACCCGTGTCTTCTCAGTGGCCCCTGCCAACTCTCAAAGACTTTAAGTGTCAACAGAGAGTCTCTATCTGTATTGATAGAAGGAGTTCTTCACCAAGTGCTCCCTTCATCAATGGCACTCAAAACTCTAGTCCAAAATCATGAGGGGAGAGGGGAGAAATCACATAAGAGGGCAAAGATCAGCTGAGTAGCCTAGTTTACCTCAATAATAGAGTAGGTGAAGGGATGAGGAATGTCAAATAAGGCTGAAAAGGAAGACTACTGATCTAGATTGTGTCAGGTTGCAGAGTTTGTATTTCATCCTGAAGTTAATAGGGAACCATGGAAAGTTTTTAGAGCAAGATGCTAAGATAGTCAGACCTGCACCTTGGATAAGATTCTTTTGGCAACTATATGGAGGTTAGATTGTAGAGGGGAGATGCAAGAAGCAAGGAGCCTAGGTAGGGGGCTTTTAAAATAGTTCCAGAAAGAGTGGTGGTCTCATGAGAATTTTATAATCAGATAAATGTATCAATTTGTACTAACTTGGGAAGATTCCCACCTTGAATTGGTGAAAAGTATTTTCAGCTTCTATCAGAGCTATATGCTGATGGCTTACAATGATGTTGGATTCTTGAAGTTTTTGCCAGTGTATACAAGCTAGAAATTCATGAAAATGAGTATGCCATCTGAGAACTAACCTGGGTAAACTCATCACTGAAAAGATTGGCCACTAAAAAGATGATTTATTTTTTAGGGGTTGTTCACAAAAATTTTTGAAAGCATCTCATTAAGCATGGCAGTTATGGTCTACATCAATGCAGGCAGAACATGTTCCAACAGAACAACAAATCTTCTAAAACGTTGAGGCATAGACTATATATTATTTTATATAGCTACAGTTTTGTTCCTTTCAAGCAGAATGTAACCTAGTAAACTTAACATCCTATCAGCTAAAATTCTCTTTGTTAATATTTTCAGTTACTATTATTGTATCTATTTCTAGTAGATTTGAACATGTACAAATACTACAAATTAATATTAACTTCATGCTCAAAGAATTTAATTTAATACATTTTTTGCTTAAAAATACATTTAGTTTGATTTAAAATTAATTTTAATTAAAAACTTCATCATAATAACCCACTGAACTACAAAATC
Organism: Antechinus flavipes; assembly: GCF_016432865.1. NCBI lineage: Eukaryota > Metazoa > Chordata > Mammalia > Dasyuromorphia > Dasyuridae > Antechinus > Antechinus flavipes. The sequence continues at coordinate 120,532,992 of NC_067403.1, read as the reverse complement.
TCAGGTTATCATCTGAGACTATTTTCTCACCTGGGCATTCCACTTAACAATGAAATCTCTGGTTTCCTACCATCACAATCATCCAAGAAAGATCAGATTAAATTTACTGTAGTTTCAGAATCAAATAAGATGTATGGCAATCATCAAATTATCTTATTAACAAAAATGGGTAAAGAGGGAAGATATCAGTCAATGTATTTTTTTTTTACCATCTGTGTTAAATGTTTATGACAATACTCTACCAACCTGATGAGGGCAGCCTTGGTGAAGATTTGAAAAGCTTAACAAAAACTCTTTCACGAATAATATTTCTATAGCAGATGATATTTTTACAAACAACTGACTAAAAGGTGAACTACAAGACCCCATTGTGCCTATTATTTGTTGACTATAAAATAGTGTCTTATATGGAAAAGTGAAATGCTCTTTTAAGGGCTCTTCCAACAAGGTATCTCCCATGTATATGTTAAGATTATACGAGATTCCCCAACCAAAAATGAAAATCTGGGTGATTAATAATCAATTTATTAAGTAGGCTAACTAATAATCAATAAATCGATGGTCAGTGGTTTTTCTCAATAACCTGAAAGCCGTAAATATTTTTTGAAGGGGAATGCCCCTTACAAGTGGAAATCAACCCTGACTGGTAGGAACTTAAGAAGAAGATTTAATAAGAAGCCTTCAGCTCCTTCTGTTGAGAAAATCTCTTGGTCATGAGAATCAGTTGCCTCCAGCAATCTGGACAGGGGAACTTATCTCCATCTAAACTACTCTGGCTGGTTTTCAAGTTCATGAGCTCAGTTGCCCTAAACTCTAACGGAAACATGCAAAAACAGGGGCTCATTTCCTTGGGGCAAGAACTTTCCTACACCAGATTTTGTTTATAGTCTAAAGAGAAAAAAATATCATAGTTCAGTGAGGTCCTACCCAAGATTAAAAGGCATGTATCTTGAGAACTAGGACAATCTCACCAATCAGTCATATCCTTCAGAAATTGAATTTTTACAGGAGCTGGGCCTTAAATGAGGAAATAAAAAGAGAAAAGTCTGAATCCTAATTTAATAACTGGTAATTAATATAATAACAATTAGAAATTATAGATGGATGCAGAAAACAAATATGTCAAATTAAATATAAAGATGTGGCCTCATTCAATAATCCCTTTATGAATTATGAAAAATTATCTTAATTAAACTAGAAGAAAAAATAGCCATTGATTGAAATGGTGAAGATTTTCAAGCTGGTGATGGTCTTTAAGAGGATTTCATTAATTCTTTCCAAACAGGAGACAACTGTATGGAATATAACTCCTATATCTATACTTGAGGACAACAGGAATTCGGATGGAATTCCTCTCTCTTCCTGTCAACATCTGTCATGTTATCTAGAAGCAAAGCAATTTGTATAGGAGGAAACACCTTATCAGTCAAAGAGTCTGCAGCATAGTTGAGTTATATTTAGTAGGGAGTAAAGTACACAGTCCTTAATCAATCACAGTCACAGAAGAAAAAGTCACTCAACCAAAAGGGCAATTACAAAGAAAAGAGACTCTTGGAGCAGAAAGATAGTACAGTGGATTGAGCACTGGCCTTGGAGTCAAAAGGACCTGAGTTCAAATCTGATCTTAGACACTTAATACTTCCTAACTGTCTGACTCTGGGCAAATCACTTAATCCTAATTGCCTCACCAAAAGAAAAAATTTAAAAGGGACTCTTAGAAGCAGAGAAGAGACCTCATGATAGATTTAAGGAAGAACTAGTCTTGGCAATTGATAATTAGGCTGTGGAGATAAGAATATTATGGAAGTCCAGTTAATAGTGCTTTTGCCTAGGAAAGGCCTGAAGCAAGAGAAGGCGAAAGAGAAAGATCCCATAAAAAGAGTAAATATATGAGGGTCCTGCAGTATCTGAGGTAAGAGAAGTAGGTACACAAAATGGAACACTATAAAATCATGAAAAACGAAAGTGGCCCCAAAAAAGACATATGAGAGGCATCCCAAATCTTTTGAAAAGGAAGTCCATATTTGTGCTATAATATATATGACAATGTGAGGGTTTTTTTTAATGTTTTGCTGATTTTTTTTCTCTTCTTGCTATTTCTTAATTTCATTGTTAGAAAAGAATAACTTGTTGGGAGAGGGTGAGGAAGGGACGTAGGGAAAATGAAGTAATTAAAAAAGCAATCAATAAAATACTATTTTTAAAAAGAGTACTAAATTTAGAGGTTTAAACTGGGCTTAAATCCCAGTACTGCTATTTAATATCCATGTGATCTTGAGTAACTTGACTAACTCCCTTTAACTTCATTTTCCTTATCTGCAAAATTAAGGGATTAAACTACATGACTGCTAAATTCTCCCCCAGTCCTAAATTCTTGATCTATTAAGAGAATATAAACTGCTTAGGGGGTAAGAACTATCTCATTTTTTAGTGCCTTGTACAATATCTAGCACAAAAAAGAGCATTTTTTCAAATTTAATCTAATCTATTTCAATTAATAAAAACACATCTTTTTCTCTTCTACCTTTCCTTATAGTGAGGAAAGGAAAGGGAAAGGGAGAGACAAAGGAAAGGCAAGGGAGGGTAAAGGGAAAGAGAAGGTGGGGAAAGGAAGGGAAAAGGAAGGCAAGGGAAGGGGAAGGGAAGAGAAAAGGAAAGGGAAGAACAAGGGAAAGGGGAAGAGAAGAAAAGGAAAAGGAAAGAGGAAAAAGGAAAAGGAGAAGGGAGGGAGGGAGGAAGAAGGAAGGAAGGAAGGAAGGAAGGAAGGAAGGAAGGAAGGAAGGAAGGAAGGAAGGAAAGAAGGAAGGAAGGAAGGAAGGAAGGAAGGAAGGAAGGAAAGAAGGAAGGAAGGAAGAAGGAAGGAAGGAAGGAAGGAAAGAAGGAAGGAAGGAAGAAAGGAAGGAAGGAAAGAAGGAAGAAAGGAAGGAAGAAAGGAAGGAAGAAAGGAAGAAAGGAAGGAAGGAAGGAAGGAAGGAAGGAAGGAAGGAAGGAAGGAAGGAAGGAAGGAAGGAAAAAGAAATGGTAGAAGGAAAGGAGGAAGGAGGGAGGGAGAGTAGAAGGAAGAGAGGAGTGAGGGAGGGAAGAAAGAAAGGAAGGAAGGGAGGGAGGGAAGAGAGAGGAAGGGAAGAAAGGGATGAAGGAAGGGAAGGAGGAAGGAAGGGAGGGAAGAGAGGGAGGAAGGGAGGAAGGAAAAAAGGGAGGAAAGAAAAGGAGGAAGAAAGGGAAGTAAAAGGGCAGGGAGGGAGGAAGAGAGAGAGAGAGGAAAAAGGAAGGGAAGGATGGTGGAAGGAAAGGAGGAAGGAGGGATGGTGGAAGGAAAGGAGGAAGGAGTGAGGAAGGAGGGAGGGAGGAAACAAAGAGGGAGAGGGAAGAAAGGAAGAAGGGAGGAAGGAAGGGAGGGAGGAAGGAAAGCTCTCCAGGTTTTACTGAAACCTTCAGCATTTTTTATAGCACAATTGTATTACATTATATTCATATATCTTAATCTGTTTAGCTGTTACCTAACTGATGAGCATCTCCTTAGTTTCTAGTTCTTTGCTACCACAAAAAGCATTGATATATATATATATATACATATACATGTATGTATACATTTATACAAACACACACACACACACACACACACACACACACAGAGGTTTTTTTGCTTTCTTTTGTCTCTTTTGAAGTAGTCCTAGTAATGGTATTACTAGATCAAAGGGTATACACAATTTAATAAAATTTGTACCATAGCGCCAAATTGGCTAGACCAATTCACAACTCTACTAAGATTAGATTAGAATATCTGTTTTCTCAAAGACCCTCCAACATTTGTCATTTTCTGTTTCTGTCAATATTGACAATCTAAGAATTGCTTTTGTTTGTATTTCTCTTCTAGTTATATGAAGTATTTTTTCATAAAGCTAGTCATAGCCTGGATTTATTCCCATGAAAAATGCCTTTTCATGTCATTTGACTATCAAACGGGAAATGGCTTTTATTTTTACAAAGTGTCCATTCATATAAATCACTTGTCAATTTATGTTAGAAATAAAACCTTTTATCAGTAAAACATAATGCAAAAAAATTTTCCCATTTACTTCCTTCCCTTCTAATTTTAGTTGCATTGGTTTTATTTATGGAAAACCTTTTGAATTTTATGTTAAAGATTTCCTATTTTATCTTCTGTGATGCTCTTTATCTTTTGCTTGGTCATGAATTCTTCCCCTATTCATAATAGTAAGAGCAATTAATAAATATTTATTGATTACTACACTTTGTAACATTGTGAATTAGAATAAGATTAAGAAACTACATAATCTTCAGAAAAACAAAGTACCTGACTCAAACTGAAGTAAGAGAATTGTATTAAAGGCTATAACATATCTGGCTCAAATTTGATGATCAATTCCTTATTTTCCCATACTTTATTATATGCATCAGGAATGCATTATTCTTTATGATCTACTACAGATTCATTTCAGGACAGCTAAGTGGCACAGTGGATAGAGTGCCAGATCTAGAGCAGGATGATTCATGCTCTCAAGTTCAAATCCAGCCTCAGATACTTACTAGTGATTCTGGGCAAATCACTTAAGCTTATTTGCCTCAGTTTTCTCATCTGTTAAACGAAGAGAAGAAAATATTAAACTACTCCAGTATCTTTGTCAAGAAAACCCCAAATGGGGTCACAAAGAGTCAAACACAATTGAAATGATTCAACAACAGCCTCACTACAAATTATATGTAAAAATAATTCTAAGTTTTCAAAGACAATATTTTTGAAAAGACAGTGGGTAAAAGGCAAAAGAAGATAGGAAGAATTTTGAAGGTGATAAAAGAAAAAAGAATTAAAACCAGTCAACAAGCATTTAATTAAGTGCCTATTATGTGCCAGTCACTGTTAATCATCAAAATATAAAGAAAAAAAAAGATAGCTACTGTTTCAAGGAACTCACAAAAGAAAAAATAAAGATAAATGAGATTAAGTATCTCTTGGGAATACACAAGAACATGTTTGAAAATTTTTCTCCTTACTTTTGTCAAGCAATCTACTCTTTACCCAGTTTAATATTCTTTTATAAGTAGAATTGTTTTACATTCTCTTCCTAGGTCACATTTTTTAAAAAATGTTCAAAACTCTGAAAAACAGTGTCAACTAATTTTGAAAATACCTATTTGTAGCTCTTCCATACTAGTCAGAATTTTAGGAAGCTTTTTGGTTGATGTTAAAGAATTAACTACTGAAAGGCAGGGGTTAGAATGGAAGCCAAACACTTAAAAGAGAAAAATGCAAATTATATATATTTATATACACATGCACATGCATAAAGAACACACACCCACCTTGATCTATTTTAAAATCTGTAAAATAGTTTAAAGGCAGTTCTAGGACTGAATCAGGAAGGAAAAAAAAAAAAGAGAGAGAGCTTGACTTGGATGATTTGACCCATAAAAGAGTGCCCTCTGCTGCATAAATTGGCTATAAGTAGAAGATAGCTCTCACTTTCATTTATACCACAGACTATAAAGGAATTCGTGATCTACATTAATTTGTGGTCATATTCATTTGCAAAATAAAATGTTACCCTCTAAATTTTTCTAGAATCATTCTCTACTTTTTTTTCCCTTTGTCATCTCCCATCTGACATTTGGATTCTTTGGGAACAAATTGGAGTTAGATTTCAAAAGATCAGGAATCTTGGGGGGGATCTTATGCTCATCAGCATAAGTTTCAATTAATTATACTTTGAGAAACAAAAATATTCATAAAGTATATAAGTGGGGTTCCACCAACAATCTGAAATGTCAAAAGAGATTTTAAAAATAAGCTGAATCTCTCAGAATACAGCAAATAATCTTTCCAAAGATCCATTCAATCTGGCTGTGTAATGAACAGAATGCAATTCTCTTCTGGACAAAACTAACAAATGATTAAGCAGATTGTCATCATATTAATGATTGTGAAAGCTAACTGATATAAGGTTTATAAATTATTTCATAATTATTGCTGAATTTAGTTTCACAATAATCTGTTGTTGTTATCCCCATTTTAGAAATGTGGAAGGTGAGATTCACTGACTTGCTCAAGAAAACATAGCGAGTCATTTTCAGAGGTAGGATTTGAAACCAGGCCTTCCTAATTCCAAATGCAGAACTCTGTCCCACATCTATATTGCCTCTCAAATGTCTTTATATCTGTCTGCTTGTACTAACAGGAAATTCTGATAATAGAAAAAGGGACAAAATTTCTTTGCTGGAAAAGATATCTATTTTGTACGAAAATGACAAATAGTCTGTCAGAGAAATAATAACAAAATACAAGATCAATCATTTAGAAAGTACATTTTTTTCATCCTTGTGAATGAAACATGCCCCTTTGGAAAGGAGATCATGTCTTCTTCTCTTAAGCAATCTGGTTCTCAGTGTTGTTTTTGTCATTCTCCTAGATCCCCTTCTAAGAGCAGAATTCTCAGGGGCTTAGTCCCATCTCTCCTGGATTAATTCCTCCTTTCTCCTCTAGTTCAGGAGTTCCTTGTGTGTTATGGACCCCTTTGGCAGTCTAGGGGAAAACCATAGTCCCTTTTTCAAAATAACAATCTTATGTAATTGAAAGAAATACTAAATTTTGAAGGATAGTGAAAATAAATAATAACAAAAAAAACTATCCAAGTTCATGGACCTCTGAAGTCTATCCACGGACTCCTCAGGGATCTATGGACTTCCAGTTAACAACTTTTGTTCTAGCCCTATGGTAATCATTCACAGAAAACTAATAAAAACAGATTTAGAGCAGGACTTCTTAAACTTTTTCCACTCCACTAAACTTTTTGCCTGAGAAATTTTTACATGACTCTGGGTATTCAGGTATATAAAATAGATATACAAATCAAATATTTGTTGATAATAAACCATAATTTCATGACCCCCACATTCAGTTACATAAGCCCATATGGAGAGCCTTGAGTTAGAGTAAGAAAGGGCCTTAAAGATTATCCAATCTAACCTCATTTTACAAATGAGGAAAATGAAACTCAGAAAGTAGAAAATGACAAAGTCTCATAGCTCAAAGGGACCCTAGAAGATCCTCTAGAATCCCATAATTTTACATGATGAGGAAACTGAGGCCCAGAGAAAGGAAGGGACTTCCTTCTATCTAAGCAGTATATTGAAGCATGCACAGTCTACTCTCAAAGAGGGGTAAAGAAATCAAGCTTCTTTATTACATTTTTTTCTATTTGGGGATGGGAAAGGACTATTCTTATAAGGGATGCCTGATTCCCAGGATTCTACGTCTGCCATAAATTTAGCATAAGAAATAGAAATTGGGAAAAGCAGCATTTCTATACACTGCTACTCTAAAAGATCCTATCTGTAATATTTATTGTATTAAGTTCTAAGCACCATATCCAAGTGCCAATGGCTCTGATGTGGTGATTTTCTTTTTTTATAATATAATAATGGTTCTCTCTGGGAGAAAGCAGGTTTCTCAGGGAGGATTTCTGGAGGCAGCCTTAGTTTCAGTTAAGAGTAATAATCACCCAAAAAGCAGCCAGCTGGTAAAAATGCAAACGTTTATTTTCTCCTTCCAAAATAGCCCTGTTAGTTGAGGCTATCTCTCTGCTTGGTTCCAAGAGCTCCTGCAGATTGTCCTTTGCTTCTACCTCTGCTTTCTTCAGCCTCCAGTCAGCCAAGTGGAAAATGGAATGAATCTCTCTTGCCTCTGAGAGAGGGCTTGTGGACTTCCTCCCAGAGTGCTCCTCTCCGATCCCAGTCAATGTTCCAAAGTAACTCTCTCTAACCCGAAGTAACTCACTAACCCAAAGCTAAGAGCTTCTTTATATATGATCTCCCAAAGGTTGACTCCTCCTTCTGGAGGCACACCCAAGGGAGGTGTGAATTCACAAAGTTACAAAGTTTACTTTGTGAATCTCCCATACTGTGAACTCCAATGAGTAAAGGTGTGAACACAAGCATTGTATCAATTAGTTCTACTTAGTACCGTGTTTCAGGTTCTGGCCCAAAACATCTTCTTGTAAGATCAGATCAATATTCTATCAACTTTAATGAGTTAGCAGTTTGTAAAGATTCCAACACTCACACTGCAGACTTAGAAAAGGATGACCAAGATTATGAGAAAAGTGAAAGCCAAGATATATAAGAATCAACTGAATGAATTGAGGAGGTGTAGCCTGGGGGAAAAAAAGACTCAGGGAGGGAGGGAGACATGATAATTATCTTCAAGGATCTGAAAGGTGGGCTTGTCATGTGGAAGATGGATTATACCCTTTATGCTTGGTTCGGAGAGAAGAATGAGAACTATAGGCAGAAGCTAAAGAGAAAAGCAGACTTAAGTTTTTTTTTTTTAAATGTAAGAAAACATTTTAACAGGCTATTTAAAAGTTAAATGGGCTGCCTCCAAAGAACATTGGCTCATTGTCAATGAAAGACTTTTAGTAAAGACTGAGGGATTCAATTAGAAGGCGTTTCAGCTCTAGCCCTATAATGACTAATTGGGGATGTGGGGAATGGAGTCCTGTTCAGAGCTGGACCAGATAAAATCCAAGATCTCTTTAAATTCTGATACCCTATGACTATATTCCAATTTGGATGGAATGTAGACTAGATGAAGAAAGTTACATGAAACAAGATTGGAACAGTAAGTTGGAAGTCTGTATTCCATATGATATTCATCCTACATCTAGGCACATGGAATACAGATATCCTGTCATTATATCTTACATAATAAAGATACATTATAGAGTGAACATTATTCATTTAAAAAAAAAAAAGAAAGAAAATTTCCAGGAAACAAATACAAGTAATTTTACATTTCTGGAAAGCCAAAGGATACACTGTCACTCTATACTAAGGAGTAATCAAATGAAAAATAAGTGGGTGGAAAGGTGATTTAAATTTAAGTTCACATCAGTAGCAAACTTGAGAGCAAACGCTATCAATGAACAATAGTCAGAGCTTCTGGGCACACACCTGTACAATGGCATGAGCCTCTTTTAGGGTCTCAACCAAACTAATCCTTTCATCACTATAAACCAGGCAAAAATACTCAAATAAAATATAGGAAACTTCTTTCTCCTTCTGAAGACCATAAGACCCAAATTCTAACACACAAGCTGAGATAAATTTAAGAATCATAGGTCCTCTACGTAAAATACTTTATTCTCCTTACCAAGGAATCTGGAAATTGCCATGCAATATCTACCAGTGAATAGAGTGCTGGGGCCAAATTCAAATCCAGCTTCAGACATTTACTAACTTTTTGACCCAGGGCAAGGAACTTCTGTTTGCCTCAATTTCCTCAACTATAAAGTGGGGATGATAATAGTAGTTACCTCCCAGTGTTGTTGTTGGGATCAAATGATAATATTACAAGCAATTAGAACAGTTCCTAATATAGGTTTCTTCCTTCCTTCTCTTACTGTCTTAGACATTGTGTTGTCACACATCTCAGGGTATTCCTTGGCCAAATTATATACTTAACTGTCAAACCTTTCTTTCTACAGGTCATAATCTGAGTCAATTGATTCAATGAATTAATCAACAAATATTTATTATTACGTATTCACTATGTGCCAAACACTGAGCATTCGAAGGAAAAAAGCAAAACTATTCCTGACCTGAAAGAGCTTACATTCTAAGTGCTTAAAAGTCTTGACCTTAGAGGTGATTTCCAGGCTCCCATTGCCAATGACTAATCCAGGGGTCCTCAAACTATGGCCCACGGGCCAGAAGCAGCAGCCCCCTCACCCAGGGCTATGAAGTTTTTTTTATTTAAAGGCCCACAAAACAAAATTTTTGTTTTTACTATATTCCGGCCCTCCAACAGTCTGAGGGACAGTGAACTGGCCCCCTATTTAAAAAGTTTGAGGACCTCTGGAATCCTTAGAAGATTTGGGGGATCTCATCTCACTTCAGAAATATATGAGCCTAACATAAAGTCTTCTAAAAGTCAAGTGCACATGCATTTATTAAAGCTCACAATATAATGGAAGTAAACAACCACGTACAAACAAGATATAGCTAGGATAGATTGAGATAATCTTAGAGAAAAGAATATCATTAATGGGTTAAGAAAGGCTTCTTGCAGAAGGTGAGATTTTAGCTGAACTGAAGGAAATCATGAAAATTAGTATAATGCTGGAGAAACTGAGGCAAGATAGAGATTAGAGAGTTTTTAATATTTTATTTGAAAGGGAGAGATTATTCTGGGGGCATGCTGCCCCTAGGGCTGATGTCCAAAGTATCCAGAAACTAATGTGTGCTTCCCATGAAATATATATACACAAGTGGCTCAGCTACAGGGGTAGACAGAGGCAGGGGTGGAGTCAGAGCACTGAGAACAGGAATGGACTATCAATTGGTGGGGGGAGGCACCAGACATTCTGATAAGTTGGGATAAAGAAGAACAATGATAGGATCGGGGGTAGGACCATAAATTCTAACAAACTGGGAGTTAAGGAGATGTCTGGCTCCCCCTTATCTTGAGTTTATACATTGACAATTTATAACCTTAGAGTAAGTAGCCCTGAGTTATATTAGTCTTAATGAACCAGAGCTTGGGGGGAAGGGTATTGCAACTAAAGGAATTGAGGCAGGACCAATTAGGGAAACTGAGGCAAAATAATAAAAAGGAATTGTGGCACAACACTAAGAGACAGAAAAGAAAAAAGAATACTAAGAGACAGAAAAGAAAAAAGAAGAATATTGCAAGCATCAAGGATTGACAGGGAAAATGCACTGAAGCAGACTGCCATGTGTTAGGAATTGAAAAAAGTGGGTGTCACTGAATCACAAAATATGTGAAAAGGAGTGAGATACACAAAAACTGGAAATGCAAGAAGGAGTTAGGTAATGAAATGTTTTAAAATTCAAACAGAGAATTTTATTTTTGATCTTGGATATAATAGGGAATCTCTATATTTATTGAACAAGGGAGTGACATGATCAAAACTTGCATATGAGGAAAATTAATTTGATAGCTGGGAGGATAGACTGGAGTGGAGAGAGACTTGAGATAGAGAGACTAACCAACAGGTTGTTATAATAGTTCAGGTATGAGTTGCTGAGGACCTGTACCAGGATGATAGCAGCAGCAGAGGCAAAAAGTAGGCATTGTTAGCATTATTACTAATTATTAGTGGGCAATTAGCACTATTGCTAATTGACAGGACTTGGTATCAGATTGAATATGAGGGGTGAGCTGAGTATTAAAATGAGACTGTAAACCTGGGTAACTGAAAAAATTGTGAAACCCTCCATGGTAACAGGAAAAACAGGAAGAAGGAGTCATGAAGGGAAAGATAATGAATATCAAGTTCAAGATGTTCAATAGGCAGTTGGAGAAGTGGAGCTCAGAAGATAAGTTAGAACTAAATGAATAAATCTGAGACTCATCTACAAAAAGATGCTAATTTAATCATTGATACCTGATAGGATCATCTAGTGAAATAATAAAGAAAAAAAAGAGAGGGTTAAGGTCAGAAACTTGTGGAACAACTTGCATATAATAAGCACTTAATGGATTGGATTGAATTGAGCACCAAATCTGAAAGAGGATTGGGGGAAAGAGGAGGACCAATACTCATGCTCTAGTTTTTGTTTGTCTGTCTCTCTGACATACACATGTGCGCGTGCGCGCACACACACACACACACACACACACACACAGAAATAACAGCAGTTCACAAGGGGAGTAGGAGAAAGTGAAACATCCTTCAGCCTTCCACAATTAGGTTGAATAAGCAAGGGCCATTTTGTAAAATGTGTTTGTAAAATGAAGACGATAAGGTCTGATGAATTCTACCATTCTTCCAAGTTTAAGATTCAACCACAGATTTCCTGAAGATGCTACTTGTAACGGGCATTAAAGGATGGGTAGGCTTTGACCTGCCAAAATGACAGAAAGAAGTCATATCAGACACAAACAATAGCCTAAGAAATTCACTTTACTCTCACTATTCACATATATTCAACGAGCTCTCATGGGGGCACAACAGTGAACAATACATTAGTGATTTGTCCAGTTTTACTGGATCATAGAGTGGGTGAAGCAAAGTAATATGAAATAAGGCTGAAAAAGTAACCCTATAGCAGGCTGTAGATAAGTCTTAAATACTGGGGCAAAGGAATTTGTCAGTTAAATAACAAATATTTACTTACTGTGTGCTAGATATTGTGCTAAGAGATGGGGATACAAAGGCAGGCAAAGATACATCCTGTTTTCAAGAAGCTCACATTCTAATAGGGAAGACAAATATGAAAATAACTAGATAGGTACTAGATAAATGCAGCAAAAGAGAAAAAGGAAGGCACTGGTACTTGGTGGTTAGGGGGAGATCTGGAAAAATGTCTTGAAGGTGAGATTGGAACTGAGTTTTTAAGAAAGCCAAGAAAATTGAGAATGAAGGTGAGGGACCAGAACATTGGATTACATCCAATGCAAATGCAGAAGTGGTGGAAGAGATGTATATGAGGAACAATAAGAAAATGAAGATAGTTGGATTTTAGAAAATAAGGAGAGGAGTCAAGTATAAAAAGACTTCAGAGCAATTGTTTTCAACTATAGCACATTTCTTCTCGGATTTTAGAAAATAAGGAGAGGAGTCAAGTATAAAAAGACTTCAGAGCAATTGTTTTCAACTATAGCACATTTCTTCTCCCATTCCCTCATTTTTGCAGATGAAAAAAACTAAGACCCAAAGACATTAAATAATTTGCCTAAGATCACATAGTTAAGAACTAGCAAGATTTAAGCTGGGGTCCCTGATTCCAAATCCAAATTTTTCTGGAGGATCATTTGAATGGCTAACATGAGTGAAGTCTCCTTTAGTTAAACAATGTAAGTCACTTTATCAGTCAACAATTCTGGCCCAACTGGACAACTCCTAGATGGATTTCACATCAATCAATAAATAAGCGTCTATTAAGTGCTTATTATATACTAATAGGCATTGTCCTAACAGCTAGGTAATACAAGATTAGAATCTAAATAATTCCTGCTCTGGAAGAGTTTATTTTCTAGTAGAGACATGTATACAAATACACATATGTAAGATACATACAAATGGGACATCAGGTGATGTTGGATGGGAAGGCACTAGCCATCTGTGGGACCACAAAAATCCTCTTATAGACAGTGGCATTTGAACTGAATCTTCAAAGAAACCAGAGAATTCATGGGGCGCAGAAGTGATAAAGAGCTTTACAGGGATGGAAAACAACCAGGACAAAAATTATTTTGTTTACTGTTGTTTGCCTTTCCTTCTAGAAGAGGATCGATGACATCACGAGGATGGTGTCTCGATTTGTAACTGAATTGGATTTAAGTGAGGCAGAGTTGCAAAAAGTCATCAGTCTTACTCTGTCTTTCAAAAGCAAAGGCAAGACAAAGGTCAAGACAACTGGCATTGGCCCAGGATATAGTAGATAACCTTGATTTTTCTAAATAAAAGTCTTTCACAGGCCTCAGTTTGTCTAAGACAATGCCCATTCATTTCAGAGGGACTATTTCATCAATGAATCATTCATTTAAATTTCAATAAATAATATTGTATCTCCCTTATTTAGATCTCAATGGACTATGACATGCATGGTCTCTGCATACTTTAAACCATAGTATTCAACAGTGGGGAAACTACTATTCCCAAGCAGAACTTTCAGATAGGAGATTTGAAAAGATAAATAGTAGTTGTAGTGAGAAAATGAGATTCAGAACAGTTTAGGGTGTTTTCGTTGTTTAAAAAACTCCTTGAATAGTTAGATTAGTGCTCTATAACAACTGAAAAGGATTTCTTTCTCTAAATAAAAGGTCACCTTGGAATGATTAACATAGCTGCCAAAACAAAATCTCTCTCTAAACTACCGGTGGTGGCCCCCGACAAGTTTCTACAAGGAGGATATTTGGCAGCCAAGGATTATTGGAAAGGCCCTATGTTACACCTAACTCAGATGGAAATGTAATTGTTTGCTTTCTCTTCCATATGTTTGACAGATTCTTCCAGTTCCTGTGTAGTTTATTATAAAGGTGCCAGACCCTATCAGAAATTTGATGGCAACTACACATTATCAAATGAATAGAAAGAATGTGCTTTTTGCCTCTTTGAAGTTCTCTCAAGTTACTCAGAATAGCATCTTCTTCTGCCAAGTTTCCAGTTTCTCACACTATAATACTTTTTAATTAGCATATAACAAATAATCCTGATCTTCTTTACAAGTCCTGATACATTTTTAAATGCTTCCTTTAAAGGATATCAGGATTTTTCGCACTTTAGAAAGGAAGAAAATGAAATCAACCTGTACACTTCTTCAACATTTTTTTTTAACTCAGGGAGGAGAAGGAAGTATGGTATATGGGTAAGAATGTTCAATTGACTATTGCAAGAGGCCTTCAAAGACATATGGTTTTGGGCAAATCATTTAACCAGTCTCCATTTCTCCAGCAATAAAGTGAAGGGGTTAGATTAAACATTCCTTTCTTCTTTAACATAATTAGAAGTCAATTTATAAAAATATGAGCAATCTTTTTCTTTTTTAACATAATGTTACTTCTTCAAGAAAGAAAAATTTACTCTCTCCCTCCCAACTACCTCTAAGAAAAATAAAACCCTTATAATAAAGTAAAACAAATTCACACATTAGACATATCCAAAAGCATAGAACCATTTTGCATCTGGATCATCTTGGACTCTATAGTGGATAAAGTCTTCTGTCCAAAGCCTTTGGATATATTATTATTGAGCCATTCCTTTGAAAGTATTCCAAACTGTGGTGTAAAGGTTTTCGTGGTCCATAGCAGCTGGACCACACCAGAAGTCCTTTGGTTCTGGGCTTTCTCTTCTATTAGCTTATAAATAGTAATTGAGCTTCAACATCTACTTTAAAGCTGCAAGCAGTGATTGAAACCTTAGACCACCCCAAGTTCCTCTGATTGAAAAAAGAGAGAAGCTAGATGGAGGTTACAATATATTTTATATATATATATATATATATATACACATATATATATACACACACACACATATATACACACACACACATACACACACACACACATATATACACATATATATATATATGATGCTGGCTTGAGCCAAAAGCAAAATGTAATTAGTTCAAGTCCCAGGCATTTCCTTCAATTGTCCTCAGAATAGGAGGGGAAAGCCAGAACTCAGATAGCATATTTCTACAGTTACTGGACCTAGTTGATTTCTGGTTTTGCCCTTTAGATCAACTTATAAGACTGCTTGCTCCTTCACTAGAAAATTCTAGCCCATTGTCTTTGAAAGGGATAAGAATGCATTTTTCTGAAGCTTTTTGACACATATTAACATAGGTTATGGCATATTTATTTGATCATTCTCAGAAGACATTTATAAAGGTTCTTTGGAAGAACACGTTAAAAGTATAAGGAAAAGGGGCAGCTGGATGGTGTATTGGATATGGCACTGGCCCTAGAGCGAGTAGTACCTGAGTTCAAATCCAGTTTCAGACACTTAACACTTGCTAGCTGTGTGACTCTGAGCAAGTCAATTAACTCCAATTGCCTCAACAAAAAAAAAGTATAATGAAAAGCTTGGAAGAATGGGGGAAAGAGAGAATAAGAGTGGTGGTAGAATAAACTAGCAAATAGATGAAGGAAGCAGTAACAGATAGAAATTGGATCATACCAAACTTCATTTCCTGTTTTGTTTGGCTAGAAGGAGATGGGAAGCAGGAAGAGGAAATATTACTAGCCAGGTAGATCTGCACAATGTAACAGTTACTAAGTGCAGATAAATTTCAATTAGTCACTTGTTAAAATCTCTCATATTCATACAAAACAAGATAGAGTTCTATAAAAAGGATGCTACTGTGTTTTCCCAATAATAAGACCTATCCCGAAAATAAGCCCTCCCCTTACTGTGTAAGATTCCTCTAAAATAAGCCCTCCCCCGAAAATAAGCCCTATTGAGATTGCTACTGTAGTGAAGATGATTCCCTGACTACACGGTACCCTCTGTATGCACCGTTCCCCCCGCTCCCCCCCCCCCCCAGTGAAACACATGCCGTGCTCTGAGCTGCTCCAATCAGAGCTGAGCTGAGGCAGGACAACATAAAAACCCAGTATGTAAGCAGGAGTGAGGGGGCATGATGGAGGATAAAAGAAGAACTCAGGGGGCATGATGGAAGATAAAAGAAGAACTCAGCCAGCACTCACCGCGCTAAAGAAATGAAGAACTTCCTTGCAGAGAGAAGAATAGATCAAGTAATGATTCCTGCAGGAATGACTGCCTATCTCCAGACCCTTGATATTGCAATAAACAAGCCATTCAAGGACCATTTGCACATGGAAGTCAATGACTACATTGAAAATAGAATGGAAAGAAATCAGCGTGGAAACTTTGTGAAGCCCTGTCTGCAAGAAGTCGTGACTTGGGTGAACAAGTCATGGGATAAAATTACTGACAGCTGTGTCACCAAGGCACTATGAGCAGGTTACCTGGACAAGACATGTTCATTTAAAGAGAGCTATATTGCTGGACATGACAGATTGGGTCCCCTTCTTCTGAAGGAAATAGAGGCACGAGACATCCAGGACGGAATTCGGGGTATGGACACTTATGACGATGTTGCTGAAGAAGATGACATGATCGTTATTGAATAAAGGTACTTTTTTAAATTCACATTTACCTGTTTATTAAAATTGCTGTCAATATTCATTAAAATAAGCCCTCCCCTAAAAATAAGCCCTCTGGTATTTTTCTGTCCAAAAAATTTAATAAGACAGTGTCTTATTATCGGGGAAACACGATAGTGTAGTCGGCTGGATTTGGAACTGGCTGAATGGCCAAACCCAAACAATGGAGAAGAATGCATCCTATCAACCTGGAATGCTGAAGAGTTCTATTCTGCACTGTTTGACATTTTGTCAAAATAGGATGAAGGAATAGACAAAATACTTATGAAATTTACTGTTGATATAAAGTTACAAGATGATGTTACTATGATGAATGGAGAGTCCTGAAGCCAACTCTAGCCAGCACCTTGACTGTTCAATTTTCAGTAGGTGCATTTTTACCTCAAATCAATAAACACTACAAATTGGGGTTTGATATATTCTATAAACTGACTAATGTTAGACTTAAGAAAATGATGGAGAAAATGTTAATGGTGCTGATTAAACTTAAAATTATGTCTCAAAGGCAACCATTAGCATTTACCAGACACCAATGGCTGGATGGAAGAGTTCAGACCAAAAAAACCTTAACAGCCTGGAAAACTGGGCTAAATATAATAAAATGAAATATATAAAGATAAATAAGTCCTTATACCTGATTGTTTTGTTGATGTTGCTATTTTTTTAAATCATTTGTCCAACTACAGTCTGAAAGTGAAATGACATCTTTATGTGATAACAACTTGACCACCTCAGTGGATCATTATAATCAATGTGAATCACAATATAATATATTAATACAATATGAGTCTACATTAGAGCTTTCTGGGGGTGGAATCAAGATGGTGGAGAGCAGACATGACTTTCTATGACCTCCTCTGATCTTTTCTCAAACCAACACCAGATTAAGGCTTTAAATTGGTTTTGGAGTCAAAGGATCCACAAATATTTGGAGTACAACACATTTCTATAAGTTATCTAGGAATAATTTCAGAGCAGTTCTCTTTCAAACAGGCAGGAGGAAAGTCTCCTGAGCCCAGACTGCAGCACAGGGAGAAGGGGTAAGAAGCTGGGGCCAGGAGTTAGAGTGCTTCTATGCACCTGGGAATCTTCTGGGAGCCTCTTAGGCCACTCTGTCCTATTGCAAGCAGGTGGTTTGGCAGATCTGCCTTTTGTAAAAGGCAAATTGTAAACCACTGAGTCCCAGAAGAACGCTGGACCAAATCGTCAATTCCCCGTACTGGAAATAAATCAGCAGAACTGCCCCAGAGCAAATTAAAACAGCTATTACTCCTTTGCATTGAACAGACCTCAAGTCTTAAAAAAAAAAAAAAAAAATAAAAATAAAAAAAATAAAAAACAAAGAAGAACTCTCACCATAAGATAGCTTTTATGGAGAGAGAGAAGAACAGATCTCAAATCCCGAGATTCCTAAAGGCAAAGCAACTCCAGAAGAAATCCCAAAAGAAGACATGACATCACAGAACTTTCTTCAAAGATTGCATAACGGATCTTAAAAGAGAGTTAAAAGAAAAATGGTGAAATGAAATCAAATCATTGCAAGAAGGAATGGAAAAAGCATATAATGCCCTACAAAAGATATATGAAAAAGACACCAATTCACTGAAAAACAAAATTTGTGAAATGGAAAAAGAATGCAATGAACAAAAAAATTCAACTGGCCAATTGCAAATGGAGCTAAAGAAAGGTAACTGAAGAAAATAATACACTAAAAATTAGAATTGAACAAATGGAAGTGGATAATGTATCAAGAATCAGTCAAACAAAAACAAAAAAATGAAAAAATAGAAGATAATATGAAATGGCTCCTAGGAAAACAAATGATCTAGAAAATAGATGTAGGGAAGACAATCTAAGGATTATTGGACTTCCTGGAAGCCATGATGAAAAAAAAAAGAACCTAAGCATTATCTTAGAGGAAATCATAAAAGAAAACTTACCAGATATTTTAGAATCAGAAGGTAAAATAGCCATCAAAAGAATTTGCCAATCACCTCCTGAGACCCCAAAATTAAATCCCCAAGGAATATTGTGACTAGATTTCAGAACTATCGCACCAAGGAAAAGATATTACAAGCAGCCAGAAAGAAAAAATTTTAAAACCAAGGAGCCACAATTAGGATGACTCAGAATCTAGCAGCTTCCACCTTAAAGGATCAAAAGGCCTAGAATCTGACATTCCAAAAGGCAAAGGAACTTGAATTACAGCCAAGAATAAAGTATTTAGCTAAAATGAGCATTATCTTTCAGGGTAGAAGATAGACATTCAATGATATAGATGAATTGAATTTCACCTTTTTCTAATGAAAAGACTGGAACTGAACAAAAATTTTGATCTCCAAACATAGAATTCAAGAGAAGCATAAAAAGGTAAAAAGGAAAGAACTCTTGAGAACTTTATTTTTATTATGGGTATACTTAGAGAATGCAGGTATAATTTGATTTTATTATGATAATATGAAAAAGAAACTCTAGGTTGGAAAGGGATTATACTGGAAAAAGAGGAAAAAGGAGATAAAATAAGGGAAATTACATCTCACAATGAGGCAAAGAAAACCTATTATAGTTGAGAGAAAAAAGGAAGGAAGATGAACATTGTGTGGATCTTTCTTTCAGCAGATTTGGCTCTAAGAGAGAATATCAAACATATCTGGTTTCACAGAGAAACTTGTCTCACCTTATAGGGAAGTAGAAGGAAAAGGGGAGGAGGGGGGAAGAAAGGGAAAGTCTAATAGAAGGAAAAACAGAAGAATTAGGGGAAAGGTATAAAAAGGGGGAGGGGCTATAAAGGGCTGAGGGAGGTGGTCATCAAAAACAGAATACTGGGGAGAAGGGAAAGGGGAAAGGAAAGAAAAAAGCATAATTTAGGATAAATAAGATAGTAGGAAATGCAGAATTCGTGATTTTAACTGTGGAATGGAAGCAAATAGCAGACTGGATTAAAAGGCAGAATTCTACAGTATGTTGTTTACAAGAAACACATTTAAAGGATAGATATACATACAAAGTGAAGTTAAAGAGCTACAGCAGAATATATTATGTTTCAGGTGAAGAAAAAAAAAGCAGGGGTAGCTATCCTGATCTCAGATCAAGTAAAAGCAAAGATAGATCTAATTAAAAGATTGATAAGGAAGGAAAATATATCTTACTAAATGGTACCATAGATAATGAAACAATATTAATACTAAACATATATGCATCAAGTAGTATAGAATGGAAATTTCTAGAGGAGAAGTTAAGAGAGAAATAAGAAGTACACAGCAAAACTATACTAGTGGGAGATCTCAACCTTGCTCTTTCAAAACAAGATAAATGGAACCACAAAATAAACAAGAAAGAAGGTAGTGAGGTAAACAAAATATTAAAAAAAAAAGTTGGGTATGATAGATCTTTGGAGAAAATTGAATGGAGCAAAAAGGAGAACTTATACAAAAATTAACCATGTGTTAGGGCATAAAAACCTCAAAATCAAATGCAGAAAGACAGAAATAGCAAATGCATTTTTTCGGATTTATGATGCAATAAAAATGACATGCAATATAAGGCGAGGAGAAAAGCCCAAAAAGTAATTGGAAACTAAATAATCTCATCCTAAAGAATGAATGGGTGAAACACAATTAATAATTTCATCCAAAAGAATGACAATAATGAGATAATATACTAAAATTTGTGGGATGCAGACAGAGAGGTAATAAGGGGAAATTTTATATCTCTAGATGCTTACTTACATAAAATAGAGAACGAGAAAATAAATGAATTGGACTTGTAACTAAAAAAGCTAGAAAAAGAACAAATTTAAAACCCCCAAATACCAAACTTGAAATTCTAAAAATAAAAGGATTAATAAAATTGAAAGTAAAAAAAACTATTGAATTAATAAATAAAACTAAAAGTTGGTTTTATGAAATAAATAAATAAACCTTTAGTTAATTTAATTAGAAAAAAATAAGAGGAAAATCAAATTGTTAGTCTCAAAAATGAAAAGAGAGAACTTTCCACCAATGATAAGGAAATCAGAGCAATAATTCATTAGGAGTTACTTTGCCCAACTTTATGCCAATAAATTTTATAACCTAAGTGAAATGGAGGAATACCTACAAAAATGTAGATTGCCCAGATTAACAGAAGAGGACTTAAATAGTTCCAATTTAGAAAAAGAAATAGAATAAGCTATTAATCAACTCCCTAAGAAAAAATCCCCAGGACCAGATGGATTTACATGTGAAATCTAACAAACATTTAAAGAACAATTAACTCCAATACTATATAAACTATTTTTTTTAAATAGGGAATGAAGGACTCCTATGAAATTCCTTTTATGACACAGATATAGTACTGATAACTAAACCAGGTAGGATGAAAACAGAGAAAGAAAATTATAGTCCAATCTCCCTACTGAATATTGATGCAAAAATCTTAAATAAAATATTAGCAAAGAGGTTACAGAAAATCATTCCCAGGATAATACACCATGATAAACTAGGATTTATACCAGGAAGGCAGGGCTGGCTCAATATTAGGAAAGCTACTAACATAATTGACTATATGACTAACCAAATAAACAAAAAAAAAATGATTATCTCAATAGATGCAGAAAAAGCATTTGATAAAATCCAACATCCATTCCTATTAAAGACACTAGAGAGTATAGGAATAAATTGAATTTTCCTTAAAATAGTCAATAGCATCTATTTAAAACCATCAGCAAGCATCATATGTAATCAACTAAAAAGCTATTAGAAATAATCCACAACTTTAGCAAAGTTGCAGGATACAAAATAAATCCACATAAATCATCAGCATTTTTTATACATCACTAACAAAATCCAACAGCAAGAGATATAACCAGAAATGCCATTTAAAATAACTGTCAATGGTATAAAATATTTGGAAATCTATCTGCCAAGGGAAAGTCAGGAACTATATGAGCAAAACTACAAAACATTTTCCACATAAATAAAGTCAGATCTAAACAATTGGAAAAATATCAAGTGCTCTTAGATAGGTCGAGAAATATAAAAAAGATAACAATACTACCTAAACTAATCTATTTAGTGCTATACCAATCAAATTCTCAAGAAACTATTTTACTGACCTAGAAAAAATAACAACAAAATTCATCTGGAAGAACAAAAGGTAAAAAACTTTAAGAGAATTAATAGGAAAAAAAAGCAAATGAAGGTGGCCTAACCATACCATATCTACAACTAGTTTAAAAAGCGCTAGTCATCAAAACCATTTGGTACTGACTAAGAAATAGAGTAGTTGATCAGTGGAATAGGTTAGGTTCACAGGATGAAATAGTCAATGACTATAGTAATCTCATGTTTGACAAACCCAAAGATCTTAGCTTTGGGGATCAGAATTCACTATTTGACAAAAACTGCTGGGAAAATTGAAAACTAGTATGGCAGAAACTAGGCATTAACTTACACCTAACAACATATACCAAGATAAGGTCCAACTGGACATAAAGAATGATATTATAAACAAGTTTAAAGAACATAGAATAGTTTACCTCTCAGATCTGTGAAGGAGGAAGGAATTTGGTTTTTTTAAATAGCTTTTTATTTACAATTTATTTTTATATGCATGGGTAATTTTACAGCATTGACAACTGCCAAACCTTTTGTTCTAATTTTTCCTCTCTTTCCCCCAACCCCCTCCTCTAGATGTCAGGATGACCAGTAGATGTTAAATATATTAGAGTATAAATTAAATACAAAATAAGTATACATGTCCAAACCATTATTTTGCTGTACAAAAAGAATCGGACTTCGAAATATTGTGCAGTTAGCCTGTGAAGGAAATCAACAATGCAGGCAGGCAAAAATATAGGGATTGGGAATTCGATGTAATGGTTCTTAGTCATCTCCCAGAGTTCTTTCACTGGGTGTAGCTGGTTCAGTTCATTACTGCTGGAGGAAGGAATCTGTGACCAAAGAAGAACTGGAGATCATTATTGATCATAAAATAATTTTGATTATATTAAATTTAAAAAGTTTTGTACAAATAAAAATAATGCAGACAAAATTAGAAGGAAAATAATAAACTGGGAAAACATTTTTACATTCAAAGGTTCCGATAAAGGCCTCATTTCTAAAATATATAGAGAATTAATCCAAATTTATAAGAATTCAAGCCATTCTCTAATTGATAAATGGTCAAAGGATATGAAAAGACAACTTTCAGATGAAGAAATTGAAACTATTTCTAGTTATATAAAAAATCACTATTGATCAGAGAAATGCAAATTAAGAAAACTCTGAAGTACCACTACATATCTGTCAGATTGTCTAAGACAACAGGAAAAGATAATGACAAATGTTGGAGGGGATGTGGGAAAACTAGGATACTGATAAATTGTGGTGGAACTGTGAACAGATCCAACTATTCTGGAGAGCAATTTGGAACTATGCTCAAAAAGTTATTAAACTGTGCATACCCTTTGATCCAGCAGTGTTTCTACTAGACTTATATCCTAAAGAGATCTTAAAGGAGGGAAAGGAACCCACATGTGCAGCCTTTTTTTGTAGTGGCTAGAAACTAGAAACTGAATGGATGCCCATCAATTTGAGAATGGCTGAATAAATTATGGTATATGAATGTTATGGAATATTATTGTTCTGTAAGAAACAACCAACAGGATGATTCCAGAGAGGTCTGCAGAAACTTACATGAACTGATGCTAAGTGAAATGAGCAGAGCCAGGAGATAATTATACATGGAAACAAGAAGACTGTTCGATGATCAATTCTGATGGACATGGCTCTCTTCAACAATGAGATGATTCAAACCATTTCTAATTGTTCAGTGATTAAGAGAGCCATATACACCCAGAGAGAGGACTGTGGGAACTGAGTGTGGACCACAACATAGCATTTTCACTCTTTCTGTTGATGTTTGCTTGCATTTTTTTTCTTTATCAGTTTTTTTTCCTCCTTGATTCGATTTTTCTTGTGCAGCAAGATAACTGTATAAATATGTACACATATATTGGATTTAACATAATATTTAACGTATATTTAACATGTATTGGACTACCTGCCATCTAGGGGAGAGAAAAATTTGGAACAGAAAGTTTAGCAAGAGTTAATGTTGAAAAATTACTCATGTACATTTTTTGTAATTAAAAAGCTTTCATAAAAATTTTAAAACTATGAGGTTACATTAAAAGGTACAGAATGAGCACTTTTTTGGTGGTCACAAAGAATTGAAAACAAAGTATACTGGGGAATGGCAAGTCAAATTGTGGTACATGAATGAATCATAAGGACTAATAAAGAGAGTTGACCTTCTTTTGCTTCATTGTAATAGTCAAAGCAAGGAACAATTGCTGAAAGTTTTAGGAAGGTAAATTTGTGTTCAATAGAAGAGAAAATTACCTTAAAATGAAAGCGAAATGAGCAGAGTTAAAATATAATGATGAGATAAAATGACTTTGCCATCAATTTATTTTGTTCTTCAGTTTTTCAGTCCTTGTGAACTCATTTGGGGTCTCCTTGTCAAAGATACTGGAATGGTTTGCCATTACATTCTCCAACCGATTTTACAGATGAAAAAACTGAGACAAACAAGGTTAAGTGCTTTGCCCAGCATCAGATTTTAACTCAAGGAGACTCCAGGTCTAGCACTCTATGCACTGTGGCGCCACCTACCTGCCCTAGTTCCCATCACTAGGCATCTTCAATTGAAAAATGGGAAAAAAAAATCTAATTAGTTACAGAATGATCTAGATGGTCCTTTCCCATTGAGAGTTTTATGACAAGCCCCTTTGTCAACAAAGGGCATACAATCTAGTAGAAAAGATAAGGTATATCTATAAGAATATAAATAAAAATTTTATGATAATATATAGAATCAAATTGTGATACAAAGCAAAAAAATTGATTTTGGAGCAGCTGGATATAAAAATGACTTGGAGTTAAGAAGACCTGAAATTTAACCCTACTTTGGAACTCATTAGCTGTGTGATCTGTGTGAGCCTGAGCAAATCACTTAATCTCTTAATGCCTCAGTTTCTTCATATGTATAATGTATATGTATAATATGTATAATGAAGTAGTTTCATTCAATGACATCCGAGTTCTATTACTTCTTTAAATACTGGTACTATCAAAGAGAACTTACTATGTACTATGAGCAAAAGCTTCAATGAGCAACTGGGACTTAAGGAGTTTCTTGAAAGATCAAAGAGGGTAGACTGGGATTAAATCCTGATCAATTCTGTGACGAACCAAGTTTCCAGTAAATGGAAAATGAAGAATATTATTCATGAGAGAGGGAGAAAGAGAGGGAGAATGAGAAGTAATAGATTAAATATTCAGAATGAGATACACACATTTTTGGTCATAGCTGATATAAGATCTTGTTTAGATTGAATATGTATTTATTACAAAGGTTCACTTTGATTTGCTTTTCTCTCAATTTGAGGGAGGGAGAAAGGAGAGAAAAAAATGCTTATTAATTGAAAAAAAAAAGTCTTAACTTAAAGGGGAAAAAAGGTACAGGTCTCCGTGAGAGGTGAAATTTAGATGCTGAAGAAAGAAGTAGTCAAAGATTTCTCCAAAGTTTGAACCTAGGGAACTAGGAGAGAGGATAAATAGTTTGAAGGAGGAATTTGGGGAATAATTGGTGAGTTTGTTTTTAGACATGTTAAGTCTGATATGATTAAGTCCAAGTAAAAACATCCAATAGACATAAATGGGGAATTATAACAGACTGGTTCTAAAAATACAGAAGTAGAATCTTTCAAGCAAAAGAGATTGCACATTAATATTGATATTTCTAAAGAAGAAAAAGGTTGAAGAGTTAGGATTGAGCTTTAAGCCTAAAGTTACAGGCCTGGAAACTATTTTTTAATTTGATAACTATTTCAATATAATTGCTTTCTTTTTTAATCACACATATTTATATATTTAAGAACATTATTCTGAGAAAACTGCCCAAAGGTTTGGTCTGTCTGCCTGTCTCACACATACTCACACATACATACATACATTGTGTGTGTGTCTATGTGTGTGGAAAGAGAGAGAGAGAGAGAGAGAGAGAGAGAAAGAGAGAGAGAGAGAGAGAGAAACAGAAAAAGAGACAAACAGAGAGAACACAAAATAGGACCACAGGGAGGTTATATGGTCAAGAAAAGGTAGAAGAAAATGTAAGTATATTAATATGCAATGAAAAAGAAAGTGATACAGAGAGGAGGATGTGGAATTTGTCAAAAAATGGCCTAGAAGATTGAAGACTGACCTTGGGACCAGCAAAATCTGATTCACAACTTCCCAATAAATTACTCTCACTATGTGATTATAAAAAAATCATTTAATCATTTAATAGCTGAGAAAAACTTCCTCAAAACTTATTTAAGTTACAGCTGAATTACTAGTCTGTATCAATGAAGAGAAATTATGTACCAGTAATTTCCCTTGTTCATGAAATCCCATCCCAGATCTGGACTTTTCCTTTTAAAGGATACAGTGGCACCTCTCAGATTGGCTAAGATAACAGGAAAGATAATAATGAATGTTGGTGGAAATGTGGAAAAACTGGGATACCAATTCATTGTTGGTGAAGTTATGAAATGATCTAACCATTCTAGAGAGCAATTTAGAATTATGACCAAAGAGCTAGCAAAATATGCATGCCTTTTGATTCAGCAGTGCTTCTAGTGAATGTATAAAGAAATCAGAAAAAGAGTGAAAAAGAGCCACATAAAAATGTTTATAGCAGCCCTTTTTGTAGTGACAAGGAACTAGAAATTGAGTGGATTCAATTGGGGAATGGCTCAATAAGTTATGCTATATAATTGTAATGGAATATTACTGTTTAAGAAATTATTGATGAACAGACTGATTTCAGAAAAGCCAGGAAAGACTTAACAAGAACTAATGCTAAGTGAACAGAACCAAGAAAACACTGTACACAGGAACAAGATCATGTTGTGATCAAGTGTGATGGATTTGGCTCTTTTCAGCAATGAGATAATTCAAGCTAATTCCAATAGACTTGTAATGGAAAGTTTCATCCACATCTAGAGAGAGAACTATGAGACTGAATGTGGATCAAAGCATAGTGTTTTCACCTTTTTGTTTGTTTGCTTATTTGTTTTTTTCTCGTGTTTTTTTTTCCCCTTTTGATCTGATTTTTCTTGTGCAGTATGAAGAATGTAGAAATATGTTAAGAACTGTACATGTTTAAGCTATATTAGATTAGAGGTGGAAGAAAAGAAGGAGAAAATTCTGGAACACAAGATTTTGCAAAGATGAATACTGAATGTGGAAAAATAAAATACTCTTAAAAAGTTAAAAGGGTGCAGTGGAGGTAATTAAATGAAAATTCATGAAAGCAAATTTAAAGATAAAATTAAGAGGATCTTTGGAAATGGAAAAGGAGTCCTCTTTCATGTTTATCTCCCTTTCTGAGTTCCTACATTCCTAATTTATAGCACATAATTCAGCATTTCAACATATATTCTCATATACTAATGTTTCATGTATGTTAGTCTTCTTTCCCCATTAGATTGCAAATTCCTTCAAAGAAAGAAATGTCATATTTCTTTTGTATGTGTTTTTCCTTTATTCCCTTTCCCATCCCAAATCCTTATAAGTACATTTAATAAGCACATGGTGGAATCCAATAACTATTTGCTAACTACTTATTTAAATCCCAGAGAGCAGGGTAATATCATATATATAATATCATGTATTACAATTTGACTCAATAGAATCAGCAACAGAATCAGCACATTTAATTCATGACAAAAATGCCCTATATAAAAAGACAAAATATTTTCTACTAATACTTAAGAAATTTTTTTCCCTAATGGCTAAAATACTGTATTATTTCTGACATGTGGGATGCTACAGGATCCATGCCAGCTAGGCTCACACATATTACCCCACTATTAACTACAATTAGCCAGTAGCAATTAGTACAAAGTGGCAACTCCTAGACCAGTAAATCTAAGAGCTCAAACCCTGAGGCAGCTTTACCACTAACTTCAAATCTGAAGAGAGACTGAGGCAGGTCTACTTTGGCAGCCAGCCAGCCCAAGAATGCCTGATTTTCAGATGAGCTGGCTCTAAAGGTCTGGCAGACCAAATGAACACAGGTCTGCATCAAAACTCCCTGAGGCTTTCACTGCCACAGTTCTTGAGCTCCCAGGAGATATGGGGCAAATGAACATCTCAGGAGAATTCTCTCAGAATTCCTCTTGACCCCAGAATCACTTAAACTGACCAGGCTACCTACTGAGACAATTATATGAATTTCTTAAATGTCCCTGATCTAGATTCCCATAGCATATATTTTATGGATATAACCATTAATGTGCTCCAAAAATATGAAGACAGACTCTGCAATACCTATAAGCTGTTTTCCTCAAGAAGGACATACTTGCAAGTTGGATTAAATGTTGTAGGCCATTAGGGCCTTATTTAATGGACTAAAGGATTAATTCGCCAAATAGGACCCTAGTGACCAAAGTGGCATTAATGCCACTTTTCAATATATCTAACTGATTCCCAGGGAGTAACAAATAAAAGGGGAAAATCTGACTCATTAAGTAATTGAAATAAAAAGTACTATTCTGAGATTAACACCAAGCACAGTTTAAGAGATCCAGACATATGCTTTAATTACAAAATATAAATATATTGCCTGTTTGCTAACACAATGCTTGACTGGCCTTGGAATAAATTCTCAGATTCCCAACCTCCCCAAAATCTTCATAGTTTCAAATCTTCTATGGTGAATTATTCTGTGGAGTTTAGATTTCAAAAAAGCAAAGAGTTTCTTGAGAGTCATTAAGTTTACAGGGCTAGCAGGAAAAGAACAAATCACATACACATATCCAAGAAACTATTCCAAATAAGTATAAAGAACGGGGGCTTTTGGCAATGCCATGTTGGCTAAGAATTGCCAAATAGCATCCTAAATTTACACACACATTTTTAAAAAGCTGTTTAATAAACAACCTTCCATATGTGCTGGATAAGAAAAATCTTAATAAAAATTGATAATAGTCTGACTTTCACAATCTGCCATTAGTTACTATTTTAGGTTCCGATAATATTTTTTACCAAATTGTATTTCCAATGTTACAACATTTTCATTTGTTCTTTGAGAAGGCTTACATTTATCTGGAGAAGATGAAAAGTACTTTGTTTTTAAATCTCATATTATTCCTATTTTTGTCTTACGTTAGACTATGCAATGCAATAGTCCATTTCTATTAATCATAGAATCTCTTAAAACACAGGAACTGATTTTTAATAATGGTGAGTTAATTAACTTTCAATTATATATGCAATAGACACAAACTATCAATGATACCATTAATCCAGAAATCTGTGTTTTCTACAAAGCTTTTCAGTTCTGGCCCTTAAAACTCTGAACAACAAAATTCCCTAAACTTTCTCTTTAAAAGAGTGAAAAAAACACTTAAAATACATATGCAAACAACCCATCTTTTCAATTTCCTTTCTATAGACTGATCATACCATCCCTTCCCTAAGTAAAGTCTAATAACTCTTCTGAACATATAGGAAAATGTAGGTGGTTTGCCCATATTACTAAGTAATTAATCAATCAGGTACATTATTTAAAATATTAATATCTAGTAGATATATATAATATACATATGTTTATCAAAAAGTACTTATTCCCCAACATAAACAGAGAAGATTAAGCTGACCAGTGATATATATTTCTCCTCTTTGCTTCAATTAAGGATAATAATATATCATTATGCTGCTTAAAATGTAATGCAATTTAATTTTGAAAAAATTAAATTATTTTGGGAGAAAAAACAGGAATGGTCTCAAATTCATCCTCCAGTCAATCTTCTCTCTTAGGTCCAAAGGAAGTTCTTCCCAAAAGGACCATTTAAGAAACAACTGCCAATTCTACATCAGGCATGCAACTCACTGACCTTGCCACAGTAATGTAATAAAAATAAAAATAATTCAAAAGTTCAAGGCTGTTCATTTGAAAATAAAATATCATTCAGAAAGAAATAACAGTATGGAAAAGAAATAGAGTCATGGTCCTTAGCAATATTTTTCACACGAGGCATAAAAAAAATCAGTCAATTATTCCAATGTAACAACATTTTAAACAAATGGACTTTTGCTCTTAGGGAAACAATTGTCATATTTCAAAACCTTTAAAAAGGATTTATGTCCATTTACTTTGGGGTTCTCTAACAAAAGAATATATTCCATGGTTCAACATACTCACTCTCCAGCTTGGATCCCAGGTTTCTGCTTTTTGCAAAGGGTCTGTAAAGTGTACAGATGGAAACAATCAGTGAGTTCCTTCAAATTCTCTTGACTGCTGCTTTTATTCTCCTGATTTCCTTTGGTGCCAAAGATGTCCTTATACACCGGTGTTACTGTATGCTGAATGAAACTGATGTCAACATTTTATTACATCCACTGTTTCAGGTTTCCCAATAGTTAATTCAGACATTAAAGATAGCTCCACTCTGTATATTTCTCCATTCTGTTTTCTTTTCTCTTTTTTGGAATGGTGCTGGACTCTCCTTATACATTACAGAGATTTGAAGTTGGACCTCTGCAGGGCTGCACTAAATTAAATATTAAGGAAATTCATTTCAAACTTCACTCCCCCCTTTTCTTCTGGCTCTAGTTGTTCTGGCAGTGTTAATTTTCCCACACCCTCCTGTAGTGGGGAACAGCTTGTCTGGGCAAGTAAGATAACTCTTTGGGCAGGAGATTAAAAACCCACACTGAAGTCATTAACTACCCACTGGGACAGGCCCTGATTTTATTCTGCACAGCTTCCACACAGCCATCAACTGCCATTGAAAAGCCACCAGAAGAGCACAGCACTAAGACATGCTCATGTTGATATTTCCAGAACCTGGTATTACTTGTATTTTATACCATGAAATAGGATTACAATTTAGCTGCCAGAACTAAGGATTTAGATTTGCAACTTTTTATGGGAACTACTAAGACTCATCCCTTGTAGCCTTTGGCTTCCAGCCTGGAAAGTTCTTTGCATTCTGCAAGTAGTTTTGGAGAGGAAAGAAAAAAAAAACCTCATAACTATATCCTCAAAACACAATGAAAGTATCAAAAATGCATTTCCAAGATACTAAAGAAGAGAAGATACTAATTGGAGGGGGAAATGATAAATTATGTTTAAAAATAATCATCAAGATGACATGGTTAACTACCAATTCACTTCCTCATCTCTATAAAATCTTTATGAGAGTGTGATACACATATATTAAGGATAACTTTGATGATAGTAGGAAGGGAATAACAGGCTTACACAAGTAGCAGTCAATGAATGGTAAGCATCTTTGCTGTAGAAGATGCAGACTCTTCAGAAACAAACTATTTAAAAGCATAGACATACAAGATCCCCTAGATTTTGTTGATTTATTGTTCCCAAAAAAAAAACACTAACTCCAAAAACTTTGTTGCAAACTCTAACCAATACAATGTTCAACTCTAGAGGTTTCCAGAAGAGCAATTGTGAAAAATGCTACCTACATCCTTTTGGAGATGTGATAGGTTCAGGGTACAAATTAGGTAATGTGAGATGACCATACATATTTGTTGCAAGAGTTTTGTTCTTTTTTTTTTCTGTGAAGGAAGTGGAAGGTAAGTCAGAAAGAAATTTTTCATTGAAAAAATTAAATTTAACAAGTTAGATTTTTTTTACCAAAGGAAAATCAGAAACTTTATTTTTTTTTAATAACTTTTTATTGACAGAACCCATGCCAGAGTACCTTTTTACACCATTATCCTTTGCAATCATTTCTGTTTCGATTTTTCCCCTCTCTCCCTCCACCCCCTCCCCCAGATGGCAAGCAGTCCTACACATGTTAAATGGGTTACAGTATCTCCTAGATACAATATATGTGTGCAGAATCGAACAGTTCTCTTGTTGCACAGGGAGAATTGGATTCAGAAGGTATAAACAACCCGGGAAAAAAAACAAAAATGCAAGCAGTTTACATTCATATCCCAGTGTTCTTTCTTTGGGTGTAGCTGCCTCTGTCCATCCTTGATCAAATGAAACTGAGTTAGATCTCTTTGTCGAAGAAATCCACCTCCATCAGAATATATCCTCATACAGTATCATTGTTGAGATATATAATGATCTCCTGGTTCTGCTCATTTCACTTAGCATCAGTTCATGTAGGTCTCACCAGTCTTCTCTGTATTCATCCTGCTTGGTCATTTCTTACAGAACAATAATATTCCATAACATTCATATACCACAATTTACTCAACCATTCTCCAATTGATGGGCATCCATTCATTTTCCAGCCTCTAGCCACTACAAACAGGGCTGCCACAAACATTTTAGCACAAACAGGTCCCTTTCCCTTCTTTAGTATCTCTTTGGGGTATAAGCCCAGTAGAAACACTGCTGGATCAAAGGGTATGCACAGTTTGATAACTTTTTGAGCATAGTTCCAAATTGCTCTCCAGAATGGCTGGATGTATGTGTTCACGATTCCACCAACAATGTATCAGTGTTCCTGTCTTCCCACATCTCCTCCAACATTCCGCATTATCTTTCCCTGTCATTCTAGCCAATCTGACAGGTGTGTAGTGCTATCTTAGAGTTGTCTTAATTTGCATTTCTCTGATTAATGATTTGGAGCATATTTTCATATATCTATAAATAGTTTTAACTTCTTCGTTTGAGAATTGTCTGTTCATATCTTTTGACCATTTATCAATTGGAGAATGGCTTGATTTCTTATAGATTAGAGTCAATTCTCTATATATTTTGGAAATGAGGCCTTTATCAGAACCTTTGATTGTAAAAATGTTTTCCCAGTTTATTGTTTCCCTTCTAATCTCGTCTGCATTTGTTTTGTTTGTACAAAAACTTTTCAATTTGATATAATCAAAATTTTCTATTTTGTGGTCGATAGTGATCTCTAGTTCTTCTTTGGTCATAAATCCCTCCCTCTTCCACAGGTCTGCGAGGTAAACTATCCTATGCTCTTCCAATTTATTTATCATCTCATTCTTTATGCCTAGGTCATGAACCCATTTTGACCTTATCTTGGTGTATGGTGTTAAGTGTGGGTCAATACCTAGTTTCTGCCATACTAATTTCCAATTTTCCCAGCAATTTTTGTCAAATAATGCGTTCTTATCCCCAAAACTGGGGTCTTTGGTTTTGTCAAACACTAGATTATTAAAGTTATTGGCTGTTTTGTACTTTGAACCTAACCTATTCCATTGATCAACTAGTCTATTTTTTAGCCAATACCAGATAGTTTTAGTAACCGCTGCTTTAAAATATAATTTTAGATCTGGTATAGCTAGGCCACCTTCATTTGATTTTTTTTTTCATTAATTCCCTTGAAATTCTTGACCTTTTGTTTTTTCCATGTGAACTTTGTTGTTATTTTTTTCTAGGTCATCAAAATAGTTTTTTGGAAGTCTGATTGGTATAACACTAAATAAATAGATTAGTTTAGGTAGTATTGTCATCTTTATTATATTTGTTCGCCCAATCCGAGAGCATTTAATATTTTTCCACTTGGTTAGATCAGACTTAATTTGTGTGGAAAGTGTTTTGTAGTTTTGCTCATAAAGTTTCTGATTTTCCCTTGGCAGATAGATTCCTAAATATTTTATACAATCAGTAGTTACTTTAAATGGAATTTCTCTTTGTAACTCTAACTGTTGGGTTTTGTTAGTGATATATAAGAATGCTGATGACTTATGTGGGTTTATTTTGTACCCTGCAACTTTGCTAAAGGTGTGGATTGTTTCTAATAACTTTTTAGTAGAATCTCTGGTGTTCTCTAAGTATACCATCATATCATCAGCAAAGAACGATGATTTGGTTTCCTCATTGCCTATTCTTATTCCTTTAATCTCTTTCTCAACTCTCATGGCCAGAGCTAGCATTTCTAATACAATATTAAATAGTAATGGTGATAGTGGGCAACCTTGCTTCACTCCAGATCTTACTGGGAAAGGTTGTAGTTTGTCCCCATTACATATGATGCTTACTGCTGGTTTTAAATAGATGTTACTGATTATTTTAAGGAAAAGTCCATTTATTCCTATAATCTCAAGTGTTTTTAATAGGAATGGATATTGGATTTTATCAAATACTTTTTCTGCCTCTATTGAGATCATATGGTTTTTGTTAATTTGGTTATTAATATGGCCAATTATACTGATAGTTTTCCTAATATTGAACCAGCCCTGCATTCCTGGTATAAATCCTACTTGTTCGTGGTGTATTGTCCTGGGGATGATTTTCTGTAGTCTTTTTGCTAATATCTTATTTAAGATTTTAGCATCAATATTCATTAGGAAGATTGGCCTATAATTTTCTTTCTCTGTTTTCAACCTACCTGGTTTAGGTACCAGTACCATCTCTAAGTCATAAAAGGAATTTGGTAGGACTCCTTCATTCCCTATTTTTTCAAATAGTTTATAAAGCATTGGGGCTAATTGTTCTTTGAATGTTTGGTAGAATTCACATGTAAATCCATCTGATCCTGGGGATTTTTTTTAGGGAGTTGATTAATAGCTTGTTCTATTTCTTTTTCTGAAATAGGACTATTTAAGCAATTTACCTCCTCCTCTGATAATCTGGGAAGCCTATATTTTTGGAGGTAGTCATCCATTTAGCTTAGGTTATCAAATTTATTGGCATAAAGTTGGGCACAGTAACCCCTTATTATTTCTTTAATTTCCTCTTCATTGGTGGAAAGTTCTCCCTTTTCGTTTTTAAGACTACTAATTTAATTTTCCTCTCTCCTTTTTCTAATCAGATTTACCAAAGGTTTATCAATTTTATTGGTTTTTTCATAAAACCAACTCTTAGTTTTATTTATTAGTTCAATGTTTTTTTTTACTTTCTATATTTCTATATATTTACTTTCTATATGTAATTTTAGAATTTCAAGTTTAGTAATTGATTGAAGGGTTTTAATTTGGTCTTTTTGTAGCTTTTTAAGTTGCAAGCCCAATTCATTGATTTTCTCTTTCTCTATTTTATTCAAGTTAAGCCTCTAAGGATATAAAATTTCCCCTTATTACCACTTTGGCTGCATCCCAAAAATTTTGGTATGATGTTTCACCTTTGTCATTATCTTGAATGAAATTATTAATTGTATCTATAATTTGCTGTTTTACACAATCATTCTTTAAGATGAGATTATTTAGTTTCCAATACTTTTTGGTCTATTTACACCTAACTTTTTGTTGAATGTGTTTTTATTGCATTGTGATCTGAAAAGGAAGCATTTACTATTTCTGCTTTCCTGCATTTGATTTTGAGGTCTTTATGTCCTAATATATGGTCAATTTTTGTGTAGGTTCCATGAACTGCTGAGAAGAAATATACTCCTTTCTGTCACCATTCAATTTTCCTCAGAGATCTATCATATTTAATTTTTCTAATATTCTATTCATTTCTTTCTTATTTGTTTTGTGATTTGATTTATCTAAATCTGAGAGTGCAAGATTGAGATCTCCCGCTATTATAGTTTTGCTGTCTATTTCTTCTTGCAACTCTCTTAACTTCTCCTTTAGGAAGTTAGATGCTATACTGCTTGGTGCATATATGTTTAATACTGATGGTGCTTCATTGTCTATAGTACCCTTTAGCAAGATATAGTTTCCTTCCTTATCTATTTTAATTAAATCAACTTTTGCTTTTGCTTGATCTGAGATAAGGATGGCTACCCCTGCTTTTTTGACTTTACCTGAAGCATAATAGATGCTGTTCCAGCCTTTTACCTTTACTCTATATGTATCTCCCTCTTTTAAATGTGTTTCCTGTAAACAACATATTGTAGGGTTCTGACTTTTGATCCATTCTGCTATCCGCCTCCTCTTTATGGGAAAGTTCATCCCATTCATATTTACGGTTAAAATTACTAAATCTGTATTTCCTGCCATCCTAATATCCCCAGATTATGCTTTTCTTTTTCTTGCCCTCCTTCCCCCCTTCTCTAGTATTAAACTTATTGGTCCCACTTGCATCTAGCAGCTCTCCCTCTTTAGTATTCTTCCCTCCTCCCTTTGAATCCCTTCCTCTTTGTTGTACCCTTCCCTTATTACTCTTTTTCCTTTTCCCTTTTCCTCCCCCACTTTTTAATGAAGTGAGAGAAGATTCTCTGTAAAACAAATATGTCAATTATTTCCTCTTTGAGCCAACTCTGATGAGAGTAGGATTCACACAATGTTCCTCCCCCTCTCTAAGTTCCCTCAGATATGACAGGTTTCCTTTGCCTCATTGTCACCTGTAGTTTCCCTCTTTTTATCTCCCCTTTTCCCTTTTTCTGACACTATCTCCTTTCTATTTCTACTTCCCTTTTTTATGTTATGTCAGTAAAATCAAATTATACATGTGGTTTTTATGTATATCCACAACAGAAATACAGTTCTCAAGAGTTCCTTTTGCCTTTTTCTACTTCTCCTGAGTTCTGTTGTTGGAGATCAAATTTTTTGTTTAAGTCTGGTTGTTTCCCTCTGTTTCAGTAAATGGCCATCTTCTTCCATGGCAAAAAATGCTCAGCTTAGCTGGGTAGTTTATTCTTGGCTGCATTCCAAGTTCTTTTGCCTTTCGGAATATCAGATTCCAGGCCCTTTGATCCTTTAATGTTGAAGCAGCCAGATCTTGCATGTTCCTTATTGTGGCACCTTGGTATTTGAACTGTTTTTTTCCTGGCTGCTTGTAAAATTTTTCCTTTAGTCTGAAAATTCTGAAGTTTGGCCTCAATATTCCTCGGAGTTTTCTTACTTCTGTTTCCCTGCACTTATTGGGAGTTTTTTACCTTTTCCAATTCACATTTCAGGAAGTTGTTTTCTTTTTCCACTTTATCAAATTTTTCTTTTAGTGAATTACATGCCTTTTCTGTCCTCTCTTGCATAGCTTCTCTTTCCTTTCCCCAATTTTCTTCTAGTTCTCTTTTAAGGTTTTTTTATTGGGGACCAACAAGTGTCTGGAGACTGATTGCTATTAGTCTCTTCAAGATTGAAAAGCTGTTCTTTTTCTGTATAGAAACTATCAATCCTCCTTTTGATTTTTTTACTCATTTTGTTAAAGCCTGTAGGGTTTGCCTTCAGGGCCAGGAGGTTACCAGCTTCCTCTGCAGAGCAGTGATAGGTGTATGGATGGGTAGCTGTCCCACCCCTGGTCTGCTCAGGATGCTATCCTCTCGCTGCCTGAGCTAATCTGTTCCTGGCCCCTCAGGACAAACCTTTCCTGGCGATCTTCCAGATTGACTTCGGCTGGTAAATTGTAGTGCTTCTAATCTTCATGAATTTAAGCAGTGAAGAGCTATTTTTTCAGGCTGAATTAAATAGTTGGTTATGAGGGGAATGAGAGGAGCTTAGAAAGTTCAGTGTGCCTTCTCCACCATCTTGGCTCCACCCCCCTGGTTTTTTTTTTTTTAAGTATTTACTAATTGGGGCAAAATATGGCCTTAAAAGTTCTCCTCCAGAAAGGAGTTCATCTATCAAGGTATATACTTTAAGATATTGTCCTTGATATATGAACTGACAAAAATACTTTGTTCAATGATTACATGATTATTAGCATCAAGTATTTTACAAATAGGGCTATTATGATGTTCTAAAATAGAAATCATCAAAGTCATGGTGATATTAAAAATCTGAATGAAATAGGGATTCTCTATAAATGGTAAAATTTTCCAAAACTTTGTATATGAATGACATTAAGCTGATGACTTAAAGACCCAGAACAGTATAAGACCTCTTCAACAATCTCAATGATCATTTTAAAGATCTTAAGATGCTTAAAAATGTAGACAAGAAAAAAACAGATTAAAAATTGTCTATGATAAAGAAGACTATGATTTGAATTTAATATAATTAGTCCATTAGTACATATATTTTGGAAGTTATGATATGATGATGATGCTAAAATCAGAACTCCAGAGGATGAAGAAAGAGGACTGAATGGCATTTAGGAAATATCCCAGTAGTGTTATCATTTGCTGACTCAAAACCCCATTAAAAAAATTCTCTATTTTCCTATAAGAAATAATAAGTAGGCTTATTTCAGAAAAGCCTGGAAAGACTTACATGAACTAATGCAGAACCAAGTGAGCAGAACCAAAAGAACACTGTATAGGAACAACAAGATTATGTGATGATTAACTGTAATTGATTTGACTCTTTTCAATAATGAAGTTGTTCAAGGCAATTCTAATCGAGTTGTGGTGGAAAGAGTCATCCACATCCAGAAAGGGAACTATGGAGACTAAATGTGAATCAAAGCATAGTATTTTCACATTTCTGCTGTTTTTGTTATTTGTTTGGTTTGGGGTTTTTTCTTTCTCATTTGTTTTAGCCTTTGATCTGATTTTTTTTGTGTGCAGCATAACAAATATGTAAATTTATTAAAGAGAATTGCACATATTTCAGCTATATTGGGGAGAAAAATTTGCAACAAGATTTGCAAAGGTAAATGCTGAAAATTATCTTTGTATTTGGAAAAATAAAATACTATTTAAAATTTTTTTTCTCAAATATATGTAAAAACAATTTTTAATATTTGGATGTTTTCTTCATTACTGAAATATAAAACTCTTTGGCTTAAGGACATGGTTCGATTTTCAGCCCTAGAATAATTCTATCATTGGCATGAGGATGTAACCTGTTCAACTCTTCCTTTCTCCTGTTTGCACCATGACTAAGTAGCAAAATGGAAATTAGTGCTCAAAATTAATTTTTCTTTCAACCCTTCTTTTTAAAAAAACTGATCTGTACCAACAACATTGAGGATTAAGCCTAAAATAGCAATTCCTACAAATGGGAGCACCATATTACAAATATGAACCATCTTCTTGAATTTTATATAAAGTGACTATTAGCAACATTTATTAAGCCAAAGAATATCTTATAAGAAACATAGCTGTAAATCACTCTCCATCTCTCCCCAGCAAACACACCAAAAATAATATCAACAACTATAGAAAAATCTATGAAGAACTTAGGACCAAGGTCATAGGGAAATAAATGTATCTTTTCTGGGATAGGAGGAAACAACATTTAGAACACAGCAAATCTAATAAAGAACTGAACCTGAATAATTCAAAGCACTTTATAAGCAATGTCCTTAATGACATTATTATCTTAATATTCCACCTACAGTTTCCACTTATGATAAACCACACACAATCATTTTACAGATGAAAAAAGAGAAGCAGCTAAATGGTTCACCTTACAAATTCCATAGCAAATGATAGCTTAATTTTTTGAATTTCTCAAAATTTATTTTCTTTTTAAAAGTTTAAGAATAAAAAGGATCTACAAAATAGAGAGGAAGGCAAGCCAACTACATTATGTTCACAATCTCATATCCAGTTCAAAACCCAACAGAGATTTCCAATATGTAGATATAGATGAAATCCATTAAAAAAATCAATAATGGAAATTTCACATCACAGCAAAGCAGTTCAGTTTGGTTTCACTGAACTTCAAATACCAGAACGTCTAGAGGAGTCAAGAGAGTTCACAGATTTGTTGACCTGGCATCAACTTTTGTTTTTCTAAAGATAATTTCCCAAATCTAAAAATATTCAACTGACCCAAGCATTAGAGCTTAGAAAAACAGTAAGGCAGCCAAGAGGAGAAGATAATTTAATCTTAACAACTACTTTATAATAATGTCTCTTCCTTCTCATTATCGGAGATTTACATTCAAGAAAACTGAAAAGCATAAACTTAGGTTGACAGTATAAACTTTCCTTTAAATGAATGACAATGTATCTCTCAAAAACCACACAAAGTTTTTAGCTAAGACAGGAAAATGAAACATTTCATGAGAATACTGATTACAGAAGAGACAGTGGAAGAAAACATAATTTGTATCCAGAATTAGGCTTTCTATACACATCCGCAGCATTTTAAACAAAATGTCCACATAAAGAAATCAACCACTTTGGAAGACGCTGCCTCCAATATTTAGTACAAATATCACCCATATGCCTTTTACTTAAGCTCTTTACTTATAAAACTCTCAAGAAAATTACTTTCTTTTCAATATAAGTAATATGAAAGAGAATTGGAAAAAGAGGTTTTAAAAAACCTTTTTTTCCAGAGGAAAAAAAGTTGGAGTTTGAGGATGAAATTATTTTGAATGTGACGGCTAAATTTTGAGGTCAAAAAAGTCATATACTCAGAAGATGCTGGAAGGAGATACAGCAAATATGTTTTATTATGAAAGCTTGTTACATTTATATCACATGAAACAGAATAGTACTTTATGCTGCAATTAAAAAAAAAAGTCCTCAGTGCACATCCCAAACAGGTCTTGCAGCTGATATTAGCAAAGAACTTTTTGTTTTTCGCCTTTCTTTGTATTGCCAGGGCTTAGAATAGGGTCTGCTACATAGTAGGTACTTTAAAAATATTTATTGATGGAATGAATGACTGTTCTTCAATAACTTTGCATACTCTTTGCAATATCCCTTTCTTTAATGACTTTCCCTGTTATTGATAGCTGATAATCAAATCCAAATTAGTGAGGCAAATAATTTGTCAGATTTGCTCATAGTAAAATACCCTTTCTTCAATAATTCTGCAATTTAAAATTAAGAGTAACTAACAAATGTTTTGTAGTTTGGTTTTTAATTAAGAATGGGGAGAGAGAACCTTAGTACTAAGCTTGGAAACCACTTTAAAAAATCTTTTTGCTCAAAATTGAAGGCCAACAAAACTTTTGGTAATTCATCTTCTTAAATTTGGCAACTTTGAATTAAAAGGAATTTATAGATATTGTTTGATAAAACCTTTCTAAGCAGTATTTTCTTTATAAATGAGAGAAAAGATGGACTTATCTTCAATTTGCAAATATCTATTTTTTTGTAATTTGCTGTTATGTGGCACAGTGGATAAAGTGCTAGATTTGGAATCAGGAAGAGGAGTTCAAATCCTAACATAGCCTCAGTTTCCATATCTGTAAAATGAGGATAAGAATAGAACTTACCTAATATGGTAATTGTGAGGATCAAATTGCATAATATATATAAAGAGTTATTTATTGTTATTATCATTATTAAAGGGAGACAGATTTGACAAGATGAGTCTAACCGGAGGCATACTCTCCCTCTTACATGACATTCTGCTTCCTAACTAGCTTCAAAAAATCAGGAAAGGCAGAATACAAACCACTACTGAAATTCAGATCCATGATATCAGTACAACATTGTACTTCTTCACTTTGTGGTAGTTTGGTGTTCTCAAACATATGATAACTTTAGTTAATGAGTATTTAATCAGAGAATCATTAAAGCAAAGCATCAAATCAAAGAATTGTAAAGCTTGAAGAGACAAGATGACAGTATAGTTCTTAGGCAGTGTTGTCTAAGGAGTAGAAAGCTGACTTCGGTCAGAAAGATCTGGGTTCCAGTCCTACCTTCCATACATACTATGTAACCATTATCAGGTCACTTAACTGCTCTTTTCTTCCTCATCTCCCCTGATCCCACCAATTCTCAAAGATTATACTTACAGAGTACATACTGAAATATATTAATAGGAAGGCTTTCCTTATCAGTTTTCCTACACCACTAAAATTATATTTGGTCAAAAAAAAAAGCAGTCTACTCTAGGGGTTCTTAAATTTGTTGGGTATTATTTAACTCTAGGCAGTATGAATTACTTCTCAGAATATATGGACTTTTTAAAATCAGAATTAAAGAAAATGACAATTAGAGGTTAAAGAAAATAAAGATGAATTAATGGGAAAACTACCTACCCACAGACCCTTAAGTTAAGAACTCCTAGTCTATAATGGGCTTATATCCCAAAGAGATCTTAAAGAAGGAAAAGGGACCTGTATGTGCAAGAATGTTTGTGGCAGCCCTGTTTGTAGTGGCCAGAAACTGGAAACTGAGTGTATGCCCATCAATTAGAGAATGGCTGAATAAATTGTGGTACATGAATGTTATGGAATATTATTGTTCAGTAAGAAATGACCAACAGGATGATTTCAGAAAGGCCTAGAGAGACATGAACTGATGCTGAGTGAAATGAACAGGACCAGGAGATCATTATATACTTCAACAACAATACTATATGATGATCAATTCTGATGGATGTGGCCATCCTCAGCAATGAGATGAACCAAATCAGTTCCAATAGAGCAGTAATGGACTGAACCAACTACACCCAGCAAAAGAACTCTGGGAAATGAGTGTGAACCACTACATAGAATTCCCAATCCCTCTATTTTTGTCTGCCTGCATTTTTGATTTCCTTTAAGGGTTAATTGTACTCTATTTCAAAGACCTATTCTTTTTGTACAGCAAAATAACTGTATGGACATATATACATATATTTATATACTTTATATACTTTAACATATTTAACATGTATTGGTCTACCTGCCATCTGGGGGAAGGAGCGAGGGGAAAGAGGGGAAAAATTGTAACAAAAGGTTTTACAATTGTCAATGCTGAAAAATTACCCTTGCATATATCTTATAAATAAAAGGATATAACAATTTTTAAAAGGGAAAAAAGAACTCCTAGTCTAATCTTTCAATTTATATATGAAAAATTGAAGGCTTTAAGAAGAAAGTGATTTTACTATGATCATATAGTCACCAAAAATGGGGCTTCCATGCTCCATCAGACTAGTATTCTTTCTAGACCATAATAATACTTTTCTTATTTTCTTATAAAAATATTCTAGCTAGCTAAAAAAAATTTTAAGCTTCTTTCTCATAAACCCTCTTCCCCCCCAAATTAAAAAGAATTATCATGTCTCAAATTAGAAGACAAACAAAACAAAAACACACATTTGCAATGTCATAAATATAGCTCATTCTGTACCTTCCATCAGAAGGAAGGTTAGACTGCTTCCTGCTCAGTCCTCTGTAGTTATGGTTGGTCACTGAACTGATTAGAGTTTTACAGGTAGTTTTGTTGATGTTCTTGTTACTTTTGTTCTTGTTCTTGTTGTTTTTAAACCTGTGACTTTTACCAAAAATTTTACTATGGGCAAATCTGATAAATTATTTGCCTCACTAATTTGGATTTAATTATCAACTGTCAAATTCCATATATTTCAAAACAAAGTGAAACTTTATATAATTCTACTCATACCTTTCACACAAATTCCTCTTAAGATTGCCAATAGTGTTAGCTATTTCTGACCCA
This sequence comes from Antechinus flavipes, assembly GCF_016432865.1. NCBI lineage: Eukaryota > Metazoa > Chordata > Mammalia > Dasyuromorphia > Dasyuridae > Antechinus > Antechinus flavipes. The sequence goes on along the minus strand of NC_067403.1, from coordinate 120,490,156 downwards.
GAAAATAAGTTCTTATAGTTTTACTAAATGGAAAGAAATATTGGAATAATGACATTCACCTCTTCCCCCCTCTTTTATGCTCCAAGGGCTTTCAGCACTAGTTACTTTTCATGTTTCTCAGCCTTGGAGAATGATAAAGAATTGAAGGGAAGACAAAAAAGAAAGGAAAAGGAAAAATAACTTTCACAAATCTTGAGACTCAGGGAGAGATGTCAAGTGACAAATAATTCACCCCATATCTGAGAGAAAAGGAATACAAAATCTGATATTTAAAAAGAAGAGGCTAATTCCTGCCAAGATGGCTAAATAAAAAGTGAACCATCCAGTTCCCACAGATCTACTCCAGCAAAACCTAACATCCATATCAGACTGAATAATGATTAAGAATTCAAATAAGAAACATTGACCCCAGAAGTATGCAAAAAGTCAGCCAAAAGCCCACAAAGAACAGCCAATGAGACCCCTTTAGCAAAATCAATATTAGGACAGAGCAGCCTCCCACCATGACCAGAAACAGGATGGGGTTCTAATGCTGGAAGACAAAACGAATGGAGGACTCACCTGAGAATGTTTCAGCATGTGGTCAGAAAACTCCAGGGCAGGGCTAGCAATGATCAGTGCTATCTGTGACTACTGATATGTTGCAAAGCTCAACATTCATGAAGAATCAGTGCTCTGAATTCCAAAGGTCCAGGGAGATGTAAGCAAGGGAGACTGAGATCAACCCAGGGGTCTCAGAATGAGATCAAACAGGTCCTAATACCCACCAAAATTACTGCAGGGTGTTAGAACATGGCCCTGGCACAAAGCCCCAAAAAGGCCCAGTCAAAAAACTGGAAAAATTGGCAAATCAAAGAAAACACCAATTAATATTATCACCCAATCCTTGAGAAGGGACTCACCAAGATATCTAAAGGAGGTTGAGCAGCATTGAGACTGGATCTATAGATAAGGTCTAGATTTAGGGAACCAAAATGAGATTAGGGTTTCTGGTGGTCAGGGAGGTAAATGATAAGGTCTGGTGACAGGTTCAAAGCTCGGGGAACCAAATGGAGGGTTTGGCTCCACTGCACTCCTTTGGGATTTGGCACAAGGGTAGGGAGTTTTGGGGACTCCCTTCTGGCGGCGTAGAGGTTCTCTGTAAAGGAATTTACAGACCTGAAAACCTAGATTGATAAAAGAAGTTTATTATGGGGATTGGAAAGTTAGGTTAGAAATCCTGACAAAGAGGCATAAAGTCTGGTTAGGGAAATAGATGAGGATAAGGAGAGGATAAGGACTGAAAAAGAATATTATTCCAGTGGGCAGCTCTATGGAAAATGGAGTTTTGCACTGAGAATGCAGTTCTCAGTGGACAGAAGGTCCTGGCAGCAAAGGGAGCTGCCAAGGTCTATCTGCAAAGACTTTAGTTGATGGAAGCTTATTATATTAGGTGATTTAGTGGGGGATGGGAGAATTGGCTCAGACCTAGTGGGGGTTGGGAGAGCCCAGATCTCCTATTGGAATTCAAAGGAATGTTTTTTAACCAGGATTTGTAATTAAATCAAAGGCTCTGGCATCCTGGAAAGACAACCTGTCTGGGGAGGATATTCCTCAGCCAGGAGGGACTGGGAATCTGAAAGGAATCATAGATCAATAGGAGATACAGTTTCTTAAAGGGACCACAACCTGCTTCACTATGAGTGCTACAGAGAAAAAGGAAAAGGGAAGGAAGAAGGGTAAGAGATTGAGAGAGACAGAAAGACAGAAAGACAAAGAGAGAAGGAGAGAAGAGAGAAAGAAAGAGAAGGAAGAAAAGAGACAGAGAAAATGCTTGGCCTGTCCCCTTGTAGAAGCTATCCTGCGGCAGTAATGTTAATTATAAGCACAGTCCAGATCCCCATGGAAATGGGAAAAAGAATTATAAGATGTGGAGCTAGAAAAGACCTTATGGATCATTTAGCTCAAACCTATTCATTTTACAGCTGTAGGAACTGAATCCCAGAAAGGCTGAATAACTTTCCCAAAGTTACATAAATAACTGTAGGTCCTCTAACTCACAAGGTCAGCAAAATTTCAGAGGTAGAATTTAAATCTAGGCCCTTGATTCCAAATCTCTATTCTTTACACAACACTATATTGCCTTCTTAAGAGGGAGAGGAAGGGCATAGAGGTAACAGGGATTGGATGGAGGGAAAGGAGTCTTTTTGGTACCTTGGTCTTAAATATAAGCCATTATTATGTCTTTTGCTATGTAAATAAAATCTATTCCATGTTAATTCCTTGCTTCCTTAAGAGCTGATGGCCACCTCTTGAGGCAATATATGGCAATGGCATTTCTAATTGCCATCTGAGTAAGGAACAATGAGCCAAATGTGGTAGTTCCCCCATTTCATCAAGGTGGAGAAAATGAGTCAGATGTCTACATTCCCAAGGTTGATCTGGATGACAGCAAACAAGTCACAGAGAAATGAGAGGTCCCCGAAGTGACTCAAGTTCCTTTTGTCAGGAGGGAGTCTCTAACACCAAAGTCATTCATTTTTTTTCATTTTAAACTTACACCTACCCCAGACAGCATTAATGCATTTGAAGATCTATCCCTGTCCTGCTGGCTTATTCTCTCAGTATAATTATAGTAGTCCACTCACATGCATAATAAAAAGTTTTCAGTTAATTACAATGAATTTCAAGTATGATGTCAATTTAGGTGACCATAATAATAATAACTTCATAGGTGTTAGTTTATTATGTTTCTTTACTCATTGTAGAACCAAAGAAATAAGAGCTGATATGATAAAAGTTACAGACTTTTGAATCAGTTCAGCATGCCAGTCATAGTGAGAAGGCAGATGGCTTTGCCACTCAGGGCTATCTTTTAGGTAATAATATCTATACATTAAATTTTCTCTTAATGTATTTTAATGGGCAGTTCCATTCACCAGTAAGAGTTGATGTGTTTTCAAAAAGTGAACAAAATGCTCTTTTTGTACTGGTAGAAATAGATTTAGTACATTTAAATCTTTTAACCACCTTCCTACTTACAATTAGAGTACTCTTTGTACTCACACTTACCTTCATGGGTATTATTAATCTCTATAAATACAGTTGTAATTTTTAAAAATGCTTTTACATTCCAACTTTTGCAATTGTTCTTCACAACTCTATTTTTAAATATTCTAAAGACTTTTGTTTAAGCATCGCAAGGGTCTTGCAATGGCTCCACAAAAGAGGGTTACCTAATGGATGTTATTCCCCACTGTATCTCAGAGCCTCAATAAATAGTCTAACTCCTAAAGTTATTTTTAGGGCTTAAGTTATATTTTTAGATGAAGAAATACATTTAATTAATTAATGATTAAATAATATGTGAATCTATTACAATTACAATTAAAGATTAAACAATAAATAACCTGTTAAAAATACATTTCAAGTTTTTCCCATTTCTACCACCATCATCCTAGTCCTGTATTTGAGAATAGAGGGCCTCAAATTTGGTATACTGTACCCTCCCTCCTGAAAATAGAATCCTACTTTAACAAAGAGTTAAAAGTTGTAGTAATAGGCTGAGAAAATGAGCAAACAACAGAAAAAGATTCTGTTCATAGGAAATAGCTCTGGTGACAAGGAAGATCAAGATACTTACTCAGAAAAAGATAACAAAGTCAAAGTTCCTAAATTCAAAGTCTCCAAGGGGAAAAAAAAATTTGTTCTCAGGCTATGGAAGAACTCAAAAGGGATTTTGAAAATCAAGTGAAAGAGATAGGGGAAAATTGGGAAGAAAAATGAGAGTAGATGCAGAAGGAAATACAACAAGCTAATTAGAAAAACTGGCCAAATGGGGAAGGAGGTACAAAAAGCTCACTGAAGGAAATAATTCCTTAAAATTGGAATTGAGCAATAAAAAATAAAGCTAATGGCTTTATGAGAAATCAAGAAACAATAAAAGAAAATCACAAAAGAATGGAGGGGGAGAAAACAATATGAACTATCTCATTGGAAAAACAACTGACCTAGAAAATAGATCTAGAGAATGTTAATTTACAAAGTATTGGTCTATCTGAAAGCCATAATTTAAAAAATGCCTAGACATCATCTTTTAAGAAATTAGCAAGGAAAACTGTCCTGATATTCTAGAACCAGAGGGTAAATTAGAAATGGAAAGAAAATGCCAATCACCTTTTGATTCCAAGATGAAAACTCTCAGGAATACTATAACCAAATTCTGGAACTCCTAGGTCAAAGAGAAAATACTGCAAGAATCCAGAAAGAATAATTCAAGTAGTGATGCCATAGTAAGGATAACACAAGATTTAACACCTTCTACATTAAGGAATCAGAGGGCTTAGAATGTGATATTCTGGAGAAAATTGGAGCTACAATTACAACCAAAAACTACCCACCCAGTAAAACTGAGTATAATCCTTCAGGGGGAAAGGTGAGCATTCAATTAAATAGAGAACATTGAAGTATTTGTAATGAAAGCCTTAGAGCTGAATAGAAAATTTGATTTTCTAATTCATAAGAGATTTAATAAGATTTATCTGTTTACATTCTTACATGGAAGGATACTAGTGACTCACAAGAACTTTCTCATTATTATGCAGTTAGGAGCATATAAAGACGCACAACTCTGAGTTGAACATGAGAGGATAATATCTAAAAAAAAATAAAATTAAGGGGAGAGAAAGAAATATACTGGGAGAAAAAAAGAAGAAAGAGTGGAATGTTGCAAATTATCTGCCATGAAAGAGGCAAGAAAAACTTTTATAGTGAAGGGGAAGAAAAGGAGAGGAGGAGCAGTGAATGAATTTTACTTTCATCGGAATTGGCTCAAAAAGGAAATACTGCCTACAAAGTACATAGTCAATAGGGGTATAGAAATCTACCTTAACCTACAAGAAAGTAGGAGGAGAAGGGGATATGAAAAGGGTGGAGACTAATAGAAGAGAAGGCTTATTAGTGGAGAGGGTGATCAGAAGCAATTTTTGAGGAGGAACAGAGTTAAAGGAAAAAGAGAATAGAATGGGGGAAATACACTTAGCAATAGTAATTAGGAAAAGAATTTTGAAGTTTTGCTGATGATGGCCTCATTTCTCAAATGTAGAGGGAATTGATCAATTTATTTTTATTTTTATTTTATTTTATTTTGCTGAGGCAATTGTGAGTAAGTGACTTGCGCAGGGTCACACAGCCAGGAAGTGTTACGTGTCTGAGGTCATATTTGAACTCAGATCCTTCTGAATTCAGGGCTGGTGGTCTATCCACTGCACCACCTCACTGCCCTGACTTGGTCTTTTTTTTTTTTAGGATTAATTGTTTTTAATTTTAACTTTTTTATTTTTTTATTTTATTTAATAATAACTTTACATTGACAGAATCCATGCCAGGGTAATTTTTTTACAACATTATCCCTTGCACTCGTTTATGTTCTGATTTTTCCCCTCCCTCCCTACACCCCCTCCCCTAGATGGAAAGCAGTCCTATATATGTTAGATATGTTGCAGTATATCCTAGATACAATACATGTATATACATGTATATAAACATACAATATATGTTTGCAGAACCAAACAGTTTTCTTTTTGCACAGGGAGAATTGGATTCAGAAGGTAAAAATAACCCGGGAAAAAAAACAAAAATGCAGATAGTTCACATTCGTTTCCCAGTGTTCTTTCTTTGAGTGTAGCTGCTTCTGTCCATCATTTATCAATTGAAACTCAGTTAGGTCTCTTTGTCAAAGAAGTCCACTTCCATTAGAATACATCCTCATACGATATCGTTGTCGAAGTATATAATGATCTCCTGGTTCTGCTCATTTCACTTAACATCAGTTCACGTAAGTCTCTCCAAGCCTCTCAGTATTCATCCTGCTGGTCATTTCTTATAGAACAATAATATTCCATAACATTCATATACCACAATTTACCCAGCCATTCTCCAATTGATGGGCATCCATTCAATTTCCAGTTTCTAGCCCCTATAAACAGGGCTGCCACAAACATTTTGGCACATACAGATCCCTTTCCCTTCTTTACTATTTCTTTGGGATATAAGCCCAGAAGTAGCCCTGCTGGATCAAAGGGTATGCACAGTTTGCTAACTTTTTGGGCATAATTCCAGATTGCTCTCCAGAATGGTTGGATTCGTTCACAACTCCACCAACAATGCATCAGTGTCCCAGTTTTCCCGCATCCCCTCCAACATTCATCATTATTTTTTCCTGTCATCTTAGCCAATCTGACAGGTGTGTAGTGGTATCTCAAAGTTGTCTTAATTTGCATTTCTCTGATCAATAATGATTTGGAACACTCTTTCATATGAGTGGTAATAGTTTCAATTTCATCATCTGAAAATTGTCTGTTCATATTCTTTGACCATTTATCAATTGGAGAATGGCTTGATTTCTTATAAATTAGAGTCAGTTCTCTATATATTTTGGAAATGAGGCCTTTATCAGAACCTTTAACTGTGAAGATGTTTTCCCAGTTTGTTGCTTCCCTTCTAATCTTGTTTGAATTAGTTTTGTTTGTACAAAGGCTTTTTAATTTGATATAATCAAAATTTTCTATTTTGTGATCAGTAATGGTCTCTAGAGTTCATCTTTGGTCACAAATTTCTTTCTCCTCCATAAGTCTGAGAGATAAACTATCCTATGTTCTTCTAATTTATTTATAATCTCGTTCTTTATGCCCAGGTCATGGACCCATTTTGATCTTATCTTGGTATATGGTGTTAAGTGTGGGTCCATGCCTAATTTCTGCCATACTAATTTCCATTTATCCCAGCAGTTTTTATCAAATAATGAATTCTTATCTCAAAAGTTAGGATCTTTGGGTTTGTCAAACACTAGATTGCTATAGTTGACTATTCTGTCTTGTGAACCTAACCTTTTCCACTGATCAACTAATCTATTTCTTAGCCAATACCAAATGGTTTTAGTGACTGCTGCTTTATAATATAATTTTAGATCAGGTACAGCTAGGCCGCCTTCATTTGATTTTTTTCCCATTAATTCCGTTGAGATTCTCGACTTTTTATTGTTCCATATGAATTTTGTTGTTATTTTTCCTAGATCATTAAAATATTTTCTTGGAAGTCTGATTGGTATAGCACTAAATAAATAGATTCGTTTAGGGAGTATTGTCATCTTTATTATATTTGCTTGGCCTATCCAAGAGCACTTAATATTTTTCCAATTATTTAAGTCTGACTTTATTTGTGTGGAGACTTTTTTGTAATTTTGCTCATATAATTCCTGACTTTCCTTTGGTAGATACATTCCCAAATATTTTATGCTATCAACAATTATTCTGAATGGAATTTCTCTTTGTATCTCTTGCTGTTGGATTTTGTTGGGGATGTATAAAAATGCTGAGGATTTGTGGGGATTTATTTTGTATCCAGCTACTTTGTTAAAATTATGAATTATTTCTAATAGCTTTTTAGTAGAATCTCTGGGGTTCTCTAGGTATACCATCATATCATCTGCAAAGAGTGATAGTTTGGTTTCCTCATTGCCTACTCTAATTCCTTTAATATCTTTCTCGACTCTTATTGCAGAGGCTAGTGTTTGTAATACGATATTGAATAATAATGGTGATAGTGGGCAACCTTGCTTCACTCCAGATCTTACTGGGAAAGGTTCCAGTTTTTCCCCATTGCATATGATGCTTACTGATGGTTTTAAATATATGCTCCTGACTATTTTAAGGAAAAGTCCATTTATTCCTATGCTCTCAAGTGTTTTTATTAGGAATGGATGTTGGATTTTATCAAATGCTTTTTCTGCATCTATTGAGATGATCATATGGTTTTTGTTTGGTTGGTTATTGATATAGTCGATTATGCTAATAGTTTTCCTAATATTGAACCAGCCCTGCATTCCTGGTATAAATCCTACTTGGTCATAGTGTATTATCTTGGGGTTGATTTTCTGTAATCTTTTTGCTAATATTTTATTTAAGATTTTAGCATCAATATTCATTAGGGAGATTGGTCTATAATTTTATTTCTCTGTTTTCAACCTACCTGGTTTAGGCATCAGAACCGTGTCTGTGTTGTAAAAGGAGTTTGATAGGACTCCTTCAATCCCTATATTTTCAAATAGTTTATTTAGCATTGGGCTTAATTGTTCTTTAAATGTTTGATAGAATCTGACTTGGTCTTTTTTTTAAAAAAAATTAGAGCCATCCCCCATTTGACAAATGATCAAAAGATACAAATTATGTTAAAAGAGCTACAAAATCATACCTATCTTTTGACCAACAATACCACTACTAGGTATGAATACCAAAAGAGATTTTTTAAAATAAGGAAAAGAAGCTGTTTGTACAAAACTATTTATAACAGCTCTGGGCAAAGAATTAGAAATTAAAGGGATGCCCATTATTTGGAGAATGGCTGAATAAACTGTGGTATGGGATTATGATGGAATATTATTGTTCTATAAGAAATGATGAGCAGGATACTCGCAGAAAAACATAGAAAGTCTTCCATGAGCTCAAGCAAAATGAAATGTACTGTGTACAAAGTAATAGCAATGTTGTGGGATGATAAGCTGTGAATGGCTTTGCTATTCTCAATAAAACAATTATCCAAGACTACTCTTAAGGACTTATGATGGACTTCCGGTTAAGATGGCGGAGAGGAGGCTCACAGTTGCATAAGCTCCGCGCTTTCTCTCACTATCCACTTCATTACAAGCCTCTGAATCAATGCTTGACTGAAAAAAACCCACAAATAGTTACCAAGAGAAGCCATCCTTGAGATCCGCCAAGAAAGGTCTGTCTTTACTGGAGGGCTGGGGCGGTTTTAGATCGGGCGCAGGCGGCGGGCAGCGGCAGTGAGGGCACAGGAGCAGACTGGAGAGGGGGTGGGGAGTGATCGCAGCTGTCTCTGCGGGGAGAGCTTCGCTACAGGTTTGGAACCTGCAGCAAGTCAGCAGCCCAGCAGAGAAGCTAAAAACACCTGGGCTGAAGAATACAACCCCAAACAGCTGGAGTCTCTCAGGACCTGGCCGCCCCCCCTTCCCCCCCTCAGTGACTCAGCACGCTCTGGGATCTCAGAGCGGAGGCGCAGCACAGTCCTGCTAGTGCCTCACTGCTGCCCCCTGCAGTCTGTAGAGGAAGCTCGGTAACACACCCAGCCCCTCCCCCAAAGAAAGACTCCAGTTTTTTCTGTTTTTCTTTGGTAGTTTGTCTCTGATTAATAGACAGAATGAGCAAGAAGCTGAAGAGGACTTTAACCCTTGACAGCTTCTACACAGATAGAGAGCAGACTCTAAATCCTGAGGAGACTAAAAACAGGCAGTCCCCAGGTGAATCCCCAAAGGAGGAGATTGTCTGTTCCTCAGCACAGATGAACCTCATAGAAGTGATTAAAAAGGCTCTCACAAGGGAGCTAGAAGAAAAATGGGGAAAGCAGAGTGAGGCTTGGGAAAAGGAGAGGGAGGCTTGGCAAAAGAGCCTGGAGAAAGTTAAAGAGAGAGTGGATAAAGAAGTAAAATCCTTGAAAAATAGGATTAGTGAACTGGAAACAGAAAACAGCTCTCTAAAAAACAAAATTGGCGAAATGGAAAAAAATTCCACAGAACAAAAGAACTCAATTGGACAATTAGAGAAAGATTTTAAAAAAGTGAGTGAAGAGAATACTTCACTGAAAATCAGAATTGAACAAGTGGAATTGAATGACTCGAGGAGACAAGAAGAATCAGTCAAGCAAATCCAAAAAAATCAAACAATGGAGAAAAATGTGAAATACCTTCTGGGAAAGACAACAGACCTGGAAAACAGATCCAGGAGAGACAATCTGAGAATCATTGGACTCCCAGAAAAACATGATGAAAAAAAGAGCCTGGACACTGTCTTCCAGGAAATTATCAAAGAGAACTGCCCAGAAGTCATAGGAACAGAGGAAAAAATAAACATTGAAAGGATTCATCGATCACCCACTGAAAGGGATCCTAAAATCAAAACACCAAGGAATATAGTGGCCAAATGCCAGAACCCTCAGATGAAAGAAAAAATATTGCAAGCGGCTAGAAAAACCCAATTCAAGTATCAAGGAGCCACAATAAGGATCACCCAGGATCTGGCAGCATCCACATTAAAAGATCGAAGGGCCTGGAATATGATATTCCGAAAGGCTAAGGAACTTGGTATGCAACCAAAAATAACTTACCCAGCGAGAATGAGCATCTTTTTCCAGGGAAGAAGATGGACATTCAACGAAGTAAGCGAATTTCATCTATTTCTGATGAAAAAACCAGAACTTAACAAAAAGTTTGATCTACAAATATAGAACTCAAGAGAAATCTAAAAAGGTAAAGATTAATCTTGGGAACTATATTTTGACTATATAGATGTATAAAGAATACATGTATACCTTGTTCTAGAAATTGATGTGGAAAGGACATTGTACCAGAAAAAGGGTAAAGTGGGGGTAGTACATCTCATGAAGAGGCATAGGAAACCTATTATATCTGAGAGAAAGAATGGAGGGGGATGAATATAGTGGGTATCTTACTGCCTTCAGAATTGGCTTTAAGTGAAAAATCTTAAGACATATTCAATCTATGGTGAAACTTCTCCCATCTCATTGAAAAGTGAGAAGGGAAAAGTGGAAAGGGAAGGAATAAGCTAAGCAGAAGGGAATACGGGAACTGGGAGGGAAAGGGGTAAGATAGGGGGAGGAACTCTAAGGCAGGGGGAGGGACACTAAAAAGGGAGGGCTGTGAGAAGCAAGGGTGCTCACAAGCTTAATACTTGGAAGGGGGGAAAGGGGAAAGAAGGGAGGAAAGCATAAACCTGGGTTAACAAGATGGCAAGTAATACAGAATTGGTCATTCTAACCATAAACGTGAACGGGGTAAACTCCCCCATAAAGAGGAAGCGGTTAGCAGAATGGATTAAAAGCCAGAATCCTACAATATGTTGTTTACAGGAAACACACCTGAAGCGGGGAGATACATGCAGGTTAAAGGTAAAAGGTTGGAGCAAAATCTACTATGCTTCAGGTGAAGTCAAAAAAGCAGGGGTAGCCATCCTGATCTCAGATCAAGCTAAAGCAAAAATTGACCTAATTAAAAGAGATAAGGAAGGACACTATATCTTGCTAAAGGGTAGCATGGATAATGAAGCACTATCTATATTAAACATATATGCACCAAGTGGGGTAGCATCTAAATTCTTAAAAGAGAAACTAAGAGAGCTGCAAGAAGAAATAGACAGTAAAACTATAATAGTGGGAGATCTTAACCTTGCACTCTCAGAATTAGATAAATCAAACCACAAAATAAATAAGAAAGAAGTCAAAGAGGTAAATAGAATACTAGAAAAGTTAGATATGATAGATCTCTGGAGAAAATGTAATGGAGACAGAAAGGAATACACTTTCTTTTCAGCAGTTCATGGAACCTATACAAAAATTGACCATATATTAGGACATAAAAACCTCAAACTCAAATGCAGTAAGGCAGAAATAGTAAATGCATCCTTTTCAGACCACGATGCAATGAAAATTACATTCAACAAAAAAGCAGGGGGAAGTAGACCAAAAAATAATTGGAAACTAAATAATCTCATACTAAAGAATGATTGGGTGAAACAGCAAATCATAGACATAATTAATAACTTCACCCAAGAAAACGATAATAATGAGACATCATACCAAAATGTATGGGATGCAGCCAAAGCGGTAATAAGGGGAAATTTCATATCTCTAGAGGCCTATTTGTATAAAATAGAGAAAGAGAAGGTCAATGAATTGGGTTTGCAATTAAAAATGCTAGAAAAGGAACAAATTAAAAACCCCCAGTCAAACACTAAACTTGAAATTCTAAAAGTAAAAGGTGAGATCAATAAAATTGAAAGTAAAAAAACTATTGAATTGATTAATAAAACTAAGAGTTGGTTCTATGAAAAAACCAACAAAATAGACAAACCCTTAGTAAATCTGATTAAAAAAAGGAAAGAGGAAAATCAAATTGTTAGTCTTAAAAATGAAAAGGGAGAACTCACCACTAACGAAGAGGAAATTAGAGCAATAATTAGGAGTTACTTTGCCCAACTTTATGCCAATAAATTCGACAACTTAAATGAAATAGAAAAATACCTCCAAAAATACAGCTTGCCCAAACTAACAGAGGAAGAAGTAAATATCCTAAACAGTCCCATCTCAGAAAAAGAAATAGAACAAACTATCAATCAACTCCCTAAGAAAAAATCCCCAGGACCAGATGGATTTACATGTGAATTCTACCAAACATTTAAAGAACAATTAACTCCAATGTTATATAAACTATTTGAAAAAATAGGGATTGAAGGAGTCCTACCAAACTCCTTTTATGACACAGATATGGTACTGATACCTAAACCAGGTAGGCTGAAAACAGAGAAAGAAAATTATAGACCAATCTCCCTAATGAATATTGATGCTAAAATCTTAAATAAAATATTAGCAAAAAGATTACAGAAAATTGTCACCAGGATAATACACTATGACCAAGTAGGATTTATACCAGGAATGCAGGGCTGGTTCAATATTAGGAAAACTATTAGCATAATTGACTATATCAATAACCAAACAAACAAAAACCACATGATCATCTCAATAGATGCAGAAAAAGCATTTGATAAAATCCAACATCCATTCCTAATAAAAACACTTGAGAGCATAGGAATAAATGGACTTTTCCTTAAAATAGTCAGGAGCATATATTTAAAACCATCAGTAAGCATCATATGCAATGGGGAAAAACTGGAACCTTTCCCAGTAAGATCTGGAGTGAAGCAAGGTTGCCCACTATCACCATTATTATTTAATATCGTATTAGAAACACTAGCCTCGGCAATAAGAGTCGAGAAAGATATAAAAGGAATTAGAGTAGGCAATGAGGAAACCAAACTATCACTCTTTGCAGATGATATGATGGTATACCTAGAGAACCCCAGAGATTCTACCAAAAAGCTATTGGAAATAATTCATAATTTTAGCAAAGTAGCTGGCTACAAAATAAATCCCCATAAATCCTCAGCATTTTTATACATCACCAACAAAACCCAACAGCAAGAGATACAAAGAGAAATTCCATTCAGAATAACTGTTGATACCATAAAATATTTGGGAATCTATCTACCAAAGGAAAGTCAGGAATTATATGAGCAAAATTATAAAAAAGTCTCCACACAAATAAAGTCAGACTTAAATAATTGGAAAAATATTAAGTGCTCTTGGATCGGCCGAGCGAACATAATAAAGATGACAATACTCCCTAAACTAATCTATTTATTTAGTGCTATACCAATCAGACTTCCAAGAAAATATTTTATTGATCTAGAAAAAATAACAACAAAATTCATATGGAACAATAAAAAGTCGAGAATCTCAAGGGAATTAATGAAAAAAAAATCAAATGAAGGTGGCCTAGCTGTACCTGATCTAAAATTATATTATAAAGCAGCAGTCACCAAAACCATTTGGTATTGGCTAAGAAATAGATTAGTGGATCAGTGGAAAAGGCTAGGCTCACAAGACAGAATAGTCAATTATAGCAATCTAGTGTTTGACAAACCCAAAGCCCCTAACTTCTGGAAAAGAATTCATTATTTGATAAAAACTGCTGGGATAATTGGAAATTAGTATGGCAGAAATTAGGCATGGACCCACACTTAACACCATATACCAAGATAAGATCAAAATGGGTCTATGACCTAGGCATAAAGAACGAGACTATAAATAAATTAGAGGAACATAGAATAGTTTATCTCTCAGACTTGTGGAGGAGAAAGAAATTTGTGACCAAAGATGAACTAGAGACCATTACTGATCACAGAATAGAAAATTTCGATTACATCAAATTAAAAAGCCTTTGTACAAATAAAACTAATGCAAACAAGATTAGAAGGGAAGCAACAAACTGGGAAAACATTTTCACAGTTAAAGGTTCTGATAAAGGCCTCATTTCCAAAATATATAGAGAACTGACTCAAATTTATAAGAAATCAAGCCATTCTCCAATTGATAAATGGTCAAAGGATATGAACAGACAATTTTCAGAGGATGAGATTGAAACTATTACCACTCATATGAAAGAGTGTTCCAAATCATTATTGATCAGAGAAATGCAAATTAAGACAACTCTGAGATACCACTACACACCTGTCAGATTGGCTAAGATGACAGGAAAAAATAATGATGAATGTTGGAGGGGATGCGGGAAAACTGGGACACTAATGCATTGTTGGTGGAGTTGTGAACGAATCCAACCATTCTGGAGAGCAATCTGGAATTATGCCCAAAAAATTATCAAATTGTGCATACCCTTTGATCCAGCAGTGTTTCTATTGGGCTTATATCCCAAAGAAATACTAAAGAAGGGAAAGGGACCTGTATGTGCCAAAATGTTTGTAGCAGCCCTGTTTGTAGTGGCTAGAAACTGGAAAATGAATGGATGCCCATCAATTGGAGAATGGCTGGGTAAATTGTGGTATATGAATGTTATGGAATATTATTGTTCTGTAAGAAATGACCAGCAGGATGAATACAGAGAGGACTGGCAAGACTTACATGAACTGATGCTAAGTGAAATGAGCAGAACCAGGAGATCATTATACACTTCGACAACGATATTGTATGAGGACATATTTTGATGGAAGTGGATTTCTTTGACAAAGAGACCTGAGTTTCAATTGATAAATGACGGACAAAAGCAGCTACACCCAAAGAAAGAACACTGGGAAACGAATGTAAACTATCTGCATTTTTGTTTTTCTTCCCGGATTATTTATACCTTCTGAATCCAATTCTCCCTACGCAACAAGAGAACTGTTCGGTTCTGCAAACATATATTGTATCTAGGATATACTGCAACATATCCAACATATAAAGGACTGCTTGCCATCTAGGGGAGGGGGTGGAGGGAGGGAGGGGAAAAAAATCGGAACAGAAACGAGTGTCAATATAATGTAATTATTAAATAAAAAATTTAAAAAAAAAAAAAGGACTTATGATGAAAAAAAAGAACTAATTATGTGTGAATACAGACGGAAACATTTTTAAACTTTTTTTGGAGATTTTTTTTCTTTGGTGGAAGGGAATGATCTGTTTTCTTTCACAACGTGACTTTTATAGAAATGTCTCCCATAACGTCACATGTGCCTGCTCAACTGGAGGGAGAGGGGCAGGATGGAGAGGAAGGGAGAGAATCCAGAACTCAAGGTTTTAAAAACAAATATAAACTATTGTTTTATATGTAACTGGAGTAAACAAAAATATTAAAACAGAGAATCAAAGGATCTCAAACTCTAATATTGACTTATAAGTGACTTCCCATTTCCTAGTAAGCAACTACTTTATAACTTTAAACTCATTTTCTTCAAACTAGAAAATGTGTCCCTGAATGTTTTAGAAATTAGCTGAACACATCATGCTAAATGCAGTGCTTACACCTACTCATACAAACATTAAAACAGAGAAATTCTAAGACATCCTGAGGATGGGCCAAGGACAGGTGTAAGGGGTTGGAAAGGAAGCAAAAGGGTATAGAAAACCTATAATTAATAGTTCCTTCCAAGTGACAATTAAAACTTCATTATTTAATGCTGTGTTTAATTCATATACATTTTGGCTTTTAATTATATCCCTTTCTCTTCCTACATCTCTTTCAACTCATGTACATTCTTGTTGTGACATGAAGTGATGTGGGTGGGGAGAGAGACCCATGAACCAAAGAACACATTTGTTTCTGAGAAAATGGAATTTTCCTTAGAAAAAAGAAGTATTAGGGAGAATATAAAATCAGATAGTTAAGTTAAAATAACATTTTTGCTAGGGAAAAAAAGATAGATTGGTCTCATCGTAAGGGGATAGCCAAAAGGTTCCATTGGTTTCTTCAGAATGTTAGGAGAAAGTGAAGAAGGCACTGAAGATATTGATGCCTCCTATCCTTCACAGTGAATTTATGGAAGGAAATGGGCAAAAGTCACACTGGATGTATGAATTGTGGTCTGCATCAGTGAAAAATTCATCTTCAATAAGACCAAATAGAGTAAATGCACTACTACCTAATCTACACAGCTAGTGGACAAAGTGTCAGGCCAATAATAGTCATGAAGAACTAAGTTCAAATCTGGCCTCAGTCACTTACTAGTTGTGTAACCCTAGATAAGTCTTTTAACCTGGTTTGTCTCAGTTTATTCATCTGCAAAATGAATTGGAAATGAAAATGCAAACTCCTCCAGTGATTTAGTTAAGATAACCCCAACAGGGTCATGATTGGTGGCTTTTTTTTTTAGCAGGTTATTCTTAATATGCTATTCACACTTCAATTTTAGGAACACAAAGTCAAGTTCTAAAATAGTGTCCCAAAAGAAATTAGATCACTGGAAAAAGCAAATGGTTTCCCATAGCCCCTCTTTCATCTTCACTTTAGCTTAAAAGTACCTGTTTTCTTTCTTTTTGTATTTATTTTTCTAATATTTATTTGCCCCAGTTACACATAAAAAACCAACATTTTGTTATACATATACATTCAAATTTTTTACATATTTCCCTATGAAACATGAAAAATCAGAACAGGAAAAAATAATGAGAGGAAAAAACAGAAGAAAAAGAAAAAAAGTGAACATAATATGTGTTCACTTACATTCATCTCTACCATTCTCTCTAGTTGCAGATTGTGTTTTTCATCCAAAGTTTATTAGGATTATCTTGGTCACTGAATTGTTGAGAAGAACTAAGTCTGTTATATTTTATCATCACACCAATTTTCTTTCTTGAACCAAGAAAAAGACCCACACTACTATTAAGGGATGTGTAAAAAAAATAAGCATGCAATATGTGCTTTCACATATGTTTACACCTGAGCAGGCACAGAGAGTTTTTGGATAAATGCATGATAATCATTAATCCTTTACATGCATCTAAGTGGCTTAGTGGACAATGTTATATTTGAAGGCAAGATGACCTCAATCTGTTACTGCTGCTGTAACAACGAATACATCACTTAACTTCTCAGCCTCAGTTTTCTCATCTGTAAAACACTTCACCTCACCAGGTTGTTGTGAAGATTAAATCAGACAAAATATATAAGGCACGTTAGGTGGATCTCATTCTCACTACAAGTGACTCACTTCTTTTTCTGTTCTTCAACAAGGCCTTTTACATCACTTTTGACATAAGAAAAGAGGTAGAGCCCAGAACTTATTTCATCATGTAGATAACAACCAATGAAGAAACTCCCTCTGTCAGGACAGACTAGGACCTATTATGCAATTTCATAAATCTCTAAGACTTCAGACCCTAACCTAGGACATTAAAAAGTTATTCAGTCAATGGGCATTTATTAAGCACCTATTGTGTGTGCTAAGAGCTGGGGGCAGAAAAAAAGAAAGGTAGCAGCTGTCTTTGCCCAAGGTCACAAAGCCAATATCAGTATTTATCAGAAACTTAAATTTAATTCTTCCTAACTCTAAGGCTGACTCTATCCAATACATGATGCTGTCTCTCTGCAACATTTCTAAAATCATCACAAATAACATACTGCAAAACCTGGTAATGATCACCATGTATCTTCCCATTGTTTTTTGGAATACTTGTACTCTAGATATATCCAAGTTGGTAGTAGTTTATAATTTATGGTATCCTCTGGATAAGAAATAGACATTGGCTACAGGGACTAATTTGTGATTCCTGAAAATATTATGCAACTTCCCCAAATGAAATTCAACTTCTACTAATGAAGAAGTTAGATAGAGAAATACTTTGTTTTTTAAAAGCTATTTTGCCTCCTATTCCATTTGTTAGAGATTGTCTCAATCTAATAGGAGATTTTAAAAAACAGACAAGGAGAAACATTAAAATTAGATATACACTTCTGTGAAGCCTCATGAGTCAGATCCAAAAACCAACTGACATTTTCTGACAAGTTGGTGAGCAAAAACACTATGGTGGGACAATATAAAATAGAGCTGAACCAGCTGGAGGGTATACATCTAAAATCTCTACTCCTGGGAAGGCTGAGGCAAGTGGATCCCTAGAGCACAGAATTTTGAGGTACCAAGTGAATAATGCTGATCAGATATACAAACCAGGTATGGTACCAATACAGTATCACTTAGAAATGGAGGGCCCAGGCAGTGAAAGAAGGAGTAACCCAGACCAAGTCAGAAAATGGAGCAAATGAAAACTCCCATGTCAATCATTAGAGGTAATACTGCACTTCCAGCTTGGGAAAGATAGAAAGACCCAGTTTCCTAGAGAATAAAAAAAAGGAAAAGGGAAAAGAAGAAAAAAACAAATGGAGTTGAAAAAATTACTACTCTTTCAGTCCTTATTATTACAAGTTAATCTCATTTTGTGCACTTCTATTTAGCATACTTTGTGAAATATATATAATTATAAAGTAATTTCATTTATCTATCATGATGGCTTTCCTGGTGGAGCAATAGCTAAAACAAAACTTTAGAAGTATATAGATATATAGAAATATTTATCACTTATAACTTAATATCTAATGTTAGATAACTCCACAGAAGTCCTACATTGATACCTTATCATGGTAAAGAGGTGACCCCAGGATCTCAAAGGCTATGCTAGCTAGACACAAAATTTTCCTGCTGAAATCCACATTAACACAAAGGAATGTTCTAAACAACCAAACTAAAAAAAATTAAGTGGATAAAAATTATAGTCTTTTGAATTAATTCATTGATAAGTAGATCTTGGACTAATACTAGAAGGACAGCAAAGAATCAGAAAATTGAGTATCAGGAGACAAATTTGGATAGAATTTGAAAAATGTACAGTGTTCTTAATGATCACAAAATACCAAAATACTCACTGTATAAAATTCATCTTTTTAACAAAACTATGTTATGGTTTTATATATAATAAAATCACAAAATCACAAATAAAATCATAAAATGCAAGCTTCAAAACACTAACAACAACAAAGGCATGAAAAATAACAACACATAAGACTAGAAAAACAAAATGATCAAAGCCCAGTTGACACACTGATATCTCCCTACAATACTAGAGGAATATCAGAGGAAGTTCCAAATCATAAGAAAACATGGACAAAGATGGTACACAATGAGAAAGCATGGTGATTATAAGTATAATCTGAATTGAATGAGAACTGCCTACATGATCCAAGTCCAATTAGCTGCCAAAAAATAACAAAAATGATTCAATAATAGTCATTTTTACCTCTTTCTTCAGACATTCAAACACATCCCTAACTAAGCATCTTGACACATTTCTTGTGATTGATGTGTTTTCCTTTCTTTTTTGAAAAAATAAGATGAAGTGCCTGCTCCCATGAACACCATCAACTATTTAATAAATAAGTTTCCTAAATTAGGCAATTTACAAAGCCAAGATTCTATATTTAAAAAAAACTGATTTTGCTTTCACAAAGAATAAGCTTTTACTAAATGCCTGCAACAACTACATATCTAAAAAGATCAGCTGCTTACATTGTTAAATATATTAATTTCATACAAATGCTCAATGAAATGAGAAATTATCCAGGTAGCAGCTTTTTAATATATGTGTGCTTCAATTAGTATGAAAAGATCAAGTAGATTCATTCTACAATCCTATTCCTGTCTGTTTAGCTAACTTTACTTATAAAGGAAAATTAGATATACATGAACAGCTACAATGTTTCAAGAATGAATGACAAAATGCCTTTTGCATCCAAATTTTTTCCATTTGAATGCATCTCTGAAATTATATTATGAAAAATAAGAGAATGATCATGTTTATCTTTTCTCTCTCTTCTCTCTTTCTCTCTCTCTCTTTCCATTATATATAACACATAACCATAAAGAAAAGTGAATAAAAGCAAAGTCAGATAATGCTTTAGAATCATATTGCACCCTACTTTATTGGGAAGAGAGCTTTTCATCCAATAAGCTCTCAAAAGAAGTCCTCCCAAAAGGTCTGGTGATTCTTGATCCAATGTTATTCCTGACTTATACAAATTGACTCATTCAAATAGACTCATTTACATATATATATACATATACATATATTCCTGGGATATGACTAGTTGTATATATTGTGTACTTTCTACACCTAATAAATTATACTAATGGCTACCTTAGTTGATAGTTTTAGCATAAAGATGCCTGTTGATACACAATCTTCACAAATGATATATATTATAAACAGCCAGAGGATATTAATAGGAAGTTTTCCAAAGAAAAATATGATATGAAGAAATGTTTTAAATTACTAATAACTAAAGAAAAGCAAATTAAACAATTCAAATGATTCTGAGGTTCAATCTCACATTTATCAGATTAGAAAAGTTGACAAAAAAGAAAAATGACAAATGCTGTAAGGCATATGGGGAAATAGATTTATTAACACATTGTTAGTAGAATTATAAGCTGATTCTAGCTATTCAGGAAAGCAATTTGGAATTATGTTCAAAAAGGTATTAAATTATGCATACTTCTTGACCCAGCAATACCACTATTAGGTCTATACCCCAAAAAGATAAAAGAAAGAAGAAAAAGATTCATATGTTTTTGTATCTATATCAGTTCTTTTCATGATGCAAAAGAATTGGAAATGGAAAGGATGCTCATGATCTAAAGAGTGACTGAAAAAGTTATGATATATATGTATGACAGAATGCTATTGTGTTATAAGAATGATGAAAGAGACAATCTTAGAAAACCTAGGACGACCTATATGAATAGATGCAAAGTGAAATGAGCAGAATCAGAAATATTTATACAATTACAATACTGTAAAGATAAATATCTTTCAAAAACTTAGGAACTCTGATCAATACAATAGGAAAAAGACTTATGAAACATACTACCCACCTTCAGATAGAGAGGTATTAGATTCAGTGTGCAAGCTGAGCTATTTTGGGAGGGAGGGAAGGTTTGGGAAATGGATATGGGTAATATAGTAATTTGGTTTTATGTATATATTTGTAATAGACTTTGTATTTTATTTTCTTAGTGGGTAGGAAGGGGTGATGAGAAAAAGTTAATTCAGAATTGAAAATAAAATAAAATTGAATCTTTTAAAAGTCACATAGGAATTAGTTGTATGGCCAGCCATAAAGGATTAGCTATAACACACTAAAGTCAAATTTCCAGGTACTCTCATCTCTCTTAAGAAGTAGTTTATATCCTGGCTTTCTAACAATACAGAATAAAACTACTGGTCGCCCAAGATACTCATGGAAATATAAGCAGATGCACTATGTGAGCTCCTAATGACTATCCCTACCCAGAGGTTCAACAACCTAAACCATACATATCACCAAAACAGAAAACAAGAAGAGAAAAAAGCAAATTTATCGGACTTTCCTAATAATTAATTTAATACACAATGCCAAAATTTTCACAAGGGTTGTGTTGGTCTTTCTAGTCAGTGAATCAGTCAACAAACATTTATTAAGCAGTTACTATGAACCAGACACTATCTTAAGTGCTGAGGATACAAGAAAGACCATCTCTGTCCTCAAGGAGCTTCCAGTCTAATAAGGGAAACCACAAGTAAATAAACATGCACAAATGAGCTCTATATGTAATAATAATTAATATATAATAAATATGAATAATATGTAACATGCATTATATATAAATCTATAATAAATATGTATATAATAAATGAATAATACCATTATTGGTATACCATTATTGAACAGAGTACAAAGACAACTTAAATATCTACAAAATATAAGTAAATCTTATCTATAGGAGTCCCTCATCTGCAAAGGCTAAAGAGAACCTGCTTTGGAGAGATTCCCGATTACAGAAATGGAGAGTCCATGGAACATGCACAGATATTCTGTGTTCTAGTTCTGGTTTACTAATCACATGGTTGGGAGAAGCAAGCCTCTTTTGATTGATTGTATAGCCAGAATTGGGTCTAGTTCCTTAAGCTGTGTTCTGATCATAGTCTGATTCCTTTGCTCACAGAGTTCAATGAGAAACAATATTTTAAGGGAAGAAGTCTTGGACCTTCCTCTCCAAGGCCAAGATGCTCTGTAAATACAGATCTGGGATTGTGGCCTGGCTTGGCATCTGTTCTTTCATTTTAGGTCGAAAGTAGTATCTCAGTATCCTAGCATCTCCATTTTGCATCCAACACAGCATCGTCAGAGGAGCAAACAGAATGCTTCAGGATCTAACCAGTCATATATAAAAATTCATGCAATCATGCCCTATCTGGATGTGAATTTGGTAGAACCAAACCTATATAGAAACCCTGCTAAAAGTAGCTCTCTCTCTGCAGAAACCAAGGTGGTTTAGTGAATAATATGATCATGTGATGCTGTGGACAGTACAGAAATATATGCACTTTTGTTCTTTCTTTTAAAAAACATGTGCATAATTAATCGCAAAGTAATATTTATTTCCAAACAATTTCTTTGCAAAACATTTCTTTGCAAAATATTAATTGAAAATACTGTACAATAAGTACTTTGTAAAAATATGTAAATTACAAATGTTGATCTTTATTTGTAATAAATAATTATTGAACAGCAATTGTAAAATAAATTCCCTAGTAAAACCTAATCAGTGTTAAGTGGTTAAATAGGACTGAGGAACTACTTAGATACTGTGATCTCAATATGACGGAACAAGCCAATGAGGACTCAATCACAGTCCAACATCAAAATAAACATGCAACAAATTCTCAAGGCAATGGTGGAAAGATTTGGTAAATACTTGTTTAGAAAGTAAAACAAATTGGGCAAAATCCTATGTCATTAAAATTCTCAGTTACATTACTAGACAAGCGGTAGGCACTTATCAGTGCTTAAAGAATTCCCAAATGTACAAATGGAAAATATAGCATTCATTCTGCTGTTACTGCTTAGCTTTTCAAACTGGACCACCAGAAAGCAATGTATTCTATACTCCCTAGGATGATGTACTCTCATTTTCACCCTAGTTATTTCCTGCTCTGCCTCCATATTTCTGATAGCCTCTCCTCTGCTCTCCAATTCTTATCCCAAGAATTGTGATTAACGACACTACCAATAGCTAGAGAAGATGTATTCATTATCTATCTTATTCCTTCACCAACCAGTTTTAGAACTTGAACAAATCAAAACTCCTTTTCTTGATCATCACTGCCCTCTATATGTGGTCTCCATCATTAGGTTATAAGATTCTTGAGGGCAGGGACTATCTCACTTTTATATCTGCATCACATAGTTGATATTTAATAAATATCTTTGTGTAGAAATATAACAGCAGCAATAGAGAAGTAGCCTGGTACAGAGGGAAAGGATTAGGCCTAAAGCTGAAACTTTAGATTTAAATTCTACCTCTTCATGAACTTCCTTTTTGATTTCAGAAAAGGGTTAACATTTATTCAATATAACATTTACAACTTTAAAAATCCTTTTCATCCATTATTTTATTCAATCCTTACAGCAACCCTGTAAGGTGGAGTTTTTGCATTATAACCTAGAGAAATGGTAAATAACTTATATACTGATAGATGATGTTGCATAGTGGATCAAAAAAGAGCTGAGTTCATATCCTGCCTCTGGCACATACTAGCTGTGAAATGAGCTCAGTCGAGGCCCAAGCAGTTCAGATGAGAAAGTGGAGAAAAGGTACCACCTGCACTGGTGGAGGGAATTTCCTTACCAGGAGTTTCCTATACCAATGAAGTCACAGTTCCATTGGAGGGGAAAATGACAAGAAAGCAGTACCAACAAAAACAAATATTTAATTTGACTGATCAAATTAATGGTATAAGTGGGGAGAAAATGAGACAGGCAGAGAGACACAGAAAAACAGAGTATCAGAGAAAAAGAGCAGGGATTGAGAGAAAATAAGAGAGAAACACAGACACACAAAGAGAAACTGAGAGGGACAAAGAGAGAGAAAAAGATAGAAAGAGAAAAAGAGGAAGAGAGGAGGAGAGGGAAAGAGGGAAGAAGAAGGAGGGAAAGAAGGAGGAATAAAGAAGGAGAAAGGTAGAGGGAGAAGGAAGAAGGGAAAAGGAGCGGGAGAAAGAGTAAGGGAGGGAAGGAAAGAAAGAGGAAGGAAGAGAAGGAGGTAGAAAAGGAGGACAGAGAGGGAGAACATGCTAGCTACAGAGAATGATAATTACTATATGGAGTTAGAGCTAAGCCAATATAATTAAAGCAAATACTATTTCAATATTACAATTAAATAATAAATATTAATACTGCTCCTTAGCCTTAGATGGAAACTCTAGAAGCCACAAAGTTTATAAGATGTAGAAGTAGAGAAGGAGCACCACCTGGTGTCTAGTCCAGATGTATCATTCGAAGTTTCTCAAAAACTCCCTGGCTGAAAACATCCAAAAAAAAAAAAAAAAAAAAGCACCAAAATAAAGGTCCATTGTATTACTGTCTCCATTTTATAGATATGGAAACTGAAGTTTGAGAATTTAATTGATGATAGGAAATGAGGTTTCTTGATTCCAAATCCATTCTTTTTATTATTCTTCTAACTTGAGGCATGGCAGAAGAACTACAGAATCATAGGAGATTTATATTCAAGAGGGCGCCTGGTCCAACATTTCTATATTATTGCTGAGGAAACTGAGGTCATACAATTAATAAGTATGAAGGCCAAGATCCAAACCCTGTCCTTCAGTCTTTCAACATCAGGAATCAGAAAAGTTAAAAGTCTCAACTTTGTAAATTTGAATGCTATCCTTTCTCCCTTTCCTTCCTGAAATTCCTCCAGTAGAGTTGCTAACCAGAAGAGAAATAACAAAAAGGAAAAGCAAGTAGTCTGGACAATATCCCTCAGACACCAAGAATTGACCACTCACCCCCTATCCAAAACACACACATACACACAAACACGCACACATTTATCACAAAACATGAAATTTTACAAAGACATGAATAGTCATTATTTTTAATCCAGATTATCTCAGAATATAATTCCATCTTGCAAATATATCATCCCCTACTGCTATCTGGATATTTCAAAATCTAACATCTCAAGTTCATTATGGGCAACACTAAACTCATTGTCTTTCCTTACAAACCTTCTCTTCTTCCAATTCTATTTCTATCAAAAATACAAGTATTCTTCCAGTCTCCCAAGTTCTTAACAGTGTTTTTATCCTCAACTCTTCAGTCTCTTTCATTTAAAATATTCAATCAACATCTAAAACTCATCATATTCAAAATGAAGCTTATCTCCCCCCTTCCTCTAAACCTTCCTTTTTCTGTTGGTTGAGGGCACTGCCATATTTCTTGTCCTCCACATTTGCAACCTCAAGGGCATCCTTGATTCTTCTTTCTTTCTCATCCCCTATTACCAATCAGTTGTTAAGTCTCGCCATTTCTACTTTCATATATAAACAACTGTCCCATATGATATTTAATGCCTTTTCAATTTTCAAATGCTATGTATGAATCTACAATGTTAGTTTTAATAGTCTCAATGAATAGATTACTAGCCATTCTATTACTTTGTTAATACTGACCTCTAGTGTTGAGGATGGGAAACTGAGACCTATTTTAGTCTTGCACCAGAAACAAGTTTAGATGTGACTAGATGGCAGTAGTTCCCAGACTGATGCCAACTGATGAAGCATTATACTTTGGAGTAAATAAATAACCTTAAATTATTTAGAAATCCTTTGTTGTTGTTCAGTGGCGTTCAACTCTTCATGACAGCAATTCAGGTTTACTTGGCAAAGATACAGGAGTAGTTTGCCATTACCTTCTTCAGTTCATTTTACATATGAGGCAAACAGAATTAAGTAACTTCACCCAGAGTCAAACAGCTAGTGTCTGGAGTTGGATTTGAATCCATGAAGATGAGACTTCATGACTCCAGGCCCAGCACTTTCATTCACTGCTCCATCTAGCTAACAAATATATTTACTTTTTCACAACATTGGATAAGGCCTTTATTTGTTTTTTTTAAGTTTTTATTTTTCAAAATACATGCAAAGATAGTTTTCAACATTCATTGTTGCAAAATTTTGTGTTCCAAATTTTTCTCCTTCTTTGCCTCCTCCCCTCTCCCCTAGACAGTAAGCAATACAACATAAGTTATTGTATGTGCAGTTCTTCTAAACATATTTCCACATTTATCATGGTGCACAAGAAAAAATTAGACCAAAAAGGAAAAAAAGAGAAAGAAAAAACAAGCAAGCAAATAACAACATAAAAGGTGAAAATGATTCACATTCGGTACCCATAGTCCTCTTGCTAGATACAGATGGCTCTCGCCATTACAAGTCTATTAGAACTGAAGGCCTTTACATACATTGGCCTTTAAATGACATAACAAATTACACTAAAGTTTTCCTCCAATGCTGTCAGTTCTAATAGTCTACCAGTTTATGACTGAGAATCATTTCCTCAAAGAATTCTTTTCTAACCAAGTCCTGACCATTATACTCAACATTTTCAACACATTCTCATATATATGGCACTGGAATTGGCCTACTAAAGTGTGAATTCTCAAAGATTAGGGCCTAGATCCCTTCCTTCTCTGTCTCTCAGGTATAGAAGTTATACTGAGTTCTTAACAATTACCTTTGCAGAATATTTAAGTATCATGTTGAAAAATTTTCTACATTGGACTCTTCCAATCATCCAAGATTGAGACAAAGACTCACTGCTAAGATCCTCACTAGATGATTTTTTTTGTACAATTCATAAATAGGAATAATGGATAAAATACACTCACAGCAATGAAATCAGATTTTTGAAAATATTAAATTATAAGTAACAAGACTCTTTTCATCCATTATGTAAACAAGTCAAAGCTACAAACAATGGTCAAATGGAAGGGATTCTAAGGGAAACTTCTTTCTCCTCTGTCATCAAAATCACCTATATTAGCCAGTCAATAATCACTGATAAAGATATATGATAGTATTATCATTTTTTTCTGGAAGGAAGGGAATGAATAACTTATGTGCCCTTAAGCAAATATATGAATGAAAATGGGTCAAATAGAGCAAAGATGACAGAAGATTAGAAATGTCAGTGTCAGAGGAGCTTTGGAAAAACAAGCATATCAATACTTTGTTGGTAGAGCTGTGAATTTGCTCAAGCATTCTGGAAAGCAGTTTATATTTGCTAAGAAAGTGACTGAAATGTCTGTCCACCACTCTATGACTGGAGATTGCACTACATTGCCTAGAAGGCACGTGCACCAAGAAAGTCAAAGACAGAAAGAAAGGTCCCCATAGACACTAAAATAAGCATAGCAGCATTTTTGGTAGTTGCAGTGTACTAGAAACAAAACAGATGTCCCTTGGCTTAACTAATTGTGGCACATGATTGAAGTGGAACATACCTGCACCACAGAAGAATGTTAAGAATTCAGAAGGAAAAAAATGAGATTTATGTGAACTCTTTGAAAAGTGAAATGAACAGATCTTAGAAAATAATATATGACAACAATGTAAAAGAAAAAATTTTTAAATACTCTCAAAAAATAAATCAACCAATAAACTTTATTAATCACTGTGAGGGATGTATCTTTACCAAAAAATGACTACTCAGAGACCTCTCGAAGTAAAAAGCAGAAACACTGGTATTTGTTAATAAATTGTCATTAAAATGAGCAATTCCACCATGAGATAAGGGAACGAGAGAAAGCTCACAGTAGACGGGCTAAAGAATTAGTAAAGATATACAGCTTTTATAGGTTCTGTTGGGGAGCATTGAGAAATAAGTGCCCTCTACCCTAATTGAATATTCAGTTTCCCCAGTTACGAGAGGAATCATCAGATCTTCAAACTTCAGATTACTGAGTTGACATCATTTAAACTAATAATCTAAATATTGTTAATATGGAACAAGGTTAAATGTCATCATCTCTGGTTAAGTAAATATAGTTTAAGTAAATATTGGCTAGCCCACATTATACTTATGTAAGTCACAGAAACATAGAAATAATAATAAAAAATAAAATACAGAAAAAGAATTTAAACATTCCTGTAAATTCTTCGCCTTATTTTTCCATTCCACACAAGCACCAACTATGTACCAGGAGACATTATGTTAAGCTTGATGTATACAAAAAGAGGCAAAAGACAATTCTATGTGAAAAAATGCACCTTTCTTTTTTTTTTCCTCTTTTTTTTTAAATTTAATTTTTATTTAATAATTACTTTATATTGACACTCGTTTCTGTTCCGATTTTTTTTCCCTCCCTCCCTCCCTCCGCCCCCTCCCCTAGATGGCAAGCAGTCCTTTATATGTTGGATATGTTGCAGTATATCCTAGATACAATATATGTTTGCAGAACCGAACAGTTCTCTTGTTGCATAGGGAGGATTGGATTCAGAAGGTATAAATAACCCGGGAAGAAAAACAAAAATGCAGATAGTTCACATTTGTTTCCCAGTATTCTTTCTTTGGGTGTAGCTGCTTCTGTCCATCATTTATCAATTGAAACTCAGGTCTCTTTGTCAAAGAAATCCACTTCCATCAAAATATGTCCTCATACAATATCGTTGTCGAAGTGTATAATGATCTCCTGGTTCTGCTCATTTCACTTAGCATCAGTTCATGTAAGTCTCGCCAGTCCTCTCTGTATTCATCCTGCTGGTCAAAATGCACCTTTCTTTGTAGAAGTATTGAATACTATAGATAATATTAGATTTGACCAATGGGTTGTCTGATTTTGTTAAACTACTTTTTCCTTTTTATCCTTTGTTTTAATGGGTGCTGCCCAGTTAGAAAAGTAGGAAAGAATTTTGCTTTGAGAGAGTTGTAATTGTTTTAAAGATTTTCTTTGATCACATCTATATTTTTTTCCTCTTCAAATCTTCTTTCCATTGCTTCTGCCCTCTAGTACTACTAACAATTTAATCCTTTTTCCAAACTTCAAATACTTCAAGAAAAATATATACCATCTCAGGCTTCTCTTTCCCAAATTAAACATGTCAAGTTCCTTTAGTTGATCTTTACATAGAATCATATTGATGCTTTTTACTATTGTGATTGACTGCTCTCCATGTATTAATGTCCTATCTAAAATGTGATACCCAAATCTGAATACAATACTCCATATATGGTCTTACCAGAGCAGAGTACATTTGAATTAATATCTACCTAGTTCTTCAGGTCTCCTTTGTCTCTCTTAGAATACTGTCTCAAATCCCATTAGCTAAAATATCAAATTATTGACTTCTTTTAAACTTAAAAGACCACTAAAACCCCCCAGATTTTTTGTAGATGATTGCTATCTATTCATGTCTCCCTATCTTAAACTTTTGACTTTGATTTTTTAAACTCAAGTATAATATTACCTTTATCCCCTTTCAGTTTCATGTTATTAAATTCAGATCAAAATTCTAGCCTGTCAAAACCTTTTAAGAAGGTCAATAGTAATTGATGAAGCTGAAAAAGGAAAGAGAAAAAAGTTGAGCAAACATTATCAATAATTATTAATTCAATAAAAAATTAATTCAATTTACTATGTTCCATACACTATGCTCACCATACCAATGGATTAGAATCTTTCTATAACAGAAAGTCATTTTTCTTTTAGTTAAAATGATTCTTTACGGTTTTCTCCAATATTCAAAATTAACCATTGATATATGCCGAGGTAATTTTTATTTATCATTCCAATTTATACATGTAATCTTCTGAAGCATTAACACTTGTGATGTTTAAAATAACATAGATTACAACTCAGAAATCAAGAATCAAGGCACTCTTAGTTTAAAACATTTAAAAGGATTAGAGTATTAAATGTGGGTAGTGAACATAACATTAGGCTACAATCTCAAACACACATTTCCCCTTCTTTGATAATCCCCAAGCCCATAATAAACTCCTATCCAACATCTCACCAGGGCTTAGAATTGACCTTGAAGTTCTACAAAGTTATGCCAGAAGAGTACAACTTTAATCAGATCCCACACAGCTGAAGAGATTTTGAATATGGGCCCAGACTCAGACAGTATATCTTTTAACCAAGGACTAGCCTAGAAAAGCAAAGCACGGTTCAAGACAAGAGGTTGACCACCGAGGGATGATTTTGTTTTGTGGAAACAGAAATTTATTAAACAGTCTCCTGTGATGATGGTTTTGATCCACATTGATGGAAGGAGTAATCGTATCAATGGTTAAATTCATGGAAACTTGGGAGTGCTAAAACATTAATAGGAGCCAAGAAAAACAGTAATCTTAGGGACTACATTAGGAAAAACAGTAAAGTGTCCAGGACTGGGAAGACTAGTACTGTACTGTACTGCAGACCACATCTTGAGTATATTCAGTTCTAGGTACATTTTAGGAAGAATGCTGATAAGCTCAAGAACATTCCTCCTCCCCCCCCCCAAAAAAAGCAACCAGAATGTAGCATAGTGAATGAGTCAGGACAACTTGGATTCAAATCCTGCCTTAGAAATTTATTGTTTATGTAATCCTGTGGTAATAATTTGGGCTAATCTCTGTAACCTCAGTTTCTACATATGTAAATGAGGGCATTAAACCTAGGATTCCTTTTCCATTCTAAATCTATGATCTTATGTAATTCAATATTTCTTTCTATACTCAATAAAACTAGTAATTGATTATTATACCAGAGTACCATCTAGTATGAGTAAAGCAATGCTTTTTCTGTCCAGTACATGAGGCAGATGGATGGAACTGGGGCAATTGGGACTGACAGAATTATTGATTTTATTATAATTTATTATTAGAAATAACTAGTAATAAAAACAGGTCATATTTATACAATTCTTTAAAGTTTTTAAAGCACTTTCCTCAAAACTCTGACTTAGGTAGTACAAGAATTATTATCCTATTTTTACTCACGAGAAAATAAATTCAAAGAACTTAAATGATTTGCCTGCATTCATATATATTGTTGGTAGAAGTAAACCTAAGAAATTTAGATATATCTCCTAACTCCAAATTTATTTGATCAATTAAACAAACATTTATAAGTGCCTATCAAGTTCTGTGTTGAACACCAAAAATGGTTTACCATTTTTTTCTCCAGCTCATTTTACATATGAGGAAACTAGGGCTAATAAGGTGAATTGACTTACTCGGAGTTAATTATCAAGCATCTGAGGCTGGATTTGAATTCAGAAAGATGAATCTTTCTTACACCAAGCTTGGTTGCTTTATTCACTGCACCACCTAGCTGCCAAGCACTGAGAACACAGAGAAGAATCAACAAAAGCTTTACATTCTAATGAGGGGAGAAGATGAGTGCACAGATGAGGAGTAAATAAGGCAAAAAAAGGATCAGAAAATGTCTTTGAGGAGACCAGATCACTAATAGCTGGGGTTGTATAGAGAAAGGAGTACTGGAACTGAACCTTAAAAAAAAAGAAAGACTTTGGCAGACAACTCTGAAAAGGCTGTGAATTGAGAGCATGAAGAAAGGCTTCTGCAAATGTACAGAAGAGGTAAGATGGCATGGGTTAAGGAAGACTACAATATAGGTTGTGTGGAGAGATAGGAAGATAGGCTGGAGACAAAGCATATAGGGTGGTAAATGCCAACGTTTATATTTTATCCCGGAGGCAGGTGGAAGACATTGAAGGTTTTTGAGCAGGGCAATGACATTATCAGACCTGTGGGAGATTATTTTTACACATGTATGAGAGTATAGAATGGAGCAAGTGACATCCAGGAGTTGTTGGAGCTAAGACTCCAGGCATGATTCATAAAGAAGGCAACATCATCAGGAAGGAGTATATAAGCCTGATTAAAATTGTTGAATTTTTTTCTCTTTCGTTTTTCAATTCCATCATTATTGATTTACTTAAAAGATCTGACAGGCTGAATCTAATGAACTGAAATATAATTTAGAGAATAAACGTAAAGTCTTATACTTGGGTTAAAAAGAGAAGAGGCTCTTCTTTCCCTCCTGGCCACAAATCCACTGGAGGTTTTTGGGGATTCAATGAAGCACCATAAACTATTTAGTGAACAGGACAACTCAGATTAGATATGAAAATTCTGCATGAATTTGCAAATGTTATTATCACCATTCTATAGGTAGAGAAAGAGAGGCTGAGAGCATTTGATTTGCCCAAGGTTGTACAATACATTAAATCAATTCATCTCATTCAGCAACTAGTAGCACAGTAGATAGAACACTGGGCTTAGAAAGACTCAACTTGTTCAGTTCAAATCTGGCCTCAGACACTTAATGGCTCTGTGATCCTGGGCAAGCCACGTCATCCTATTTGCCTCAGTTTCATCCTATGTAAAATGAGCGGGAGAAGGAAATGACAAACCATTCCAATATCTTTGCCAAGTTCCCAACACAAATGGCCTGGACTCAGGGCTTCTGATTATAAATACTATATATATATATACATATATATACATATATATATATATGGCTTCTTATTATAAATACTATATATATATATATAAATCTGTTCCAGAGCTTCATTCACATCTTAGGGAACCTAGATTCTGATTCTCTAAAGACTTTTAGTGGGGAATAGGAGTATACTCTATGTCTCTTATTGGAAACTACATTTGCTCAATTCAGAGAAGCTCTGCCACCAAGGGATTAATTACATTGTGGGGGAAGGCACTTCAGCAATTGATTAAATGGTTTACTAAACCATGGGGAAGGACAGCCTCTGACTTCAGAAAGAGTACACACTTATAAATCTCAATTCTTTAGAACTTAATGATTCTAGAATTCTCTCAAGGAATTGTAAGAATGTTTGTGGTTTAGCCTGACAATTAAAGGGTAAGCAAGAGAAACACAGGATCAATATGAAAAAGAATTTCTTAATATGAATGTCAAATTATCTCAAAATCACAACAAAATCTAGAACTGTGGGGTCTGATGTTTAGAGATGTATGGGCCCTAAAAGGCTGAAAGTTATGGAGGAAGAAAAACATTGTAGGAAAGTGGGAATAGAATATAAGTTGTGGAAAATCTGGGAACTAGAGGATTCCAGACATTGGTGGAATCTGGCTTTTGATCTCAAGTCTGAAGGATTTTCTCTGAATCTGGTACCTGATGTAACTTAGATTTAACAAACTATTGGCATCCCATGCCATTCTGTTAACTGTTGTACCACAAGCCAGTCAAACATCAGAACTGAGCCAGAAATTAGAACTGAATAGGCTCTGGAGAGTAAGGGAAGAAATACAAGGGGTCACTGGCCCTTGGTGAGGCCTTCAGATCTTAAGATAGACTTTTAGTTAGAAAGGAACAGTTCCAACATGTGAAAGTGGAAGACATATCAAGGAAAAGAGGATGATTTTGATTAGGTATTCCTTTCCTTGTGTTATTCCAATGGTTAATATACCTATAACTTGTTGATCTGGAGGAAAAGCCCAAATATTTATACAGTGGCCACTATGCCACGCACTGTGCTAAATGTTTTACAAATATCTCATTTGATATTCACAATAACCCAAGGTGTGGGGAGAAGGGAGAGGTTATTATCCCCATTTCGCACTTGAGAGATACTTATAAAGACAAAATGAAGGGCTGAAGTAGAATTTATATACAAAAAAAGTAGGGATAGTAATCATGACTTCAAAGTTAAAGCTAAAATAGATTTTAATAAAACAAGAAAAATATAGAAACTATACTATATCACCAATATAGTCAATATTGTTTTAAGATCATTTAAAATAGCCAGACAGTATCAAATTAATGGGAGTATACTTGCCAAAACAGACACAGGAACCTTATGAACATAAACATAAAACACATTTTATACAAATAAAGTCAGATTTAAATAATTGGAATAATATTTATTGTGCATGGTTAGGTGAAAGTTAATATAATAAAAAATGAAAATTTTACCTAAAAAAATCTATTCGATGCCATCCCAATTAGATTACTAAAAAATTATCTTATTGAGTTAGAAAAAAAGATAGTAAAGAAAGTTCATTTGAAAAAACAAAAAGTCAGGAATTAAAAAAAAACCTGGGGAAAGATGTAGAGAAAGGAGATTTGGCAATATCAGCCCTTAAACTACATTATTATAACTGACAACTTGGTGGTGCAGTAATAGATCAAATTGATCAAAATCTGGCCTATGATACTTATCAGTTATGTGACCCTGGGCAAATTATTGTCTAAATAAATAAATGAAGAAACTGCATTATTAGGCAAGAGCACTGTTGAATTATAAAAAGAATAATTTTCTGTTATTTTAAATTTGAATTTTTTATAAACAAAACCAATATATCCAAGAATAGAAGAAATACAGAAAATTGGGAGAAAATGTTCATGAACAACTTCTTAGATAGTATGTGATTGCGATGGAATACAACTGTGATGTAGGAAACAATGAGCTGGTTGATTTAAAAAGCAACAAAGGGGGATTATGAAGGAAGATGCTATCTACCTACAAAGAAAGAAATAACAAATGGAAATATGCCTAGTATAGTCTTACACATATGTGCATGCAGGTAAATTTGTATATATGTGTATGTTTATGTATATCTAAGTACATATATATATGTACACACACACACACACACACACACACACTTATACATATGTTTAATTTTAGCTTTCTTTAAGGCACAGGAAATGGGGTAGGGAGTGGAGAAAAATAAAAAGTTCAAAAATAAAAAGCAAAGAACAAAAGAAAATCTACAAGGAAGCAAAGAAAAACTGGGTAGCTTCGAAAATAATGTGTAGTTTTATTATATAGGTTTTCTTGAAATTTATTGTTTTATATTGTATCTTCTCATGTTCTGCTATGTATATTGAATTTTTTATATTTAAGTTTAAAATTAATAAAAACATTTTAAAAGATTTTTAAAAGTTAAAATGTAATATCTGTTTTATTGTTGTTCATTCATTTCAATCATGACATCTTTTCATGACTCCATTTGGGGTTTACTTGGCAAAGATATTGGATTTGTGGTTCTTGCCCCAGGCATAGAAATTCCAATTTATGGCTCTGGATGCAGAGAAGATATTCTGAGTAGTAGAAACAGTATGAACAGTATGCTCAGGGCAAAAATTCATAGCATGTTTAGGGGGCAGTAAGGCAGGCCTCCTTCTCAGCTCATTTTACAAATGAGGAAACTGAGGTAAACAGGATTAAAGAGGATTCTGTCACCCAGGGTGACAGAACTAATAAACTGTCTAAAGCCAGATCTGAACTCTAATCTCTTTTATTGTGTTTTTATTTAGTTTGCTATTTCCCCAATTACATCTTAATCCAATTCAAGTTAAACTCAGAAGTATTGGGTCATGTGAGAACTCATATTTGACCCCTCTGATGCAGATAGTATAAAGAGCATTAAAAATGAGGAAGTTAAGGCTTGAAGGAAAATACCTAGCTAACAAATGGCAGAGCTGAGATTTGATCCCTGGTCTTCTTATAATCAGTTTTCTAATATGCCATAATGTCTAAGTATATGACTTGACTGTAATTCAGTTTTCTTTTATTTAAAAAAAAAAATTGTGGTTTGCTGCTATTTTGAGAATGAGGGTACAAAGCAGATGAAGAATTTGGGGCAAAGAAGAAAGTAGTACCTGGCGTTTTAGGAAACTGGATTTTTATTATATGGAAAAATCACTCACAGTATGAAGCTATCATGAAAAAGTGCAAATCAAAGGCAGTCTTTCAATTTTCCCCTATCTCATTACCAAAAGAGAGAGTCTGAAACAATTTTGCTGTGATTTTACTGTGGGCCAACCACCTACATGGTATAACTATGAAGAGAGTTCTAATATGCAGAATTGGAGCCACAGATCAGGTTTCAAAGTACAAAAGCTTTTATGCATTAGTCTTCATCATTACCTAGAAAATACTGGCCTTGGCTTTCTGTGTACAGCTGTTTAAGCTGAAGAAAAAAAATCTTTAGCTAAATTTAGGATGATTAAGAGCTAAATGTATTGATGTTAAAATCCAGTGAACTAGAATAGTCTTGCAGGAGAAATGTTAAGAACATCATTATCTAAGATAATTTTAATTCAGTAGCACATAATTAAAATGCTTTTCCTGACAAAATCTTCACTGCCATTTAAAATTACAGAGGATAACTCTTCCAGCTGATTAAAGAAAAAGCAATAAATAAAGTTACAGAAGACTAGCAAGATATTTATCAAATTTGGCTTTAAATCTAACTATAAGAATCTGAAAATCCAAGTGGACCACAAGCTAAGCAAAGTGGTGCTTAAAGGCATGTACAATTAGTGAATTAATTCAATAAGCACGTTTACTGATCATCAATTTGTGTAAGGCACCTTGTAGAATCTAAAAAATAGTAAAGCGGATCCCCCTGCCCTCAAAGAACTTAGAATCTAATAGAAAAGATAAATAAAATATACAAATACTAGTAGGAAAGATACACAAATAATTTTAATACAAATAACAATGTGACAAATTCCATAAGAAAGTGCCATGAGAGAGCACTTATCTATGTTCTGATAAATATAAAGAATTATAATAAATATAGAGAATTCTGGGAGCACAAAGAAAGAAAAGATTACATCTAGCTGTGGGATGGAAGGATTCAGAGAATGCTTCATGAAGATAGTGGTATTTGAACTGGAACTTGATGCATGTGTAAGATTAGAACAAAAAGAAATTATAAGAATAAAAAGCCATTCCAGGTAGAGAAAAGTTTCAGCAAACACAAGAATACACTAAATAAACAGTCAACTATTTAAGAGGACTTATAGTCATCTTTAGTTGTTCTTTCTCCCTCATCTTTGTCCCTCACTATCCTCCCCACAGAGCCAGACATTTGCCAAATTCCTTAGATGATATATGTTTATATGTCTGTCTTTGTGTATATCCATAGATATACATATGTGTACTTATAAATATCTATAAAATAGCCTCCTATATCATCTGCCTGCCTCTGATAGCTGTGTTCTCTAATCTACTATTTATGAACTTGCCAAAATCACCTTAATGATACATGTCTATGTCACTCCTTTCCTCAAAACTGTGTAACAACAGTTCTCTATTGTCTACCCAATTAAACACACTCCTAACATTTCCCCATTCTAGCCTTATTTCACATTAATCCCACATTAGAATGTGTACTCCTTGAAGGCAAAGACAGTGGTAAGAATGGAGATATAGTTTATCACAGAAGGAACAGTTCAAAAATCCATCATGGAAAAGAGAATATTTGTAATGAACAATGAAAGAAGAGGATTTTATCTTGGTAAATGGTCTATGTCCAACTTCTGCCAGATTGTTTTACAGTTTTCTCAACATTTTTTTTTGCCAGATAATGAATTCTTATCCCAGAAACTTAAGTCTTGACTTAAACTTTAAGTCAAATACAAGGTTACTATATTTATTTGCTGCTGTAAATTGTATATCTATTCTGTTCCACTGATCTATCTTTATATTTCTCAGTTAGTAGCAGATACTTTTGATATGTACTGCCTTATGATATAGTATAAGATCTAGTACTACTAGGCTTCCTCTCTTTATATTTTTTGCAAGTTCCTTTGATATTCCTTCTTAATCTTCCAAATGAATTGTTATTTTTTTCTAATTCAGTAAAATACATTTTATTCCATTATTCTATTCCATTCCTTTCATGAAAATGCTTGTCTTATTTTTTAAGTTTTAAATAAAATTTTTTAAAAAGAAGTTTTGGGAAGCACAATTCAGACATAAATCAAAGATTCAGAGGCAAATATTGGCATTGATAAGTTTAGAGCTGATAAAGAAAACCATATCACCTAATCAAAAACCAATCAAAAATAAGTTTATATGAGCATAGATAGCATGATACAATGGAAGAAATGTGAAGTTTGACTTCCTAAGGCCTGAGTTCAAATCCCAGATCTGACACTTACTAAAATTAGGCCCAATTGCTTAATCTTCTTGGGTGCAGATTCTGCCTCTACAAAATGAGGGGCTTGGATGAAATAATCTCTAAGGTTTCTTCCATGAGGTAATATATTTTTTTTTTACTGATAGACTGAATAAATAAAATATTTTATTAAATTATAAAAATATCAAAGTCACAAATAAAGGATTATTAGTTTTTTTCCCTCACTATAACTGCATTATGGGTCACATGCACAAAATTAAAAGATTTATTTATCTTAAATATGCTTGTCAAAGTGGAATTTCCATAATCTCTAAACTGCTGTCTTTTTCCAGAGTTGTTTTTAGATTGCCTGTTTCCTGACTCAAAGGTAGAATTGGCAGGGACAGTTAGGAAAAAGTTCCAAGTTCAAGGTCTACTGCTGGCAAAAATGAGCTTCAGCAGAGTTCCTGTCAAGCCTTTCCTGACTTAAGGACAAGGTCTATGCCTGTGCTTGATAGGGAACATTCTTCTGGCTTTTCCCATATATCCTCCCATTTCCTTTGCTCTTCTGTAACTGTACAGCTAGGCTAAATGTCCTGGGGAAATTTATCATCCTGATGGCTAGTCCAGTTCTGATCTAGCCCCTGGTAAAGATGGGAAGAGCTCCTGAGTGAAGCCAACTTACCGTTTCCATCTTATTCCTAAATCATTCATATACAATCCTCTATACTATCACAAGTCTACCCATGAATGAAAACTTAGAGTGGGTGACCTATGTGCTGGGAAGGATTTTACCTTTCTACTCCTTAACTTCCATGCTGGGTCCCTGAGATCCTAAACGGTAAGTGTTTCACATGTATTAAGCTCACTACTCTATTCATGCCATCATATTGTCTAATGAGATAACTTTTGTAAAGAACTTAGTGCAGTGCCAGGGATATAGTAGGTACTTAATGTTTATTCCCTTCCATTTCTCTTTTCTACCATATGTGTACCTTCCATTCTTCCAATTCTAAACCCATAATCAAATTAACATGTCTCAGCTATTAGAAAAAGGACATCAATCTATTCCCCTATGCCTCCCCTCTCACCATCCCTATAATATTTAAAAACAAAATACTCCTCCCCTGGCCAACAATCTTTTAGATTTATGCTCTCCCCTTATAGCAGAATTTTGTTTGCTCTTTGTTTCTTAGAGAATTAATGTCATTAGGGGGTGATGTTTTAACTTGAGCATGAATTGCATTATCTGAGGCAAAGCTGCACAAAGTTATCACCCTCACTCTCTCCTCCAAAGACATCAAAATCTAATGACAAAAGTCAGGATGCCCAACACGCACTGAATGGCCTTAGTGACTTTATTGTCTAACAAAGCTCACACAAGCTGAGCACTCCACAGAGCCTACTTCAGCAGTCTTCATGATCATTGGATCAAATTATTCTCAGCCACACATTCTGCCAGAAGTCTTCACATGCTTGAAGTAGACATTTGATTCGGTGGAATATAAATTCCTTGAGGGTAAAAATTGCCTTTGCTTTTGTTTTGTATCTCTAACTTAGTATAATGCTTGGCACATAGTAAAGCATTTAATAAATGAATTTTCTTTCTTTCAATTATATCCACTAGCATTTCTAAAAGTATACATGTAAGATAAATAACACTTGTAAATTTTGAATAGCATTGACTTGCACTGTTATGTATTCAAAATAATTAAAATGTACTAATGATGAATATTAGGCAACATTGTACAGAGCAACTAATTTTCTAACTTTTGTATGAAGTCTTAGATTGCTGATTAATTTATCATCTTGGATTTTTTCCTGCACGATGGACCTGTGATTCTGAATGAAACCAATAGATAATGGATCAGCCCAAATCTGAATTAGAAGTGACATCTGAAGCTATCTAATTCACTCCACACTTAATTAAGAATCACCCCTTCAACATTCCCAACAATTAGCTATTGAGCCTTGACTTGAAGTTTCAGTGGGGGAGAGAGAGAGGAGGGGAATATATTCCCTCTAGTAGAAACACATTCTATCATAGGAAAGCTTTCATCATTAGGATAATTTTCTTTATATTGACTCAAAATCTATCTCTATAGATTATATTTATTTGGTCCTTTGACGTAAAAGAAATTAAAACTAATTCTTGGTCCACTTTACAAATCTTCAAAGACTAGAAAGCTATCTAGTCTATCATCCTGTCCACCTCCCCACATTCTACAAAGTCTTTTACTTTCCAGTCTAAACATACTTAAATGTTTTTTTTACATTAGTCTTATATGACATGGTCTTTAGTTCATTCATTCTACTCACTATTCTAGTTACTATTCTCTAAACATTTCAATGCTTCGGTGTCTTTCTAGATATTGTTTGACCTAGGCAAAGTTTGGCATAGAACCCACCTCTACGCTCTATTACTTCCTTTTTTAGAATAGTGTTTTATTTTTCCAAATACATACAAAGATAGTTTTCAATGTTCATTTTGCAAAACCTTGTGTTCCAAATATTTCTCCCTCTCTCTTCCCTTTTCCCTCCTCTAGACAGCAAACAATCCAATACAGATTAAATATGAGCAATTCTTCTATACATATTGCTATATTCATCATGCTACATGAGAAAAATCAGCTCAAAAGGAAAAAAAAAACATGTATCCTCTTGTTTTTCCTGCTCTGTTCCATTTTTTACTTATTAGGACTTACTCTGACAAAGCATAATCTTATCAGGAATTCTCCTATCCTGCAGCATTAAAGTTGATTTTATGGCCACAATTTTTATATTTGTTTTATATTTGTCTCTATAACTTTCCATGTTATTAACTTGACTCATCCTTAAAGCCTTGAAATCTTTTTGTATCTTGCCTTTATTAGCTATGCCTCCTAATTTTGTGTTTCTTGTTCATTTGATAATACTCAGAAGGCATAATCTAGATACATGGGGATACAAAGACAAAAACAAACAAACAATTCCTATCCTCAAAAAATTTATATTCTTCCAGATTTTTGACAAAGAATAAGGCCAAAGGCTAAGATTTTCCACTAGAAACCTTGTCTCAATTCATTTTTGTCTCCCTAAGGACCCACCAGATTAAAGATATCCAATACCCTGGATTAAAACCTTCTGCTCACCCTTACTATGGACCAAAGAAAGTCTAGGATGTGCTTAGTTCAGATGATATTTGAGGTGTTAGATCCAAATGAAACCAGTCTTCCTAAAAAGCAATGCAAGACTCCAATTGTACTTACTACTTTGCTAGATCTCTATCGTTCTCACCCAAAATATTTTATCTTCTTCCCTTCCTTGCTGAACTAAAGGTGACTCCTCAGATTAAAAGCAAAATTATACTAAATATTTACTGTGATGCTGTATCGTAGCAAAGAATGATCCTGTATTCCTAATGGCTTTGCCAATAAAACTCAAGTTCCAGGGGGCAACTAGGTATCCCAATGGATAGAGCACTGGGCCTGAAGTCAGGAATAGCTGAATTCAAATATGACTTCAAACACTTGCTAGCTATGTAACTATAGAAAAGTCTAAAAGACTAAAGGACAAATAACCCTGTTTGCCTTGGTTTCCTCATCTATAAAATGAGCTGGAGAAGGAAATGGCAAGCCACTCCAGTATCTTTGCTAAGAAAACTTCAAATAGGGCCATGAAGAGTCAGACATGATTGAAAATGATTGAATAACAACAAATATATTTAAATAGGTATTTACTTCTTTCTCCCCATTACTTATTTAAAAGCAATCTAAGAAACGGATTCATAAAATTAAAAATGTTAAGAATATCTAATCAAACACCAAAGGGGCATTTTATATAAATCAAAGAGAAAAAGAGGAAAGTTAAAGTAGATTATCCATGATAATATCTTTTTTAGTTATACATAAAATGCTTTCAGTAGAGTCCTCCTCTAATAGTGTCTTTTGGCATGGAAAGGATCCTGAGTTCTTGAAAGCTATGCCAAAGAAACTCAAGCCCCAATGGGTCCTACCTACCAAGGCAAAAAAATTTCCAATTTATGTCTGCTGATATGGAGGACCAAATAGACAAATGGAAATAGAGGATGCTAAACCATACATAAGGCCTACATAGTAGCTTTAATTTTGCTTTATTCTGTAAAATCTACTTTAACTTTCTTCTTTTCCTTTATG
Organism: Antechinus flavipes; assembly: GCF_016432865.1. Classification (NCBI taxonomy): domain Eukaryota; kingdom Metazoa; phylum Chordata; class Mammalia; order Dasyuromorphia; family Dasyuridae; genus Antechinus; species Antechinus flavipes. Next base: position 120,448,318 of record NC_067403.1, on the reverse strand, counting down.
TAAAATGCCCCTCTCTGTTTGTTAAACCTCATACTAGCATTATCTATGTTCTATTTTTCTTTTTATGAATTATGTTCAAAATTTCCCAATTACATTTTAATCTAATGATCAGATGTGAGGCCATAGGAATTGCAATCTGCACTGGAAAGCAGAACACCCACACCAATGAACTTTTAGGTCTCTGAAATAATCAAGTAAATAGAGAAACTATCATAGACTCTTAGAGGAATCTTAGACATCATCTAGTCTGCCCTGCTCCCACTTAACAGGAACAAACTGCAGTCCAATCAACCAATATATGGTGAATTTGAAATTAAAGGACCTGGGTTGAAATAGCAGCTCTGACTTTGGATAAGTTGCTTAGGTCCAAGTTTCTCACTTATAAAATGAGAGACTAGATGGCCAAAAAGAATCCCTTTTACCTCTAAATTTATCTTATGGAACACACTTGTTTATGTGCCAGGCACTATGCATACAACCCCAGATCAGAAATTCAGTTTTACTGTTCTGCTTGGATTTAGATGAGCAATAAATTTATTTAATGTTTAGAGCATCAGACTCTTTTATTAGGTAGGGCTATTGCTCTCATCCTTTCTCAGTCCAGAAGAACATAAAATACAGGAACAGACAGGTACCCTGAGTAAGGAGGACTTGAGTTCAAATCTGACCTCAGATAACTAGCTATATGACTCAAGGCATGTTACTTAACTCTTAACTTTAAAAAAAAAAAAGAATAGAAAATACACTTTTCTGAGCTTCAGGCTTCTCAACTGTAAAACAGAACTAGATAAGACTAACTAACCTTTCAAGTCCCTTTTAGTTCTTATAACTCTTAAATTCTAGTATTATTTTCAAAGTAGGGGTTCATATGCCTTGAGCAATAGTAGTGTTATTAAACATGTCAGAGAAATCCAACAGCACCATGTAAAGCTTCATGACTGAATTTTGATAATGACTTTTAATAATGTGTATGACAAGCTACTTAGAAGTCAAGGTTTTTCAATGGCGCACAATTTTGTTTATCATAAAGATAAAGGTGATCCACAGGGACCCAATGCCACCTACGTAGATAAAAGAAATTCAAAAAGTTTGGGGAGGATAAATATGTTAGTTGGCAAAATTCTTCCAAATGAAATTATTAAGTCTTCTAAAAACTACTATGAAACAGCTGGAATAAGCAAATTGCTCAACTAATCTCCTTCCTGGCACCAGATTTATGCCTTTTTTGTGCCTGTTACAACTTAAACCTATTTGATGAAACTCATTTGTCTGTAGCAGCAGGTTTCATTGGCAGATCCTTGCAAAAACACACATGCTTCTGTAAAGAGCATACCCCTTTACAAAGTAGAGGCTTAGGTAAATACAGAAATTCCATCAAGCGTCTCCTCAGTTCAAGGTAAACCAGGTCATTTGCCTTTGAAGTTAGCAAGGTTCACAAAGTAAAGAATAATACTCTGCTGGTCTTTGTCGGTCCATTTCTATCAGAGTTTATTCATTTGACAAGACACTTTCCAGTAACACATCAATCAGAGCAAACAACGAAAACATGATGTCTCAAAAATTAAATCTGTCACCACTGGGATTACCCCCACCACTTTTATTTATTTTATGCCCTGATTTCATTCCTTTAAATACTCACCTTGTTTCTAACCTATAATTCTGAAATTACAGGAATGCTGCTAATGGGAACCAGAAACCTGGAGTTTTCTGAAAAAGACAGTTTCATATACACTCTTTCCAATTGCCATTGAGAGTAGAATTTGATGGACAATAAATGAACAACTAAATGCTGAAAATATACTTTTAGATAGAATAAGATTGAGACAAAACTGGTTCTTCCTCTCAACTTCCTAATAATACCTATTAGTGGTAGCTCTTATACAGCTCATCTTCAAACCTTGGATTTAAAGATGAGCCCTCCCTATCCATTTCCCTTATTTCAATCACCAGTGATTTCATTAATTTACAATTTCTGGTATGGGAAATCCTTCCAACTATCAACATAACTCACAATTTGCACCCTCTCTACTCTCCACCACTTAGGACAAAATACACTGGGGATAAAAAAAGTTCATCAATCTTCTAAATTTAGTGAAGCTGGCGCTCAGACTACAGACACTAACTTGAGCCTACATGCAAAACGTTTCTAGTCTGGTGATACAGAGTTTATTCTTAGTTGTCAAAGGTGTCAATCAAGCAACAAGTGTTTTAAGAATTCATGATCACTTCTATGTCACTACAAAACATCACATGAGAACTTCGGCAAAAGAGAGTAGTTCTCATTCCTCGCATCCAGTTAGACACCAAGTCTCAGGGAATCTTCCTTTTATCATCATCAAACAACATTTACTCTATAGAACATAATTATAATAAAATCCTACTTCCAGAGATTGATAAGACTCTTACCTTCTAAAAAGATTTACATTACAGAAAGACAGAAAAAAGATTATATCACATCGATAAAAAAAAAAAAGACAGATAGATAGGGAGAGAAAGAAACAGATTTGAAGAGACAGACAAAAAAAAAAAGCAGAATCATAGATATGGAGCTGGAAGGCATCATCTCAGAGGCCAACTGAGTCAATCTCCTCATTTCATAGATGACAGAGAGGAGGAAACTTGGAGCTAAAGGTATTAAGTGTTGGCCCAAATACACATACAGAAGTTCCAAGGTAGCTTTTGAAACCAGGTCTTCTAAGTCCAGAGTCAATGCAAGACAATTGATTTGTAGCAAATGCCACCCAACAATGGAGGACACAGTGCTTATCAGTAAGACTTCCCATTCCATTCTTCTCAATATGTTGAAGTAGCTGCTTGCCAATCCATTCCCTCACTCACTCCCTGCTTAGCTCCATTTCCTTTATGTGAGGATGAAATGTTGGTTGGAGTTTTTTTTCCCATTTCTCTAGAGTTATGCTTTTGTTTATTAACCAAATTTCTGATTATCCCTATCTACTAGCTATTGAATATTCATTTGTTCAAGCTATGCCTTTATGAGCTGAGCTTCACTGAATCTCCTTTACCACCAGTCAATCAATTGACATATATTTATGACAAGGATTTCTAAGGTTTTGCATCTTGGACCTTTTAGCAGCCTGTAAAGTTGATAGAGTCCATAGAACAATCTTTCTAAATGCATAAAGTACAAAGGAAATTTTTAAAATAGCAAAATTCATTGAGTCTAGACTAGTAGGGATGAAGGACAAAAAGCATTATTAAATGTCAGACTATGTTATAAAACAGTTATGATCAATATTACTTGGTAATAGAATAGAATAGAAAAAAATAGTGAAACAAACTAAATGAGAGTCATAACCAAATGAATATAGCAGTCTGGTATTAGATAAACCCACTAACACAAACTGCTAGTCAATTATGTAAAAACTATTATGGAAATAGGAGAGCAGTTTGACAGAAATTAAGTTTAGAACAACATTCTACACCAAACATCACAATAGGTTTTAAATGACTGAGATCTAAAGAGAAAAAAAGATAAAAGACCACATCATTTTTTTAAATTGGTAGAATAAGGAAAAGGTGCTTCTCACAGTCATGACAAGAAGATAGAAAGGGAGAAAGAATTCATAATCAAATAAGAAATATAAGAAGTCACAAAAGACATCTTCTATTTAGAATTAAAAGGCTTTTTCCACAGACAAAATCAATGCAGCTATGGTCAAATGGTCAAGGAAAACAAAATCCTGGCATCAAATATGTCTTATAAGATTAGTATGCAAGTTGCACAGATAATACAAATGCATTATAATTATTTGTCTATGTATTATAATCCCCTGAGAATGTGTAGGCATCTTTATGAAGGAAGATGTATTTATATTTTTTGTTAAGCAGCACTTAATACAGAATAGATACTTAACAAATGTTTGTTCCATTTAAAAAGACTAGAATTAAGAGAAATTAGGCTGAGGATGAAAAGCAACTTTATTAAAAACAGGAAAAAACATTACAAAAAAATTTAAGTAGACACTCTTTTTATTACTATACCACATCAAAAGGAAAAGAAAACTGTAATGGGAATCTGCAGAATGAAGACCTGGTCTCATCTTTGCTACTAACTACTGTGATGCTGAGCAAGTTACTTACCAAAACAAAGCAAAAGGATTAGGCCAGATAAGGGGTTCTTAATTCAGTGTCCATAAATATTTTTTTTAACATTTTGATAACTGTATTTCATGTTCCCTTATAATTTTATTTATTTTATTTTATGCATTGAAAAACATTATTCTGAAGATTCCATAAGCAAATAATGATGAGGGATTTGGGGAACCCAAATGAAATTAGGGTTTCTGGTGATCAGGGAGTTTAATGAGGTCTAGTGGCAGGTTCGGGGTTCAGGGAATCAAATGGAGCTCCCCTGCAACCCCTTTGGATTTGGCGCAAGAGTAGGGCATTTTGGGGAACTCCCTTCTGGTAGCGCAGAGGCTCCCTGTAAAGGAATTTACAGACCTCAAATCCTAGATTGATAAAAGAGGTTTATTATAGGGATTGGAAGTAAGGTTAAAGTCTAATTAAGGAAATAGGTGAGGGTAAAGAGAAGAGGGCACTGGAAACAGTATTCCAGTGGGCAGAGGCCCTTGACATACCAAGCATAGATTTAGCTAAAGGGGACCCATGGGTGGAGTCCCAAATTGGTTCCTAGCTGGGTTTCAGCTAGGGCTAGAATTTGAATTGAATTCAACATGTTTCAAGGACTGAGCCCACCCCACCCAGATAACAAAGATGAAACTGTTTGTCCTTGGGGCAGGGTCCATCACTAAGGCAGAGTTGAAGGAAATTTTCTTCTTTAAGGATTTTCAGAGTTTGGGGGTCCCCTCTTCAATAGCATTTAAGTGATTTTTACCCAGGGTTACACAGCTAGTAAAGTGGTAATGGACACATCTAACTCAGGTCTTCTTCATTCCAGGTCCAGTGCTCTGTTTACTATTCCACCTAGATAGATAAAGTACAGAATCTGATGTAAAAGGGACATTACCCTATCCAGCCATTTTTCCTCAGGACAGTCTAAAATGCGGGGTTTTTTTCCCTGATACTCTCTAGAGAGACCCCTGAATCAACAAGGGAAGTAAATAAAAATTATCCCAATTATCAGTTTATGAAAGAAGAGATTGAAGAAAGCACCACATCAAGCAGTTAGGATTATTTTAGGACTTGATGTCAATCGCAAGTACAGAAGAACAAAGCAAATTTTATCTTGAAAAAAAGAAATCATTCCAGGAGAAAGAAGAGTACCTGATTTTACAAGATACATGGCTACACATGTCTGTATTATCAGAGAAAAAAATCAAGACCTGAGGCTGCTTGATGAAGGATGTAGTTGTACTGTTGTTGTACGTTTTATTATAAGTGTACACAACACTTTACAATAGGTAAGATCTGCCAGAGAACAAAAATCCCTACCCCCAGAGCATTGATAGTATGAGATAAAAAAAGTCCAGAAAAAAATCCACGAAGTCATGTGAAGCTGGAACATAACTTATTAGGTGAGTTTTCAAAATTCTGCTGAAGTTGACAGATGGCTAGATTTGTGAAAAATGTGACTTTCTTTTTTGCACTCTTCCAGATTTGCTGGACTGGGAGTGGAGGGGAAGGACTGTTTTAATGATGCACAATAATCAGGGTCATGAATGGCTACAGGGAGTGAGGAGTGAAGAGCAAGTCACACCTTCTTCTTCTTCAAGTGTGTGAAGTCCCCACTCTAGCTTTGGCTGATCAGAAAACAGTTTCCTGGGCTTATCTGTTGCATAGTTAACTTGGGGACAAAAATGTCCTATCAATTTTTCCTGTTTCGACTGGACTTGTGATTTCCTCAGTACAGGGTGATTTTAATGAGGGAACTTCCTCTACCAATGCAGATCAGTATGCTGTGGGCAGCTAATTGTCTTAGAAGGTTGCCTAGAGCCCTGACCCAGAGAGACACAGATAACACATGGCAGAGTTGAGAAGAGCAAAGGAACAAGCATTTATCAAATACCTGCTTTGTGCCAGGCACTGGGCTTTACAAATGTCTTCTCATTTGACTTTCATAACAACTTTGTTGTTGTAGATGCCATTTTGACCCCCATTCTATGTTGAAGACACTAAAGTAAGACAGAGGCAAAATGACTTGTCTAGGGGCAGGTAAGTGATACAATGAGAAGATCACTTTTCTTGAAATCAAAACTAATCATGTTCATTAATTTAAATCTGATCTCAGATATTTACTGTGTGAGCCTGGGCAAGTTACTTAACTCTGTTTGCCTCAGTTTTCTCATCTGTAAAATGAGCTGGAGAAGGAAACAACAAACCAGTCTAGTATCTTTACCCCCCCAAAAAAAAAAACCTAAATGGGGTCACACAGATTTGGACATAACTGAAAAATAATTAAACAACAATAGTCACACAGCGAATAAGTTATATTATTATATATATAAACATAATATAATCCCCTCAGCTCTAACAAGGATTCTTAGATTTGTGTGTGATCATGGACCCCACCTTTTGGTAGTCTAGAAAGTCCAAGTACTCCCTCTCAAAACAATGTTGTTAAATGTATAAAATACAATATAGAAGATTAATAATAATGGCAATGTCTAGAATCATGTCAATGTAAGATTCACAAGGAGTATATGTAGGATGTCCCCAAATTCTTATTTTAGTAGCTTAAAACTTCTCCAAGACTAAGATCACTCTGTATATTATCTCATTTGATCTTTAGAACAATCTTATGAAGTAGGTGATTGTTAAGGACCATGCCTAATTGAAGGAGCAGGTCAATTTTCCAAGAGCCTCCACAGCTGTAAATCATAAACTTGAGGGAGCTGCAAAGCAGCCTTCACAGATCTTCCTTGTAGATTGGGAATGAAATAAATTGGAGACAAGAGGAAAGAGGAGAGAGGCCAGACAATGCAACTGTCTCTCAGTCTCCTTGTATCATCATTATCCTCTTAAATGAAGAGATTCATTCTACAGGTCTGAGATAGACCTCCAGCAGCCACTGGCAGGTGGCTCCCTTATCACAAGATATAGTGCCCAATGTGGGGCATAAGAAACACAAGAAACAAAGAAATAGCAGCGCTTGAGAGCTGTTCATGTGTAGAATCCTCCCAGAGTTCCTTTGGTAACCAATAGGGAAGGAAAGGGAGAAGAGACCTGGTAAGACTTTTTTAGTTGGGATAATTAAATGGTCCAACACATCAAAGGGCTGAGCCAGGAGACTGATGAAAGACTTAAATGCCTATTCTGACTATAGTCCTCGTCTCCATTTGAAAGTTTGCCTCTTTGACATCTCACTAGCTTCAACACCTGCTATAGTGCTATTTGCTCTCCCTAGCATGTGGACTCAGATATCTTAGCATGTGGACTTAGATAACAGCTAATGCATAAACTTACTGACCATGCTGTAGGGGGAAAATAATTGTGTTTCCATAAAACAAAAAACAGGAAATTATTAAGGACATGCCTAGGTGAAGGAGCAGGTCAATTTTCTGATAGTCTCCACAGCTGTGAATCATAAGTTTGAAGTAGTTGCAAAGCCTCTGCAGATGTTCCTTGTGGATTGGGAATGAAATAAATTGGAGGCAAGAGGGAAGAGGAAAGAGGTCAGACAACGCAACTGCCTCTCAGTCTCCTTTTGCATCATCATCTTCTAACATGAAGGGATCCATTCTACAGGTTTGAGTTAGACCTCCAGCAGCCACTGGCAGGTCGCTCCCGAATCACAATAGGTGTTAATGATGATAACATAATAATAACACTCATTTTGCATATAAGGAAACTGAGCTGAGAGAGATGAAGTGACACACCCAAGGTTAAACAGCTGGTATCTGAATCAGAATTCAAACTCAGATCTCCCAGACAAAATCCAACAAGCAATCTCCAAGGATTATAAATGAAAGTAAATATAATGAAATGCAACTATCAAAATTTTTGTAAAAATTTACAGATCATAGGTTAAAAAAGAAAATTTTTAACCTCCCTGCTTGATGTTTACAAATTGCTGTTGTTGGGGGAAAAAATAAGCCCATTCTTCGTGTGATGGTTAAGAGAGGTTAAACTAGATGACTGCTAAAATCTTTTTAAGTTCTAAATTCTAAAAAACATTTGTTAAGGACAGTGACATGTCAGGCTCTGTGGTAGGTGGTAGAGAAAGAAATACAATGAATGAACAAAACAACCCATACTTTTAAGGGGCTATGATCTAATGAAGCAGACAAATATAAATAAATGTATGTAAGGTAGGTGTAAGATTGTTATTTAAATCTATAAGGACAGCTGACCAAACTCTGAAGTCGCTTTAGTTCAAAAAAGGACAGATGGCATTAAGAGAGTAAGTGGACAGCTTGGACTCTTTGGCAGCAAACAGTTTCTATCAGGTGTTGAGATCAGATCCTATGTCCTCTAAGAATTGAATACAGTGAGACTTATAGCAGACTTCATGAGCTCACAAAAGAGGACTAATAGCTGTTCTCTTCTACTGACATCACCGGTACCTACTTATTTCACTTAAGAGGTTTTGATAGGGCAAACCACATTAGTAATATAATAGGAATGTTTGCATTCATGGAGCTATTTTAGGTAAATAAGACTTTTCCCATAAGAGGCAATATGATGACAGTGGTATCAAAGTCAAGTAGAAATGTATACCATCAGGGCATATATTGGTCTTGAAAATCACAAATTGCTCAACAAGTTATGGTATAGAATTGTGATGGAATATTATTGTGCTATAAGAAATGATAAATAAGGCACTTTCAGAAAAACCTGGAAAGGCTTACACGAACTGATACAAAATGAAAGGAGCAGAACCATACACAGTAAAAGCATTTTAATGATAATCAATTGTGAATGACTTAGGTAGTCCCAGCAAAGATCCAAGACAATTCTGAAGGACCTATGATGCAAAATGCTATTCACTTCCACAGGAAAAAACATGGAATCTGAATGCAGACTGAAGCATACTAAGATTTTTTTTTACTTTCATTTTGCTTTGGTTGTTTTTGTTTGGGGAGTTTTTTGTCTGTGTTTTCTTTCACAACATGACTAATATGGAAATATATTTTACATGGCCATACATGTAAGTTGTCCAGTCATTTTTCAATCATGTCCAACTTTTCATGACTCCATCTGGGGTTTTCTTGGCAAAAATACTGGTTTTATCTTCTGTCTTGTCAGAAGACAAAACAAAACAAAACACGGTTTGACACATATTTCTTCAGCTCATTTTACAGATGAGAAACAGAGGCAGTGTTAAGTGACTTGCCCACAATCACACAGTCAGTATGTATCTGAGATCAGATTTGATCTCAAAAAAAAAAAAAAAATCAGTTTTCTTGACTCCAGGCCTGGCACTCTATCCACTGAGATATGCTCATTCTTTGAGTGCTTATTATATTAGAAATAAAAAATTTTAAATAATTTTAAGAAAAAGAAAGGTTAATTAACTTGCTAGTGATCACAGACCCTGACTCAAAGTCCAGTGTTCTTGCCTCCAGAATATCCTGAAATTGCATGGGGCCGCTGAGTAACACACTTCAAGTGGAATAACTGCTTGCTGATGATGATATAATCTGAAGCTCAAAAGAGTTAAGCATCTTTATCTATAGTCATACAGAACTATGGACCAGTACAAATCGAAGTCTAACAGACAAGAACCAATCTCAACATCCACAAAATCAAGTGATCTAAATGGGGAAGGAATCTATGGGAAATAAGGACTACATGGCAGCATCAGTCACCCTTGATGAATTTTCTTTACTTACCAAAAGAAAGAAAAAAGAAAAAAAAATAGGAGAGAGAGAAAAAGGACTACGTTCAGAGTAGATTAATAGCCTGTTGGGCTCCAACATGAATAATGCTAATGTAATGCTTTTATTAGGCCTCTTAAAAGAACCTGTACCTGCTAGCACAGGTTTCCACTTATTAAAACAGTCAAGAAAATGAAGCCATTATCTGCATTCCATTAATCACCATATAGCTACATATGGGCATTAGGCCAAGGAAACATTCTAAACCAGGCTTCTGTGTGCATCTAAAATAGAGAAAGATGCTATTTTCTATTGATTTGGCCATAACTGAGAGAGTCACAAGGTTAATAGAACAACAAGTATAAAATGCTTGATTTTTCTTTTCTGATTTTAGGAGTTATTTAAGGCAGAGCTCAGAAACAAACTCTGAAAACAGTGGAAAATTCCAAAGGTGTTTTTGAGCTTTTTTTTCTCATTAACAAATAAGAAGAGGGACCAAAATTCTCTCCTCCTTCCGACAGTCAGAAGACAAAACCTAAAAACAGGTCAATATGAAGAACTTTCATCCCTACTTTATCTATAGCTGAGGGCAAGACAACAATACAAAAGACTTCAAACTATAATCAAGGGACCTAGAGATGTAGTAACAGGCCTGAGAGAGGATGGCAATCAAGTCCCAACTGTTCCGAGACAGGAATATGGAGTATTACATAATGTGCTGTTGATGGTTTCCAGACATTGATGCGATCAAGATAAAGTTACATGCAGATTAGGGACAATAAAGCACCAATTTGTCATATAGTAACACCCCCCTCCCTCACAAAAGATATTAGGCCTTTAAATGAAATGAAAGACATGAAGGGACAGGCAATGAAATGTAAAAATATAAACATAGTTATATGGGAAATATTAAAGGAGCTGTCCCTTTTGTACAGGGCAGCAAGAGTATGATGAATTTTTTTAACTAAAAGGTCAATAAAAAATTTTGGGAATCTACTTTTTAAAAAAGAGTAGGATAATATCAGATTTTAAGCTATGCATCTTTTTTTGTAATTTGATGTTATATTTAACATTTCTCATTCAGTGGTTGGCACAATCAAAGTGTTCCAACTTTGAACAGATGTCCAAGGAATGGTAATAGTCAAATAAAAGTCCCTTTAATCTCATCCCTATGCTATATCACTTCTAACAAACTTAAACTTGCAACATCCATGAAGAAGGAGGAAATTTGGTGCCTTGAATCTTAGAAAGTCAAATAAAGAAAGAAGTAATTTTCCTGTCCCAAAAGTCGTAGTGCAATTTTAAGCTTTAAGAATAAGTTTTGCAAAATTATAAGATTTTGTAATGCTCTTGGTTCTTCAACAATGAGGTGATTTGGGCCAATTCCAATAGACTTGTGATGGAGAGAGCCATCTGCATCCAGAAAGAGATCTATGGGAACTGAACGTGTATCACAATATAGTATTTTCACTTTTTTTGTTGCTGTTATTGTTTGCTTGGTTGGTTTTTCTTTTTCCCTTTCATTTTTTTCCTTTTTTGATCTAATTTTTCTTGTGCAGCATGATAAATGTGGAAATATATTGAGAAGAATTGCACATGTTTAACTTATATTGGATTACTTGTTCTCTATGGATGGGGAGAGTGGGGGGAGAGAAAAATATAGAACACAAGGTTTTGCAAAAGTGAATGTGAAACTATCTTTGCATGTATTTTGAAAAAAAAGAATAAGTTTTAAAAGCTTAGAACTTCATTGAAATTTTTGGAACATCCCATATTAATACCTCTCTATACTCATCTTCCACTAGAATGATACAACCCCATATATAACCTGTGACCTAGGCAAGTCCCTTAACTTCTGTCTACCTCAGTTTCCCCACTTGCAAATGGATATAACAGTAACCCTGCCTTCCAGAGGAAGGAGTGAGGGAAGGAAGGGAAAAAAGGAAGGAGGGAAGGAAGGGAGAGAAGGAAGGGAGAGAGGAAAAGCAGGGGAGGGAGGGAGGGAGACAAGAGGGAAGGAGGAAGGAAGAGGGAAAGGAAGAAAAGTAAACAACTTTTCCCCATTTCCTCTAGTCTCTTTAATATCACATTGTTATTCTAACCTCGGGGCAACATAATACTTAGACAAAACTGTATAGTGACCTACATGAAAAGATCCTGTGTTTACCTCCCTATACTTGGTACCAAATGGTTGAACATTAACAATAAAGACCATTATTTCCTGCAATTGTTATCTGATTTCACACCCTTTCCTCTCAACTATGAGAAATTGAGCCTTTTCCCTTTCCTTGACAACAAAAACCTTTAGGCTATCATAGAATGCTTCCTTCTCACACAAAGTTGTATAGACTAGTTTCTCAGAGATTTAAAACAGATCCTTTATAAATCTTTTGAAATGCTATACATAGCCCAAGTCTTCTTTTAAAAACAGTATTCTGCATGTAATAGTTACCTAATATGTTGAGTAAAAAAAAACTATATTATAATCTTCCTAGAAATGTTTTCTAACTGATTTACAAATGTCCCCCTTAAAATATAAATTTTTATATTTAAACTTTCATAATAAGCTTTAAAAAGACAAATTAAAACTCTAAGTAAAAGATGAAAACTTTTTACTAAACTTTCTACTCAACTTTTCAATATCAACTCTAGCACTGACAGCACCAAGACAGTCCAAGAATTCTTCATTTGGGACTTATGAACTTGTTTTTCAAAATAATTCATTAACTACATATAACATAAATATGTTATATGTAATTACAGTATGTATAATATAATCAATTTCTATTGTAATCCTATATGTTTTTATGCATTTAAAGACATTATTTTGACAAGTGACCTGTAGCCTTCACCACATCATCACCCCCCAAAAAATCCACATACAAAAAGGTTTAAGAATTCCTGATCTTGCTAATCTGTCAACAATTATTATTAGGTAATTAGTATGGACCAAGTACTTTGCACTGACTTACTTCTGGTAAGATATTTGCCATTTATGGCTTCTAGATTTAGAGCTGGAAGGAGACTGAAAAGACCAACCCCTCCTTTTAGAAATGAGGAAGCTGAGAGAGGAAAAGGGAGAAAGAAGAAGGGAAGTGACTTGCCTAGAGTCAGGAAGGCTTACAAGAAGTATCAGAGGTAAGAGATAAACTCAGGTCCTTTGAGTACAAAGTTAATTTTTCCACCAAACCTGCTAATAATGCACCCAACAAGCTAAATTCTAAAAGCTATTTCCTCAATCACTTAACTGTAACTTGGACCACATTCTAGGAGAAAACAGTACGGTGCTCAATGTTTAGCAGGCTCACAGGTAAATCACAAAGGCCTGAAACTCAGCAAGGTTAGACTAAACCAGCTCTAGTTATCCTTTTTTCTTTTCTTCAGGATGCCTCTGGAGTAGAGCTTCCAGTTTTATTGCCAGAAATTAAAAGACTCCCCCTTAAGATAAATTTTTGGCACCTTAAAAAAAAAATTACACTTAGTAGAGAAAAGTGTAGGTAGGTGTCCAAAACAGTAAGATTCACCTACATTTCAAAGGAACAGCATAGTCAAGCATCTTTTCATCATAAAGGGGCCTGGGGCTGAAGATTAGAGTCCTAGAAGTAAAAGGATAAAGTAATAAGGAACTGAAGCTGAAATGGACCTTAGATTATCCAGTACAGCCCTAATTTTACACATGCTGAATTAGACCCAGAGGGTTTCAGTGGCAGATCCTAGTAAGTGGCAGAGCTATAATGAATATATAGCCCAAGTCTTCTCATTCCATTCCAAAGTTCTTTCCATTGCCCCAGATCTGGGCCTCCTTAGTTATATGACCAATCAGAAAGAAGGGCAAGGAAGTTTCCTGGGAAATGGAAAATCACTCTTAGGGATTCACTCCTCCTTCCTGCTACCTTAGACCTCAAAGTGGATATCAGAGAGAGAAAAAAAGACATGGAAAGAGAAGTCAGGTAGAGGAGGAAATCATACATAAATTCAGTTTACAAAAGCTGGAGCTATCTAATAGAGGCAACATAAATTAAATTAATTGGCATCTGTTCTCAAGAAATTTAAAGCCTGATAGAAGGACAAAAGCAAATCTAACAGACCACAAAGACTGAAAAGAATGAGAACCCAATATTTACGTTTAAAATTTTGGTTATTTAAAAACAAATAACCTTATAAAAGTTACATTTCTTGCTTCCCCTATTTCATATATAGGAAGTCTAAAAAATTTAAAGTGTTACAGATTTTATACAGTTTCACACAGATGGGGGGAGAAAAATCACAATTGCTCTGAGATTGATGTGGATTTTCAATACAGAATTCTTTACACTGGTTATCAGGGATTACTGCTTTGTTAATTCTTAACTAGGACCTGTCTTGCTCTTCAATATGGCCTTTCCAAACCAAAAACAATTTTTTTAAAAGACAAAAGAAAATCAAGATTTCTATCTCAGATGGAGCCCAGTCCCTAGAGTCCAGTTTTCCCCACAGAAATTTAGGACATTTCATTGAATAAAAGTTAACTCCTCACTGGAAGTTGAGAAACAAACTAATCTGATTTATTGTTTGTATAATAACAGGGACCAAGTACTATAGCAAAATGATACTGGGTCCCATTGAGAGGAAAGAGTGATTGGGAAGTTTTTTTTTCTGTTTTTCACTGTTCTCCAGAAACATACCAACAAAATAGATTTAATGTGCTTTTTTTAAAGCATCCTTTAAAAGCATGGGTCATCCAAACGATAGCCATAACAAAATTTCTAGGTGTCAATTTCACATAGGACAAACCAAAATACTGAGCACCTGAAACAACACAGAGTATCTGAAATTTTTTCTAGGGAGCCTTGAAATATGAAGATAATCTAATTAGTGGCCCAACAAAATGTCTTGGGCAGAATAGAGAGGCTCCAGAGGTCAGTGTATAATACAGAAGAAATCTCTCTGAAGATCCAAGCAAATTTCAATAGGGTTCTAACACCAAAGGGCACTCCAAATTGCCCTCAAAGGAATCTGACCACTGCAAGAATAATCCAAATAGAATTCTGAATTCACCCAGAAATAAGATAATTAGGCTCAGTTCATGAGAAACATTCATCCCAAAAATAAGCACTTGGGGTTCATTATCAGCATTTTTAGGCCAGTAGGCCTAAAATCTCTCCTAAATCTATCCTAACCTATATTTCATAAAGACATCAGAATAAGACAAGGAGTTTAGGTCTCTTTAAAAGAAAGAAGAAAAAAAATAGTATCTGAGCTTAGATAATATATTTTAGGGATGCAAACATATTTTTCATATTAGTTGAAATACTCATACTGAACAGAATACAATAAATATCACTAAACACATTCAGAAAAGCAAAAAAAATGGATTGGCTTCTAAGCAAGCATACAAGAAAAATAAATTACCATATTATTATTTTCTAAAACAAAAGAGAGAGCAAAAAATGCTAATTTCTCCTAGTAGATATGGAAAACTAGGATAACCAATGATTAGAATCCTGGCTGGAGAATCTTTCCAATGAATTCCCACAAATTTGAAGGGCCCAATGTCTATCCTGACTGAAGTCCACAAAGGTTCTGAGGCTTACCCTCCCACTCCACACAGACTAGTAGGTTAGATCCTGAGAGTAGGATGGCTACTGGTGCTCCTAGGAGTTAACTTAGAGAGTTTGAAGTAGTCTGATGCTATCCTGGATGAGTTTTCATGTGCAGTGTAGACACTGGGTTCATTCTCCCAAACCACACTCAGTCTAACAGATTAGGCCCCAGATGTGTCCCGAGATAAGTAGTCGTCATGTTGTAGTCTAAACCTGCCATTCAAGTGAGGGTTGGAGAGTGATTCCAGAGCTTATATAATGTTTCTGGAGATCCTAACCTAAAGAACCTTTCCCAGACCATATTTAGCCAATCTCAAACTTAGCCAAATATTCATCTCCTGGACAGCCCCTCTCCTAGTCCAGTACTATAAAATTTTCACCGAAGTCCAGGGAAGATCGCATTTTGAAGGTATGGAGGCAGACTCTACACTACAAACAGTTTATAATAATAATGATGATGATAACTAGCATTTATCTGCAAGGTGTTAGCTGTAGTAACTCACTGATTCCTCATAACCACCCTATGAAATAGGTGCTATTATTTTCCCCATTTGTAAGATGATGAAACTGCAATTAGGAAAAAATTAAATGACTTGCCCAGAGTTATACAGCTCCATAAATGTGTGAGACAAGGTTTGAACTCGGGTCTTCAAACTCCAAATACAGTGTTGTCCAATGTGCTTAGTTATTGGTAAGAGACTGGGCACCTTTTCTTTTTCTATGAGATTAGAATAGCTCAAACAGAATGAGCAAGCATAGACAATCCCATCCCAACTCTCTTTACATTATCCTTTCCTCAAAATGAACTGCTCTTCCAAACTTATTTGTTTAAGAGTTCTACCATCATGCAGACCCCCTGGCATCATCCCTGAAATTCCACATACCCAAACAGTTGCAAAATCTCCTCCTATGACACTGCCCATATTTGTCCCACTATCTCTGCTCATGCAGTCACTACCTTGTTTTAAAATCTCAAAACCTCTTACTGCAATAATTGCAAAAGCCTCTGAATAGACTTCCAGTCTTCTCTGATCCATCCTCCATACAAATGCTGAAGTGATTTTCTTCACATGTAGGTCTGATCATGCTATTACAAAGTAATAGTCTGTATTGCTTTTTGAAGCAAATTTTATTTCATCTTTATTATTTTCTGTTTTTACATAAGTTTTATTATACAAATAATTGATACAAGAATAATTTATAAATAACTAAATATAGTTTCATAATACATTTAATCATTATTATGATAATATACATAATTCATAAATAACTAAATATACATATGAGGGATGCTAAAAATATTTATTATTGATGGAGCATGCAATTTTAAAATTCTGAAGAATATTGGATTAGATTATTGCTAGTCTACTTACCAATCTTTCATCTCTTACTTTCTTCTTCCTATTTATTCTTTCTACCAATGCTAAATGATCTTTCTAATAAATATAGAGATAATATATATCTCCTTCTCTCTTTCACCTCAGAAATCAGAGATAACTCTCTAATAATGCTAAATTCATTTTCCTATCATTCAGGTCTGTCATTCTCTGACATTCCACTACTCCTTTAGCTTTGTCTCTAGTGGTTCACCTCTATGTATTCTCTCCTCCAGCTAAAAACAAACTATTCTTGCCCTCCCAAATCACTTTAATATCTCTTTCCTTTGTTTCTTATAAAGAGATATCAGGTGACAAAGTGGATAGGGCACTAGCCCTAGAGTCAGGAAGATCTAAATTCAAACCTAACCTGAGACCCTTAAAAGCAATATGACCCAGCAACAGCAAAATCATATGATGATTCAATTCTGACAGATGTGGCTCTTTTCAAAAACAAGGTGATTTAGGCCAGTTCTAGTGGACTTAGTATTTTCACAACATAACATAGTATCACAACATAGTATTTTCACTTTTTTTGTTTGCTTGCATTTTGTTTTCTTGCTTATTTTTTCCCTTTTTGATCTGATTTTTCTTGTGCAGGATGACAATCATGGAAATATGTATAGAACTGCACGTTTAACAAATGGATTACCTACCATCTAGCAGAGGGGGTAGGGGAAAGGGAGGGAAAAAATTTTGAACACAAGGTTTTGTGAATGTTGAAAATTATCTATGTCTATGTTTTTAAAATAAAGTTTTTTTTGAAAATAGCAGTGTGACCTTAAGCATGTCCCTTAAACTCAGTTTTTTCAATTGAAAAATTGAGATAATAATAGTACCTACCTCCCAGAGTAATTGTGAGGACCAAATGAAATTATCTATTTTACTTTTTGATTTTAGGACATCAAGGCAGTTTTCCTTGATTTCCTGAAAGATAAAGTCTAGAGTCTTCTTTTCATTTTTTTGGTTTTGCTTGACTGATTCTTGATGTCTCATTGAGTCATTCATTTCCATTTATTCAGTTCTTATTTTTAGTAAATTATTTTCTTCAGTTACCTTTTTTAATTCCTTTTGTATTTGGCCAATTGAATTTTTAAATGAGTTGTTTTGTTCTATGGATTTTTTCCCAAATGAAATATCTATAAAGCGAAGTACCTTTAATAGAATGCCAGGCACATAACAAGTGCTAAATAAATGGTTATTCCCTTTCCTCCTTCTTCTCTCCCCCACTCCCCTGCCATTCCATCCATCCCTCTCCTTGTATACTAAATTCCTTTTAATCCTTTAAAGTCCATCCAAATTCTGGCTTATGGAAAAAGCCTTCCTCAACCCCAAAACTCTCCCACTCAGAAAGAGCTTACATTATGTTTTATAACTCCCTAATAAGCTTATTTAATATCATATTACTTGAGTTGACTTCTTATCACTCTAGATCCTCAAAAACAGAGACCATATCTTAGTTAAATCTTTGTCTCAGCAACAAATACAATTACACAGTAACTGCTTCATAAATGTTGAGTTGCTATTGAATCTAAGACTGGCCTAACAGGATTTTAAACATGATTCTTGGAATGTTCATTTTACAATTATGTTTAACATTACAAACATTACATAAGCTCTTTCAATTTTCATATGAAAAAGCAATATAGAAATGAGCCAAATGAATACCACTGGCATTAGCTTTTCCCTAAAATCCCAATATTTAAAAGGAAATTCTTCAGGAACCTAGAAAAGTAGCATTTCTTTAAAAATTAAAGATATGGGAAAATGTATAAATTTCAGAGAAGTTTAAAGGAAAAAGATAATATAAGGTTAAAAAACTTGGAGAAAGCATAAATTGAGGTACATCATGGTTGTAGTCTATACATATAGTTTAAACTGAACAGTTAGATCTCAGATCAGTCCAGTTGTCCTATAAGCAGAATAGGGAGTAGAAGTAAATGCTAGATAATGTAGCTGTTAGATGAGTCCAGGGGTCTTTCTAGAAAAATACACTATTTTTTTCCCAGCTATGGCATTTTCAGGATCAGAAAAAGGACCCTTCAAGGGCTTACCTGGCAGTATAAAAATAAGGTAGGATCTCCAAATCTTCAGTTTCAGTTTTCTACTATAGACCCAACTTTAGATGAACTATATCTACACTCTGGAAATGGAAATGGCAAACCACTCCAATATCTTTGCCAAGTAAATCCCAAATACAGTTATGAAGAGTCAGACACAACTGAAATAACTGAACAATGTCAACACAAAGCATAATTTCTATAGCATCTATACTCAAAACTGTTACTGTTTTATGTCATATTTTTATTGTTAAAAAAAAAGTGGGGGAAGGATAATTTGACAATTTTGAGCTAAGACCCTGGGAAATTCCCTGAGAAGATATTCTAATTTTTCCCATATATAAACACTTCAAAGTAGAGAAAGAGAAAAACTGAGAGATATAGTATAGGATAAACAGCCAAGTTATCTTACTCTAGGGACAGTTCTAATCAGTAGTCACTGCCCTTCACAAATTGCCCAATGCAGTTCAGTCCCAACTTCTACCTGAGATCCATCAACTGCTAAGATTAGGAGGACTACTATTCATGGTTCCAATTTTTCAGAGGACACAACAGGAAACCTTTCTTTGTGGCTGATCCCAAATGAATTGATATAGAGGAAGACATAGATCAGACCAAAAAAGACATCCCAGAAGAGAGATTACTTGGTTTTATGATGAGTTCTGTCCACAATAAAGAAAAAAGTAGCCAAGATCAGATGACCATTAATAAGAGGCATCCATGACCCTGATTCTCACAGAGTCAAAGCTGTTGTTGTTCACTTATTTCTGATTCTTTATGATCCCATTTGGAGTTTTCTTGGTAAAAATACTGAGTGATTTGCCATTTCCTTCTCCTGCTCATTTTACAGATGAGGAAACCAGCAAACAGGCCAAATATGAACTCCAGGTGATGAGTCCTCCGGACTGCAGGCCTGGCATTCTATCCACTATGGTATCACCTAGCTTCCCCTAGAGTCATAGTAAAGAGCTTCCAATTAGACAACAACTGATGACAACAAACTCCAACTGTGCTATTTTAGCTGTCTCCATCTTCTGTTGATATTAGACTTTTATTTTCTTGGTCTCTCTGCATTAACAAATTGACTCCAAGGGCAGTTAACAACATGGTGCATTTATCTTTGTCTCAGTTCAGGGCTTTATTTGCTTCCCATCAGGTATCTGAACCTCTGGATATTTCCTTGTGAGACAGAACAGGTCCAGGCTCTTGATGTTAATACAGACTGGTCCTCCAATGAAGAATCTGCCATTTTGTCATTGAAAATAAGTTAAATATCTGATTGAATATTTTCTTTTACTGATTATAATAGTAAGAAGATGAAGATTTTTCTTTCCATATGTTGCTCAACATCTACAATATTTTGAGTCCTTATTTTGAACACCTACAGAATATTAGAACTAAATCAAATCTCAGAAATCATCCAATCTCATTGTGTCAAGCTAAAATAAAATTAGATCCCTGCTTTTTAAAAAATCACAAAGTAACATTGTCTATGTTGTATTTTATTTATTTTCTTAATTACTTTCTAATTACATTTTAGTCTGGTTCACTAAACTTGGTAGTGCTTACAAGTTGATACTTGATACTCCCAAGCTAGTCCAAACTCCCCTCCCCCCAATTTTACAGGTAAGAAAAACAAAACCCATTGGAAGGAACAAATTTGCCCAAGCATCTACCACTATTTACTGACTGAGCTGCCACCAAAATTCAGGTTCTTCTGGCTCTCCAGTTTGATCTACTATTTAAATGATAATTATCATCTCAAAAGCAGATGGAAAAGAAAACAACCAATAAATTATTAGATCCACAGAATTATATGCATCATATTGCAAAATTTTTAATTAGTACAAAAGACCAGCAGATGTAGCAGACT
Source organism: Antechinus flavipes (assembly GCF_016432865.1). Lineage (NCBI taxonomy): Eukaryota > Metazoa > Chordata > Mammalia > Dasyuromorphia > Dasyuridae > Antechinus > Antechinus flavipes. The sequence goes on along the minus strand of NC_067403.1, from coordinate 120,427,687 downwards.
GTGGTGGAAAGAACAATGGATTTGGAAGCAGAAGATGTGGATCCTATCTCTGCCCATTTGTTATATGCAAGTCAACTCACCCATGTTTCCTCAACTATAAAATGAGGAAGTTGGATTAAGATAATAAGGTCCTCTCCAGCTCTAGCATTCTGAGAGTCAATGTTCTGTTCATCAGAAATGACAATCCTGGAAAGATTCACATGAATTGATGCAAAGTGAAGTGAGCAGAACCAGGAGGACAGTAACAGCAACATTGTGCAATGACAACTATGAATGACTTAACTCTTCTCAGAAAGACAACAATCTAAGATAACTCCAATGGAATCATACTATTCCCCCATCCAAAAATTGATAGAATACAGATAGAAGCATACTATTTTCACTTGATTTTTTTTCTCTTCATGTCTTTCACAACATGACTACTATGAAAATATGTTTTATATGATTGCACATATATAGCCTATAACAAATTGTTTATCATCTTAGGCATGGACATGAGGGAAGGAGAGAGAAAGAAAGAAAATTTGGAACTCAAAAATTTTAATGAATGCTTAAAATTGTCTACATATAATTGAAAGAAATAAAATACTATTATAAAAAAGAATCAACAGACCTTTGGCTTCCTACATCTACAAAACACTTTTATAATTTGACATGAATATGAATAAACATTTTATTCCACCAAAGATTCCTTATGCCACATTTCATCTGAAAGCAAAGATTATTCACTGCTAAAAGTAACCATATACTCTAAAATTAGGTCTAGCAATAAAGATGTAAGGTCAGAAGACATCAGTAAAACAATGCCAAAGAACTTCTACCCACTTTTAATGACTACTGTAATAAATGCCTCTTTCCTACTCTTAATCCCATGTAATAGCTCTACAATCTTCCTATAATCCTGAATATTATCATTTCCTTTGTTCCTATAAAGTAACACCCTTAAGTTGCCCAGAAATTGCTGGCTAATCAAAATAAACTACTTCCAAGGGACTGATTAAGATAAAAGATTCTTTTAATATTATCTCTTCCTTATCACCATATCCTGGACAGCTGGTGAATCTACATTTAGAAATTCTGCTAATCTTCTGTCTGGACTTTCCAAGTCCTCTAAATCTCATGTCTCTCCATGAATATTTTGAGCACCATGTACTGCACATTGCCTGGCCACATTTCCCACACTATGTCCCTCAGAACCCATTAGTGATATTTTCCCTTTAAAATATTAGCTATGAATTTATGTACCACACTCATCTAAATTATCAACTTTGCAGCTAACACATTTTCATAAAAGAGAAAAATAGATATATGCTTTTAAAAAGGAACAAAATAACAATTTTTTAAAAACACACATATCACTAATTTATTTTGGGGTTCCCCCCCCAAGCGTAGTTTCTGCCATTCAAAAACCATAGAGGAAAAAGAGTAAAATGAGAATGATACAAAAACCATGGGAAATTGAGAAGTTTAAAAAAAAAGTGCAAAGTTTTTAAAGAAGAAGAATCCTGAGAATTTCTTTCTTACCTAGCCACTCCTCAATGATTTTTTTTATCTGGAATTGGGAAAGGGATGGGAATACAGAATTCTCTAGAGACAGTCTGCCACAGCAGCTAAGAAAGCATTAGAATCAGGAAAACTAAGTTTAAATCTTCCTACAGACAGTTGACAGCTGTGTAACCCCGGGAAAATGTTTGAATATATTTCAGTCTCAGTTTCCTCAGCTATAAAAATAAAAGAATAAGAGCACCTACTTCCAGGATTTTTAAGAATAAAATAAAATAATACACGAAAAAGTGCTTTTAAGTCTTACAACACTACAAATGTACAGTTTTATGTTTTTTAATAGGCAATATAGACAGCCAGCTTCAGAACTGAGAGCAGGATTCAAGTCTTTCTGGCATATGTTGTCACTCACATGACCCTGTCTAAATCTCAGTACTCCATCCAACTCTAAGACTCTGAGGTGATAGAAAGTGCCCAGCTGTATTAGTGGAGGAATTTTCCTCATGCTGGAGATTCTCAATGAAATTGTAGCTCTCTAAGCCCTCCTCCTAATTTTATATTCAACATTTAGAAGCAATTGCAATCTAACAATCTAAGGCAGTGTCATAGAGTGAAAAGAGGTCTGGATTAGAGTTGGAGAACCTGGATTTAAATCTCAAGTCTCGTACAGGTACTTTGTGTGAGATCATGGGTAAATCACTTTAGTCAATCTTGGTTTTGTTGTCTGTAAAATGAAATAACTGGACTACCTAAAATTCTATGGCTATAGAGTTAGAAAGGGGAGAATAGGTTTAAAAATCCTAACAGGATGATATAATAGGATCAAATGATGTCAAGAATGAAAGGGACTACTCTCATTTACAGAACACTTCAACTTTTAAAAAGTACTTTCCTCACTATAGTTTTTAAAAGCAGGTAATAAATATCACATACTTATTAACAAATATTAGTTATTATAATTTAAAATATTTAAAAGATGTTTAAGTATATAAATTTTAATTTAATATTTATGTAAAATTTAAATTTGTTTATACTAAATTTATGTTTAATAAATGTTTAAATTTAAATTAACAAATAAAATGTAAATTTATATGTTTAAATAAATATTATTCTCTTATCTTATACATGAGGAAAATCAAGCACAAGGAGATAAAGGGAATTGCCCAAAGCTAGTATCAGCACTCTTTCATTGGCAGTTAGGTAGGATAAATAAAGTGCTGGACCTGGAATCAGAAAGAATTGTTCAAATCCAGTCTCAAATACTTAATAGATGAGCAACTTATTTAACCTTTGTCAGCCTTAACTTTCTCGTCTCTAAAATAAGGATAATAATAATGGAGTTGTGAGAATCAAATGAGATATTTGCAAAGTGCTTTGAAATCTTTATGCAATATAAATATTAGCAATTATTATTATTTCTACTATTCTATATACATAGGCATACCTCATTTTAGTATGTTTTACTTTACTGCACTTCACAGATATTTATTTTTATTTAACAAATTGAAGATTTATGTCAACCTTAATATCAAGCAAGTCTATTGATGCAATTTTTCTAACATCATGTGCTCACACTGTGTCTGTATCATATTGACAATTCTCACAATATTTCAAACTTTTTCATCATTATTATATCTGTTACAGTGATCTTTGATGTTGCTATTGTAATTGTTTTGGGCACTACAAAGCACAGGGAATTTAATCAATATGTGTTCTGACTGTTTCACCAATAAACTATTCCTCCCTCTTTCTTTCTCCCTCTCTCTTTCTTGAGATGGGATATTGAAATGAGGTCAATTAGTAACCCTACAATGGCTTCTAAGAGTTCAAGTGAAAGGAAGAATTAATCAATGGGGCAAACTTCGTTGTTTTATTTTAAGAAATTGCCACAGCCACCCCAACCTTCAGCATCCATTACCCTGATCAGTCAATAGCCATCAACATGTAGGCAAGACCTTCCACTAGCAAAAAGATTAAGACTCACTGAAGACTCATATGATGGTTGTGTTAAGAAATTATACACACACACACACACACACACACACACACACACATACCTGTATGTAATAGGGATAGAGTGGGTGTTTTATAGCTCTTTCCTTAGCAAAATACAAAAGGCTGAGGTTAAAAGAAGGCAGAGTGGGAGTGGAAAGACAGTGGTCCAAAAGATATTTACATTCTAACCTCCTCCATTTTTTCTTCATTAATTTTTTCCCTGAACTTAAAAGACTTTGTTGTATGTCTTTCCTGGACTAATTTCTTTTTTTGAGAATCAATAACCAGCTCATTTATGGCAGGAGAAGGGTCAGCCTAAATCAACCAGGCTGATCACATGAAGTTAGTACAACAAAGAGGATTTGTTTTGTTCTCCTGAGATGGGACATTAACTCTGGAGTTGGGAGTCTCTCCAAGACCAATAATAAATACTTAGCAGGTGGCTAAGCTTTTCATAACAAAATGGAGACCCATTCGGGAGTAAATTTCTAAGCCTAGCAGAGCTGAAATGACTCTCTGGGTGGAGAAAACAAAGATCTGAGAATCTGGACAAATACTGACAATACAAGAAAACTAGAGTTTAGAAAGGAAAGTTCTATAAATCACTAAGAAAACCACAACTGGAAATGGGAATTTCTTTTTAACAAAGATTATGATCATGCTTTATATGGTGTGTCTAACACATTGAGTCAGTGGTCTTTGATAATTAGAGTTTTAGCCAAAGGCTTTCTTTATTAAACTATAGTGTGAATGGACTGAAGGTCACCAGGTAAGTCCACATATAAATATAGAGATAAATCCTGTTCCAGGATCCCATTTTCTACTCTCCATACCTTCTATTAGATCAAGAGTTCTTAACTTGATGGCCATGAACTTGGATGAAAAAAATTAGATTTTTATTTTCACTAAGTTCTAACTGAAATTTAGCATTTCCTTCAATTATTTTAAAATATTATTCTAGGAAAGAGTTTATAGATTTTCCCAAATTGCCAATGGCATCCATGATACAAAAACAGGTTAAAAATCAGTGGGCTAGATTCAAGGAAGATTGAGACAAATTATACAGCCTAGGAAAAACTCATTACCATTATTAAAAATACAATTCAAAATACTGAGTCTACTCATCTCTGTATGATTTCTGTTCTGGTGCCTCATTACAGCAAGGAAAAGACCCTGAATTCTTGAAGACTAAACTAGCAGAGCTCAAATTTTGTGAGGATGTATCCAAAGGGAAAGATTTTATGAACAGTCCTGAACTTGTACTATATATTTAGCATCCAAGGAAAATCTTAGGAAAATGTCAGGTTCTATTTCTTCTTTGAGCACAGAAACTCAAAAATGATGAACTGCTGAGACTCAAAGGAAACTTCAAACTATATTTATGAAATCAGGACCCATTATAAGGAAATCACTGATTCTTACAGTAACAAAAGTAAATGTATCATTTTCATATATGAAAAGAAGCACAGGTGATAAAACATTACATAATGTGTCAGACTCAGTTTATACATGGGTTGATTTTGCTGAACTGTTTTTCTTCCCTCTTCCTTTTTTGATTCTATGTTGCAAAGGACATTTCACTAGATAAATAAAGAAAAAGAAGTATCTTTGGAATGAAAAGTAATATATGGAATGAAAGTAATATTGATAGCAAAAAAAAATCAGTAATTTAAAAATATTAACAATAAGTGATTTAAGTCCTTGAAAAAACACTTTACAATTATCTCATTTTACCCTCACAACAACTCCATGAGGTAAGTGTTTTTATCTCCCTTTTTTACAAATAAGGAAATTGAGATAGAGGTTAAGTGTCTTGCCTGGAGACAAGGTAGATTGTATTAGTATTCAAATCTTCCTGATTCCAAGTCAGGAAGTCCAAAACCACTACCATATTTACTATGCTATCAAGCTTTCTAATAATAAATGACAAATACATATACATATATATGTATACATGTACATATATGTGTGTATGTATATGAAAAACAACACAGATACTTATATCAGGCATAAAGATAAAAATCTCATCTATAATAATGATTTATCAAACAGACCTTTTTCCCTATGAAATATAATTCTCCAAAAAATAACCTAGTGTTTTCCAACACTAAATGGAGAGAGCAAACTCATCTTATTTCCTTGAGTCAACTCTTTTATGTAAGGGCAGAGCCTGTCAGAATTTTTAATGAATTTTTCCCTTTCTGCTCCTCCAACAAGCTTGGTACAATGGACATTTGAGTTCTCTGGTGTCCCTGCCATCTACAGATCTACAATTTTATGATACCAAAGAATATCTTTATATTTAAATAGAAGCCTTTATGATGATAGAGTCAAGAAGTAAATTTAATAGGCTCACCACATCTTAAGGCTAGATAAGACCTCAAAAATCATCTTCTAATCATTTTACAATTGAGGAAAAGAATGTCTGGGGAGGCAACATGACTAGCCCAATTTATCTGACATAAATAGCAGAGGACAGATTCAAATCCAGCATCCTTTCTACTATACAAGAGGAAAGGCTGGATTCATCTATCACCCACAATGTCTATTAATGAAGAAATGACCTAGGGCATAACAAAAATCCATGAAATAACCAATGAGTTCATTAAAAAATCTGATTGTTTTCTGGAAGACCACTAAAGTCTCAGGCAAGAAGCCTTTCTTTCAATCTTATAATCTCCCCTCTGAGACAATCTCCAACTTATCCTATATATATCTTGTAGGTACATATTTATTTACATGTTGTTTTCCCCTATTAGACTGTGAACTCTTTCAAAGCAGACTTGTTTTTCCCTTTTTTGTATCTCCAATGTTCAGCGTTGGGTCTCACATATAATAGACATTTAATAAATTCTTGTTGACTTGAATTAAATTTGAATTTAAAATTAATTTTGTTTGGAGATGCTTTGGAGAATTTTTATGACATTTTGATAACTGAAAACATCAAAACTGAGAGCAAAGTCAGCAGAATCACTGCATTAAAAGCAGACACCTGGGTTTCACAAATGATTCCCTAGGTCACACCCAATCATTTAGATTCCCTGCCTTGTATGTGCAGTCACAGACAGGTTAAGCCAACTTAACTTTCCAAATAGTAGGGTTCTTGGTCCTCAACTAATCATTAGTTTCATCAGGTTATTGGGAACAGAACCACTGAAATTGGTGTTCATCAACTGGAAAATGAATGGATGCCCATCAATTGGAGAACGGTTGAGTAAATTGTGGTATATGAATGTTATGGAATATTATTGTTCTGTAAGAAATGACCAGCAGGATGAATACAGAGAGAACTGGCGAGACTTACATAAACTGATGCTAAGTGAAATGAGCAGAAGCAGAGATCATTATATACCTCAACAACGATACTGTATGAGGATGTATTCTGATGGAAGTGGATTTCTTCGACAAAGAGATCTAACTCGGTTTCAATTGATCAAAGGAGGACAAAAGCAGCTAAACCCAAAGAAAGGACACTGGGAAATGAATATAAACTGTTTGCATTTTTGTTTTTCTTCCCGGGTTATTTCTACCTTCTGAATCCAATTCTCCCTGTGCAACAAGAGAACCGTGTGGTTCTGCACACATATATTGTATCTAGGATATACTGCGACCTATTTAACATGTATAGGACTGCTTGCCATCTGGGGGAGGGGGTGAAGGGAGGAAAGGGAAAAATCGGAGCAGAAGAGAATGCAAGGGATAATGTTGTAAAAAAAAAAATTATCCTAGCATGGGTTCTGTCAATAAAAGGTTATTAAAAAAAAAAAAAAAGAAATTGGTATTCTTCGAAAATATTAGCATTTTCTACATTTTAATATGTATAACATATATTGGATTGCTTGCCATCTAGGGGAGGGGGTGGGAAGAAGGAAGGGAAAGGGTTAGTATTGAAAAATTATCTGTGCATATGTTTTGAAAATAAAAAGCTTAAAAATACCCACAATGATTATAGAATCATTATCAATATACTGATAATTAGGCGGGGAAAGAAAATATTAGCATGTTCAAGAATAGACAGACTTCTCTGGTGTCATTTTCCTATAATTATATTAAACATTTTTCACTACATTTTTAGATCAGCCCTTAACAAGAAAAAAATCCTGGGCAGACTGAGAAGAATGTGTTTATATGTAATTGAGGAAAAAAATTAAAATGTGCAAAAAAAAGAAAAGATGCTAATTACTATGGCAAATATAATGAGGGAAAAATTCATTGAATTTGCTATGATACAGGATAAGTATAGGACTGTGCAAGGGACCATGCCACTGACTCATTCTGAGACCTTCAGTGATGTAAAGTGAATGCTGCGAATTTACAAAGCATAGCATAGCCCCAAATAAGAGGTATTAGAAAACATTCCCAAGTTCATTCGTTTACAGAGGTAGGAGGTCCAACTTGTAGGAAACATTATGTATATTTTGAGACTTTGATGTATTGGTTGATTTTGCTAATTTTTGAATCTTCTTCCTTTTTATTTTTTTCTTTGAAAATTTTTTATGAGATGACTTTGGGAAGGGATAGGGATGGCAGGAGAAATATTTCCCATTTAAAATAAAAATACAACAACATTGATAATGTCCTGCAATATGAACCTGAACAGAATCAAAAGATTAAAAGACATATTAAAGGATATTAAAAGACAGATCATCATTTAGGTAACCCCTAATGAATGGTGTGTTCTGGGTAATAATTTCTAGTCAACTGTTAACTCAGACTTAATGATTAATCAAAATGATAGAATTGTAGAATATTTATCTTAAGGGGTTAAACAAAGATACCCATAGTTTAATGGTTATGGGATTAAATCAAGGACAACTGTCCCTGACAGTAATAGAGTACTTAAAGATTTACAAGAAGCAATTGGCTAGTGCCATAGCAGATAGAGTGCTAGACCTGGAGTCAAGAAGACTCATCTTCTTGAATTCAAATCTGACCTTAGAAACTTATTAGCTGTGCGATCCCGGATTACTCACTTTAACCCTGTTTGCCTCAATTTCCTCATCTATAAAATGAACTGGAAAAGGAAATGACAAACCATTCCAATATCTTTGCTAAGAAAACCCCAATTGAGTCACAAAGAATCAGTCAACTGAACAACAAAAGGTTTACAAAGAGAGGATTCAGAACAAACTTATTACAGATAGGCATTTATAGGTATGAGTATATCATCTTCATTTTACAGGTATCACGTTTGAAAGCACTGATAGTCACTACAATCATTAGCTTTCTTCTCATTCTTCCAGGGATGAATAAATGTGAGAGGCAAGAATAGTGTACTAGAAAGAATATATTCAGAATTCAAAAGAACTAAGTTCTCACTCAGCTTTGACTTCTAATTAGTCATATGATCTTGATAATATTTATTATTTATAATTATTTCTTGATTGTTAATATTGATTAGTGTAAATTATCATAATGACTCACTCACATTTACTCACTTCTTTAAGGTAAGGAGTTATAATGTAGGTAATAGAAGTAAAAGCCTATTTAAAAAAAAAAAAAAAAACTAGAGCTCAGGGAAATTACTTGCTGGGTTCTCACAACTCAATCCCAGGTGGTCTGTTTCCAAACTGAACATTCCTTCGATGATTTTACTATGATCCTCAGTTTTCTCAAATGTAAAATGAGGGGGGATAAAATTAGACAATTTCTGAGATCTCATCATCAAAAGTAAGTATTATCATACCATCTCTCTAAACTCTAAATTATAATTTTAAATTTTTACAGCAGTAATTTATTTCTTTTTTTGCCAAAAAAAAATTTTTTTCCCCTATTTTTTCCCCTATTTATTTAGGGGAAGAGGTTACAGACAAAATAAGAAGTAAAAAAGGCACCAGGAGTGGCAAATATGAAGGAGTTAGAAGAAAAATATAGCCAAAAAAAAAAAAAAAAAAGGCAAGTTTCCCAGAGGAATTTACAATTAACCAGGAGAAAGGAAATACTCCATGAGGTGAAAGGAAGTCATTGACTGGCAGGTTAGATCCATAGAGGAGTTTAGCCGACTAAAAAAAGTTAGTTAGAGGAAGGAGAAAAGGCACCACTAAAGGGAAGACATTATGAAGGGAAAAAAAAAACATCTCAAAGTGGACTTAGTACTAAGAAAGATAGTAATTTCTACAGCAGTAATTTCACAAACAATTCTCATTTTACAGGATGTCCCAAACAAGTACAATAAGACTTTGAGTAAACTCAATATAAATGTTATCTATCTATCTATCATCTTCATAATTAAATCTACCTCTCTGCAACTTTCTCCATTACACCTAGTTCTATATGAGACCTAGTAAAAATAAATCTAATTTCTCTTTCACAGAGCAGCTCCAAAAGTATTTGAAGATAGATATTTGAAGATAGATATCAAGTGCTACCACTTGCCCTCAGTTCCAACCCCAAAACACCCAAAAGTCTTCAGGGTAAACATATTCAGTTCTTTTAAGCAATACCAGGCACTTATTCCCTACAATATCTCAGATCACCCTCCTCTAATCCTACCTGTCAACTTTTTTTCCCCTAAAATAGGGAACCCAAATTGAATGTAATTTCTCATATACTACATCCCAATACAGCACCCAACTATGATCTGGCCTTTTTACCTTTTACCAATAGCCCAAGAGTGAATTAGGTTTCTTGGATGACTTGCCTCAAATTGAATTTCCAGTTCACAAAAACATTCGGATCTTTCTTCATGAGCTATAGTCTCTCCCCATCTTTATGGGGATGTTCTTGTGCAACTGTCTTTCTGAATATAATTCTAGAACTTTACATTTATTTCTTTGAAATTTCATCTTTAAGAAGTTTTCTTTATTTTTTAAAACTTTATCGATGTGTTTTGTTTACACTACAAGCATTTGCAGATGATTCCCACCTTGTGAGAGGCCTCTTGTAACAAAATACAACAATTAAATGAGGCTAATAATAGTTACCTCATTTGAAAGCACATGCCACATTCCACATCTGTAACACACACCCTCCCTCTCCACCTCTCTATTAAAAAAAAAAAAATGAACAGAAATCTATTTTCTCTCTCTTCCATTCCAACTTACTGGAAAAAAGAAAAAGAGACTGAAATTTCTCAAAATAAATATGCTAGTAAAGCAAATGAGTGAATTCAAAGGACTGTATATAAAATAGATAGGTCTCATTTGATAAGGTACCCTTATGTCATGAATAGCATAGTCCTCTAGAACCACAAATAGTCGTTGTATTATTGAACTTCTTATGGTTTTCAAAGTTATTTGTCTTTACAGAGTTGTAATTATATAAATTATTCTCCTAATTCTATTTATTTCATTTTCCATCAATTTAAAAGTTCTCAAAATTTTTCATTTTTATAATGTCAGTGTGATAGTACAAATTGTTCTTATGGTTCAGTCATCTTCATTTGGCATCTGATTAGATCTGATCTATTGTTCTGGCTTTTCAGGATGCTTCTGGACAGTTCTAGACACTGATTGGTCCAATAGAACAGCTTCCCTTTCCAGATCTGAAACATCCATAAATTTGCCAAATGTGCTATTTATGCCTTCACCAAGGCCTTTGATAAAATTATAACAGAACATAGCACTTAGCATAATATCTTGTACATAGTAATGCTTAATAAATATTTTTTATTCATTCATGAATAAAAGAGTTCTTAACCTAGGGTCCATGAACTTGGTTCTTAAAAAATATTTTGATAACTGCATTTCAACACAATCACTTTCCTTGGAAATCCTATGTATTTTACTTTGTGTTTTTAAAAATAGTACAACGAGAAGAGGTTCACAGATTTCACCCGTGACACAAAAATAAATCAATTAATAAACACTTATTAAGAGCCTACTGTGTGTCAGGGGCTGTCTTTCCCTCCAAGAGCTCACAAAAATGCCTAAGAACTCCAATTTATTTAATCATAGCATTTTCATCTTTTTTGGTTCACTTGTTTACTTTTTCTTTTTCATGGTTTTTTCTTTCCCTCTTGGTCTGATTTTTTTTGCACAGCATGACAAAGATGAAAATATGTTTAAAAGGATTATACATGTCTAATCTATATCAGATTGCTTGCTGTCTTGGGGAGAGGGAGGAAGAAAATTTGAAACTCAAAATCTTACAAAAATGAATGTTGAAAATTATCTTTACATATAATTGGAAATCAAAGGCAAATCTCTGAGACACTTCACTAGAGACCTTTGCCCATCCTGAAAAAGACCCATTATTGACCATTCTTTGGATCCTATTCATCCAGTTCCCAATATACCTAGCTATATTATCATCTAACCTTATCTCTATATCTTGTCTGCAAGTAGATCATGAAGGAGTGAGTCAAATGTTTTTCTGAAACTAGATCTATAATCTACCCAATTCACTGTGACAACCAGGAAATGAAATTAATCTAGCATTGAGAGACAATCAGGTGTCTGTCTACACAGGTGTAAAGAGATGGCATTTGGGATACCCATTCTGATGGTGTGCATATCTTTTGAAAGCACTAAAATAAGCCAGTTTTTGTCCATTCCAAAACAACATCCTCAAATTTATTAATAGCCTTTATTGAATTTCACTTTGTTTAAGGGTTTTTTTGAAAACCAAACTCTAAGCAGAATACTCTGTTCCCCCTTTAACTCTTCCCCCCGTCCCCAACTTAGACTAGCTCTTCCATTAGTATAGGTAACTCCCAGTAAGAGACCAACTCTCCTGCATTCTTAGTCTCTTTTATTTTATTTTGGACTCAGAATTTCCCTATTTTGCTCCTAATGAGCTTGATCCCCCTATGATAAGCACAGAAGCTTTGAGCTGTTCCATTTCCAATCTTGGCTGATTTACTTTAGACTTACTGGAGAGGGGCAGGGGAGCGGAGCTGCTTCAGAAGCTAACTTGTTTTTGACTTAATGCAGACACCCAATGGGCTTTAGAATTCCCAAGTTCATGAAATACACCATCCTCAGTCGATGCAGAAGCAGGGATGACAGGTATGTGCCACACACACACACCCATCACCTAAAAACCTTAAGAGAGTTCTGTGGGACAATAGAAGATTAAGGGACTTGACCTTGAGCAGGTCACAAGGGAGACCCAAAGCCATACTTTCCTAACTGAAGCTACTATAACACTCTGACTCTTTATCTACATTTCTCTTCTCTCATCAAAAAACACAGATAGGTATTTCAAGGAACTGATTGAATCATAGGATTCAAAGAATGAGGAATAGTGGATCCTTTTCAGTGTGGACAAAGGTCTCTAGTGAAGTATCTCAGGGATTTGCTTTTGACCTCACAAATAACTTCTTTTTTTTCCATCAATGGCATTTTATTTTTCCAAAAACTTGCCAGTTGACATTTCCTATTGAAAAGGAGATCTGGGTCAATAAAAGATTGTCAAAAAGATTCAACATCTTATGTGATTAAATATGATTTAAGACATGAGTACAATCAGTTCTTGATTATATTTAACTTACTGATATAGCCATGGCTTCATCCATTGCTGCCTATGGGATAGCACAGATAATAAAAAAATCCACCCCAAAGAGATACTAAAGAAGGGAAAGGGACCTGTATGTGCCAAAATGTTTGTGGCAGCCCTGTTTGTAGTGGCTAGAAGCTGGACAATGAATGGATGCCATCAATTGGAGAATGGTTGAGTAAACTGTGGTATGTGAATGTTATGGAATATTATTGTTCTGTAAGGAATGACCAGCAGGATGAATACAGAGAGGATTGGCGAGATTTACATGAACTGATGCAGAACCAGGAGATTATTATATACCTCAACAATGATACTGTATGAGAATGTATTCTGATGGAAGTGGATTTCTTTGACAAAGAGATCTAACTCAGTTTCAGTTGATCAAGGATGGACAGAAGCAGCTACATCCAAAGAAAGAACACTGGGAAATGAATGTAAACTGTTTGCATTTTTGTTTCTTTCTGGGTTATTTATACCTTCTGAATCCAATTCTTCCTGGGCAACAAGAGAACTGTTCCGTTCTGCACACATATATTGTATCTAGGATATACTGTAACCTATTTAACATGTATAGGACTGTTTGCCATCTGGGGGAGGGGGAAGAGGAAAGGAAGGAGGGGAAAAACCGAAAGAGAAGTGAGTGCAAGGGAATAATGTTGTAAAAAATTACCCTGGCATAGGTTTTGTCAATAAAAAGTTATTTTTAAAAAATCCAGAGAGTTCTAAAGCTTCATTTCAGTCTAGAGTTTCAATTTCTTCCCTCAATGAATATTTGAACCAAGGTGGTCCCAGGTAACAAGTTCTAATACTTAGCACATCTGGCATATAGTTTAATAAATGCTTAATGACTAAAAACCCAACTAATTATGTATTCTGTTTTATTCCATTCCTCCATACCAATGTAAATGGTAATGAACAAAGAAATAATCAAATAGTGAGTAACAAATAATGGGTAAAGGAGTGGTGGGGGGAGATCCTAATAAAAGATCATTTGGATAATTAGCTCCAAAGAAATGGCTGCAAGTATGCACTTGGAACAACACTATCATTGGTAAGAGAAGCAAATAATTTCTAATGTGTCTCCCCAACAGTAATCAATGCTCACATGGTGAAAAGAGTAAGCCAAAGTGGAAACAGTCATGAGGATAAGAAGTATTCCTCACATATCTAATACTTTCTTGTATTTTTTTATTTTAATTATTTAGAAACATGCTGTTTAACTAGTGGCATGGAAGGGTCATAAAAAGCACTGCTGGTTTTTGTACACAAAGAAATCACAGATCTTCTGAAAAGCAGAAGCACATAAATGATCAGATGTCAAGGTTGCATACTTCAAAAACCATTTTAAGAATTGCATGCCCCCATTGTATCATGGTCAGGCTCCACTTAAGAGCACTTCAGAAGGAAAATGTTACTCAAAACACAAAGCAATGTGCATGCTTTTCTCTCTGAAGTGAAGATACTGGCCTAGCAGACCATAGGATAATCTAGAACTGGAAGACAATCTCAGAGGCCAATTAGCCCAACCCCCTCTTCTTACATATAAGGCCTTCCCCTGAGACCCAAGGTGACATATGAGGTATAGAGGAGAGTGTAGGAACTAAATCTAAGTTCTCTCATTTTAGAGTAAGAGTTCTTACCACTGCACCAGCACTGGACTGACTTGTTTAATTTAAAAACACATTTATTTGAGATGTAACTCAGATACTTAAAATTCTTAAGCTAAGAACTGATTCATTAAAGAGACTTTCAATGGACTTTAGTTGAAGGGTGAGAGGGGGGTGACCTAGATTTATGATTTCATCATTTGGGAAAACTTCTACACTAATGATTAGCAACTTTTCTGCACCCTACAATTCTGGCACTAAGGGATAATGTGATTTGTCCAAGGTCTCAGAGTTAGGATGGGTCAGGGACAGGTTTTACAAGCAAGTCTTTCTGACAAGTCAACTTCAACCATGATTCTATTCTGCCCCTTTTCAATAGGTTTCTTGTTGTTCAGTCATTTTATTCATGTCTGACTCTGTGAAACAATCAAGGGTTTTCTTGGCAAAGATACTAGAGTGCTTTGCATTTACTTTTCCAACTCATTTTACAGATAAGGAAACTGAGATAAACAAGGTTAAATGGCTTGTCTAGCATCATAACTAATAAATGTCTGACATAAGATTTGAACACATAAAGATGATGAGCTTTACTGACAACAAAAGGAACTGCAAAAGAAATTTATGTAACTTTATCACAGTGTCATAGATTTGGGGCTAGAATAAATAGTGGACATTTTCTCATTCAAATTCTTCATTTACAAAGATGGGAAAATTGAGGCCCCACAAAGTGACCATCTTTCTTAAATCATATCCTTATATATAAAACCTACCTGTTTTCATAATTTAAAGTAAAATCTGCCCCAATGACAACCCAAAACCTTATTTTAAATGACATGAGGCAATCTGCTTCAAGGGGGAAAATGATAGATCTGAAACAAGCAAAGATCTACCACCTCTGATACTTACTGGTTCAAAAACTGTATGCAAATCACGTCACTTCCTGAAGCCTGAAGTTGAAGCACAAAATGTAAAACTGCAGTTCCTATTCAGAGCGTTGTTTTAAGGTTCCTATGGAATGATGTATGTAAAGATCTTTGGCAAATTTGAAGGTGCAATACAGCTGTTAGTTTTACATTTGTATTCTGGCAATCAACACTTACAATTAACTCACTTTGATTTGGATATCAATATCAAATATCCACTAAAAATACTTTCAAGAACTATATATAGTACATGCAGCACATCTAGGAGAACCAAGAAGATTTTAGTTCAAATTTTGCCTTAGACCTACACTTGGCTATGAATAAGCAGCTCACACTTGGTTCTGAAAGAGAAATTCAGCAAATCCCTTATCATTCAGTGTCCCAGACCAGAGCCTTCAAATATCCAAACATCCAAAAGGCTCAAACCAGATTAAAATGTAATTGGGAAATATTCAATAAAATAACAACACAATAGAACATAGATAATGCTAATATGTGATTTTCTAACTCAACATTAACCCAGAGGCATCCTTACCTAAGGTTTACCACTCTACTTACTCTTCTCTAACTTTCTATTATAAGCATCAGAGAATCTGCCAATCAGCATTGCTAGGGGAGCTTCCTCAACTAGGGTGCTTCTATGGCAATGAAATCCCAGGGTTGGTCCTTATCCTTCCAATATGGAAGGTGACAATTCACAATTAAGCTCAGACTCAAATGTTTCATTGGGGCACAGAGTTGATTCTGGGTTATTGAAGATTTTATCAGAAAAGTACAAGATATGGCAAGTCTGACCTAGCTGGAAAGCGGATCAAATACAGGCCTAGGGATGTATTTGTCATCTGAGGATCAGTCTCACCAAGTTCAGAAAGATTCATCACCAGAAAACTATACACCAGAAGGTTTGGGGAAGGATCTGGGAGGGAACTGGCCATAGCATCTTGTGAAGATGATCTACTGAGGATGAAGAGGTTGTGATATGCATCAGTGCAAGGAGCATCCACATCAATGAAAATTCATAACTTCATTTAAACTATACAAAATATTAGAATTCAAGGTAGTGTTCTTTGAAAATAATTCAAGAACTCCACATATGCTGCTATTATGTTCTGCTTAAGGAAACAATGGAAGTATACATAGTTTAACTGATAATACTAGTTTGCTAACACATTTTATTATTCACAGAAAGCAGTATACATGGTTTATGGAGGACCTTATTTTCTATATGTTTAATCAAGGAAAATCTGACCCTTTGCTGTTTCTTTGCTTTTCAGCACATTAAATCACCCATAACTAAAATTAAACATCAACTATTTTAGAGACCAATTTTCAGAAATAAACATGATTAAGTAACGATGAGCCCTGTTATGTCAGGGAATCCTGGGAAAACAATTTACCTGTTATGGGGAGGAGGCATTCTGAACTTTTATAAGCATACATCAAAGTTTAAGGGATTAAAAAAAATCCATGAAAATCAAAGTAAACTACTTAGAAACACAAATTTCCAGATGAATGATTAAAGCTGTAATTTTCAAAATGGGCAATTGCCAATTCACTTCTAAACTCCTTTTCATGGGTGTCAAAATGATTTAGAAACAAAAGTAATAAAAGCTTAGAGAAGAGATCAAGAAATATTGCCCTCCCTCCTTTCCCTAGGAGAGGTGGAGAACTATGGGCATAGAATATTGCATAAGCTGTCCTTGTGGTAAATGTAATGGTTGGTTTTCCTTGTTTATGATTCCCCCACCTTTTTCCCCAAAGGAAGGCTCGTTGGGAGGGAGCAGAAGAATGCTTCAGAAATTCAAAAATGAATATGATAATAAAAGGCAACAATAAAACTTTGATAAAGAGGAAACCAAATTAAAAATAAAAGTAATAAAAGAAATTAGCAAGGTAGAAAGTTGCTTACTCTCCAATTCAATTTAATATTCATTAACATTTCTGTTTCAAGTACTATATTATGTACATAAGTATTTAAATATTCTAAATATGTCCCTACCTCAAAAAGTTTGAACTGGAAGGAAAAGTAGAAAAATACAAAGAGAAGGACTAAACATGTTATTTCAAAAACATTAAAAACATCTATGAAGTGCTTTAACAGTTCAGAGGAGGGAGAGACAAATTTTAGCTTTGGAAAGGGGTTCCAATGAAAGAGTAACATTTGAATAATGCCTTTAAGGCCTGAGGAGACTTTGATAGGGACAGATGGCAGGACTATTCAGGCTATAATAATATGAGCAAAAGGATATATTTAAAGAAGAGCAAATAACTCAGTTTGGGCTTGAGAAAAAGTACAGGTGTACTTTATTTCATTCTGGTTCACAGATATTACTTTTTTTAATTGAAGTTTTGTGGCAATCCTGTGGTATCTACCAGTATTATTTTTCCAAAAGCATGTGCTAATTTTATGTCCCTATATCACAGTTTGGTAATTGTCACAATACTTCAAATTTTTCATTATTATTATACTTGTTAAGGTGATCTGTGATCAGTGATATTTGATGTTATTGCTATTGTAATTGTTTTGCAGCATCATAAACCATGTCCATATAGGAGGGCAAACTTAATAAATAAAGTGTGTGCGTTCTGATTGCTCCACTGACAACCATTTCTCCATCTGTCTTCATCTCTTCAGGCCTTCCTATTCCCTGAAACACAAAAATATAGCCTCCAAGTATTCCATGAAAGGAAATTCAGCAAATTATTTTCTAAGGTTCTTGTAGGATCAAATAAGATAATATTTGTAGAGCACTTAGCATAGTGACTACACAGGATAAGTAAGTATTTAATAAATAGTTGTCTCTCCCCCCCAAATATGACACCCGTGCAAAGGATGAGTTAAAGAAGAGAAAGACAGGAAATGCAGAGACTGATTGGAAGACTACCATAATTGTGCAAATTAAGAGGAAATGAGGGTTTAAACTCTGCTAGTGACATGGGAAAGAAAATGATACATGTGAAAATTGTTTTGGAGGCAGAATGAGGAATATGTGGCATCTGATTAGATGAAAAGAGAGTAAGGAATTAAACATAATTCTAAGATTTCACATGTGGGGACCGTGGTGATGGTGATATTATTAACACAAGATCATAGAAATATCATTTTAAGGCTACCTTATCAGTCATTTGATTCACCTCCTTAATTTACAGACAAGGAAATGAAGATCTTAAGAAAGGTTTAAGTGTATTACTATCTAAGGATTTAAACAATGCTTGTCTCACTCAAAATCCAGGATACTCTATCATAACGTGCTATCTTTAGAAATGGGGAAATCAGAAAGAGCAGATTTAATGGGGATGGGAGGTTATAAGTTTTGTTTAATTGATGTTTTCAAGGTCACAGGACCCTCCAACTACCAGTTACCCATAACTTCTGGCACAAACCCATATGATAAAATTGGGCAATTTTCAGAAGATTGTTATCAAGGACATAATTTATTGACCTTGAGTCCTAGCAGCATCCTTATTCAATCCCCTGCTGAATGTTGTGCCCTAAGACATTTCACAGATCACAGTATAGACCACTTTAAGAAAGAATACCCCAGGAAACATATCCAAAAAAGGCACAAACACACCCAGAAAAAGCTCTTTGATTAAAAGATTTCCCAGAACTGCTCTATACTACCTGAGACAGACTTCTTCTAACTCTGATTCTCCTTTCTATCTCCACAATCAAGTCTGCAGGATGAAGGCTGGTTTAGACAGACACTCTAGTCCAAAAACATGGATTCTCTCTGCCTTTACAAACTACTTATAGAAAGCCTCCAAGGGAACAGGTCTGCTACAGAATATTCTGAGGACAAGTAACAGTTGCTAGCTTCCTGCTATAGAAATCCACTGACCTGTCTTCCTGATTAGGCTAATAAGTTACCAAGTTTGAAGGGGAAACAGGATATTCAGGTGAAAATAACTCTTAAAACAGAAAGAAAAAAAAAAAAAAGGCTTAGGGTTTAAGAGGTTAGAGAGGAACAAAGTGATGTGGATATTATCCAAATAAAGATGAAAATTGGAGTGCTGGAAGTTTATGGCATTGCAAAGAAAATATATAGAGAAAAAAGGATCATAAAGTGTAGAAAGAGGAAGAAAAGAGAAAGAACAGAGGAGGAGAGGAGGATAGTGTGCAATGACATAAGAGATCCAGGGGGTTTTATAAATAACAGCAGAGTGGGGGTGGTTGACAATGGCAAATACTGGAGAGATATAGAACTGAGGGGGAAAACCATTTCTTTAGCATTTGGGTGGCTAATGATGATTTAAAACCTTTCCCCTTTTGTTCTCATTCTTTTTTTATAGGATGGTTAACGTAGAAATATGTTTCATGTGACTGTAGATGTATAACCTATATCAAATTGATTGTCATCCTGGGGAAGAGTGAGAGGAGGAAGAAATTAATAAGTGGAAATCAAAATCTTATCAAAGTAAATGTCAAAAACTAATAATTTTTTAAAATATGTTGCAAAGTTTAAAAAAAAAACCTTACTTTAGAATTCAACTAGAATCTTGCTTTGAAATTAAATGAAAATATAAAAAGGACCATGATGACAGTAGGGAAAGAGGAAGGATTTGGAATAATTATGCAAATCCTAGTTCTTAATTCCCAATTTCCTATCAGCATAACCCTGGGCAAAACATATCATCTGTCTAAATCTCTGTATCCTCATCTGTAAAAGGAAGAAATTGGAGTCCATGACCTCTAAGATACCTTTCATTTCTAAAATTATGATCTTATGATTTGATCCTATTTGCAAGAAAAGAGTTAACCAAGTGTTAATGATATTTGCAGTTGTATAAACTCAGGTTCAAATTAATAAATAAGCTTTTGTGGTCTTATCTATGTTTCATTCCCTTTCTAATGTCAGGATCAGGTTTAGAATTTTTACATTAAAAATATTGTGGAAATATTTCAACTTTTTTTTACTAAACTGAAGAATGTGAAATGTGTGTAGTCAGAAAACTTTTAGCAAATATGTAAGTGTGAAAGTTGGTAATCTACCATGAAGATTATGTCTTCAAGGTAATCAAATAAGTAATGAGAAATAGTTCTAAGTATGATAAAAGTATTTTGTAGCCAAATGGGAGATCGGAGAGCATGTTGATGAGAGATCTAGAGATTGTGTACATAGAGTAGGTCTTTTTGTCTTTTTGTTCTACTTGTTATTTGTCCTTCATTTTTGAAGAGGACCATTGATATCACAAGATAATGTCTTTTTTTGTTTGTTTTTACAATCTAATTGACATGTTCAGGATCATACATCTAGTATGGATCTGGAGTCAGCTTTGAACTCTGGTCCTCCTGACTACAGAATTGATGTTCTTTCCACTGTGCCATCTAACTGCTCTGAGGAGTCAAGGGAATGTCTATCCCCCAGTGGAATAGATGGATGAGAACAATTTGTTCCAATAGCCAAAAAGGCAGCTGCATCAGGCACTATAGAGCTCCTAGAGCTTGGCCAAATATTGAAGACTGAAGTCATTCACTGCATCCCAAGCCATTACCTTGCCATTGGGCTTCAATGATCTGAAAGGAAGAGTAAAACTGATGACTTTGTTCAATTCTGCCTGATTTTAATCCAATTCACACAATTAACATACAAGTCATGCACAAGTCAAGACATCATCCCATGAAGTCATTTATCCTCTTCAAAAGCAAAGGGGGAATAACAACAACACTAGGTATATATAAAGCATTCAGCGCCTAAGTTTGAATGAATGAAGGATGCGGCTGAGGAATTCATGACAGTATAATCCATTTCAAAAATCTTTGTGGTAATTGGAAAATAAGCTGAATCCCTGACCTATATGATCCCTGTATAATTCCCAGCAAATTCATTTGAATAAAGGATGATTATATAACCAGTATTGAAAAGACCTTTCCCCATAGCTTGCTCTTAAATTTCGAATTTTGAGAATCATTTTCTAAAGGAAAGGAAACATTCCTTTAGGCAAAACCAAAATAAAGGCTTTTTTATTCTACATGTCTGTGTCAGTTGTACAAGGCCCGTTTTGTCCTATTGCCATCCTGCATTTTTTGTTTGGAATTAAAATTCCTCAGTCATTTACATTCTTAAGGTTAAAATGGAAAAAATCTGAGCTTCTTCACTCTGATTCTTGTGGTTTTAAGTCTTATTTGGTGTGTTATTTACCAAATAAGCCACAAAGTAAACATCTCCTACCACTTTACTTTCAACTATTTTTTAAAAAGGTTTTCAGTTACAGGAACATTTTAGTTTTGAATTTTCTATGGCTTAGAACAATATTCACATGTTTTAAAAGATCAAGAATGTATACAATATATGAGAAAATTATGTGAATTTTTATTTTCTTGAATATATACATTTCCTTGAAAAACTGTATTGTGGGATGTCACATGATTCTGCAATGATGCTGTAGTTGTTGATTTGGGTTTGACTTTTGGTGACCCCATTTGGAATTTTCTTGGTGAAGGTAATTTGAGTGCTTTGCCATTTCTTTTCTAGCTCATTTTACAGGTGAGGAAACTGAGGTAAAAGATGTTAGGTGACTTGCCATGGGTCGTACATCTAATAAGTATGAGGCTGGATTTGAACTCAACTCTTCCTGATTCCAGATCCTGAATACTATATATATTGCACCACCTAGCTCATTGATCCTAAACCCCTTCTGGGTTTCCTTATAATTAATTTTTAATAAACACTGCTTCATGACTTATGTTGGGAGAGAAAAATCAAAACAAAAGGAAAACCATGGGAGAAAAAAATGAGGAAAAAAAGACATGAAAATAGCATGCATTCATTTACATTCAATCTCCATAGTTCTTTTTCAAGATGCAGAAGACATTTTCTTTTCAAAGTCTATAGGGATTGTCTTGGATGTGTTTCCTTATAGTGGCAATTGGACTGTAGAGTCAAAAGCACAATTTTAAGAAATAGAAAAGGAAACCTGGCCACTGACCTCAGGAAGCTTATAATCTCATTAGGCAGGTTCAACATATACACATGAAAAATGATTTATCATATGATCTGGGGAGGGTTGGGGTGAAACAAAATTCATATGTACTATAGGTATTCCAGGGAAAAGAGTGAATGAATGAGCATGAGCTAAAATGCTCAGAAAAAGACTTAGTGAAGAGGTTAGATGAATTAATCACTTCAGGTGGGTTTTTTATAGCAAATGATATTTTATGTAAGTCAGCATTTTAGACAGAAGCCAAATTTTAGCATAAAAGGGAATCTACTATAAAAGTAGGTATCAAAATGCCCAAGAGAGCCCAAACATTAAGCAATTCTGGGTAGCTTTGGATTCTTTTTTTCAACATCTAGCTCTGTTTTAGGTGGTAATTATTTATTGTTTACATATGAATATCTATTTGGATAGAATTTCTACATAGATCTGGATTTGGAAGGGAACTCAGAGTCCTGTTATTCCCACACCTCTATTTTACAAGTTCAGGGAGGGTTAAAATAACTTGCTTAAAGTTCTTAGGGGATGTGATATCCAAAGATTCTTACCTCAGCTTGAGAAGAACAGAAAGAGTAGAGCTAATAACCTGTTGAAAAGGTAGTCTTAATAAAAATATGTCATAGAGGAGAAAGTCCATTAGAATAAGAATCAATAAGACCTGTGTTCAAATCCTTCCTCAGATACTATGTGACTGTGTGATTCTGGGCAAATGACTTGGGTTCACTCAGTACTAGTTTCCTCACCTGCAGACCGGAAACAATGCCTTAATCTGCTCTGGAATCTACATGGGAATTACATCAGCAGAACATGCTTACAACGACTGGATTCACTGACAAATTCCCAATTACATGGAAAATGGGAATAATAATGTATACATCTTAGCACAGTGCCTGAGTGCTTATTGTAATAAATTGTTTAGTATTGTATTAAATGTTTATTGATGAATTGCCTGATTGATTGACCTTATAAAGTTACTGTGAGGGCAAAATGAGATGTGACAGAGATGGGGTGAAGAAAAAGAGATTGGGGAAAGAGACACTAAGAGGAAGGGGAGAGAGAGAGGGAGGGGAAAAGAGATGGGAGGAGGGGCAACTAGATGGTGCAGTGGACAGAGCACCAAATGAGGAGTCAAAAGGAAATGAATTCAAATCCAGCCTCAGAAACTTAACAGTTACTAGCTATATGATCCTGGGCAAGCCAATTAATGCCAACTGCCTAGGGGGGAGATGGAGAGAGAGAGAGAGAGCCAGAGCCAGAGCCAAAGAGAGAAGAGAGATAGAGACATAGAAAGAGAGAGACAGACAGACAGACAGACAGAAAAGAAGGGAGAGACAGAAAGAGAGACAGAGAGACAAAAAAACACAGAGAGAGTAAGAGACAGAGACAGAGACAGAGAAGAGAGATCAGCCTATGGATCTATCTAACCCTTTACTGAAATTGGTTTTTTTTCCACAGAAATCAACAATCTCTTAATTCCCAAATCTAATAGTTTAGGGTTTTTTCCCTCGATGAGATAGGAGCATGTCAGTCACTCTGTTCTCTCTTCCTCTAGCGTCTATGACACTATTGTGACCTCTGATGATTCCTTCTCAATCTCTTTGATTGAATGATCATCTATCTCTCATTTATTAATATTGTATCACCCTAAAGATATATCCTAGTTCCTATTTTTCTTTTTATTCTCTCACTAAGAACTCAAGTCCTATATATGTCCAGTCATCTCCATGGGGATGACTCAAATTTCTATATCTATTCTTAAATTGCTCTCCTTAACTCCAGTTCCATAACACCAGCTGTACCCTGAGTCATCTCTCCCCTCTCCCCAGTTGTCCTTTTGATATCTCAAGATCAGCATGTACAAAACAGAATTCATTTTCCACCAAAACCCATGCATTCTCCAATTTCTATTTCTATTGAGAAAAACCACCAATATTTCAAGTCACCAAAACTCAAAAGCTCAAAATTGTCCTTGACTCTTGATTCCTTCTTCCTCATCCTTAAAACCAATCCACTACCAAATTGTCGATTCCATCTCTTTTCCCTTTTCTCTCTCAGTTACTACCCACACCTCCATGGACTTCTGAGATAGGGGAGATTTTTCTCCCTTCCCCAAACTATCAAAGTTGCCAAGTTAACACTCCTAAATCCCTAGTAGGTCCATGTTACACCTCCATTCAAAAATCTACATCAGCCCCTTTATGCTTTGTAAGATAAAATACAACTCCTCCATCTTCATTTAATAATAATCTGACAATTTGGCTCAAATTATCTTTCCAGAGTTAATTATCATTCTTTTTCATACATTTTGTTCCAATCATACTTGTCTTCTAGCTGCTTCTTGAATTCAGTATACCATCTCCCTCGCCATGCCTTTGAAGAAGCTAGACTTCCTCTTCTATCTATTTCCCAACCCAATACTTGAAATAAATTCTCTCCTAACCTCTACCATTTAGATTTCCTAACATCTTTCCAGAGCCACCTTTTATAACAATCCTTTCTTGATTCCCCCTAGTTATTAACCATATCTTTCTGCTGAAGCTAAGTGATATTAATTTATCATGTGTGTTAATTCCTCCACTAGCGTATACTTTTGGGAACATATAACTGTTTCCTCCTCCCCAAAAAAATATCCAGCACAGCATATGCCTTATAGACAGTAAACTCTTAAAAAATGTTTAGAATTCTTTGTCGTGTCAAGAATAACCTTTTGTATCATACTTCATACAGACTTGTCGTATCCAACATCATTTGCAATCATCAAACCATATCGAGTATATTTGTAACCAACATTGTTATTGTTATTATATTGCTAAAAATTAATTACTGGGCTAAGATTGTTCCTGAAAAAAACTGACAAATGTGGAAATGTGTTTTAAATGGTTGTACATTTACATATATCAGATTGCTTGCTGTCTTGGGGAAGGAGGAAGTGAGGGTGAGAAGTAGAAAAAACTTGGACATGAAATCTTACAAAAATGAATGTTGATGGTTCAGCTGCAGTCTTGAAGTCAGGAGATCCTGAGTTCAAATATGTCTTCAAACACTTAACACTTACTTGCTGTGTGACCCTAGGCAAGTCACTTAATCCCAATTTCCTAGCCAAAAAAGAGAAAGTATTGAAAACTATCTTTACATGTAATCTGGTCTTTTTTATTTCACTGCAATATGGAATTACAGGGTACAGACCCTCTCTTTCCCACACAGTCTCTGCAAGTAGAAGTTAAGTGATTTACCCAGAGTTACATGATCAGTAAATTACAGGAGTAGAATTTGTCCCCAAGTCTTTCCAATTGTAAGGCCAACTCTCTACTAGAGTAGATGACCCTTAGAATAAATGCTTGCTACATTAAAGAAATCAGAACAAAGAAGTCAATATTTCCCCTGAATTGTCATACCCTTTCTAGAGTATAGCTTGGATACTATATCATAGAGGGGACATTGATAAAATTAAGCAGATCCCCAGGATATGTCTGAAATTAATTAATATTATGTCTTATGAACAGTTTGAAGGAATTCAGGATGTTTAGTCTAGAAGAGAGATTTAGAAGGGTCCAAAGCTAGTTGTTTTCAATCATCTGAAGTGTTGTCATGTGGAAAAGGGAACATACTTATTTGACTTCAATCCAGAAAGAAAAAAGTAGAATTCAGTCTAACATAAGGAAGAATTTCCTAGCAATTAAGAAAAAACTAAATTGGTTAATTCATTAGCAGATTCATTTATCATTAGCAGAAAGAACTACTTGTTTTTGGTTTGTTTCCTAGACCCTCTTGGCACTCTGGTGAAGCCCACAAATCCATTCTCAGAATATTTTTCAATGTCTAAAATAAAATATATAGGATTACAAAGAAAAGTAATTATATTAAGAAAAAGCTGTCAAAATATTAAAAAAAAAAACTTGTTTATACTTGTTTTTCAAGTATATGGACCACAGGTTAAGCATCCATTACTGGATTAGATTAGCTCCCTTACTCTTACTTTCTAACCCTGAGACTATCTGGACTCAGTGATTTAAAAACCACTTATTGAGTTTTTCTATTACTTCAACTCAATTACCGAGACTCAATTAAGAATTCTGTTAAGCCCGGGGTTTGTACAACATGCAACATTTTGTAGGTTACAGGGAAAATTTAGCACAAATTTTACTAGCTTTTTTTCTCTGTTTAGCTCAAAGTGTGACTTGTAAAAAAAAAAAACTGCAAACATTTAGAAAAACTATATTGTTATTATACACATATGGGAAAACAAAAGTGCCACAACAGAGTTCTCCATGGCCCCACGGATCATAAAGGATGAAAAGTAAAGCCCCAGAGGGTGAAGAAAAGACTCAGAACTTTTGACCTCACGTTCTACAAGTAAAGCAAGTCCTCTTCACTTACTTATGAGGAGGGAGGGGGTTTTTTCTTAAAAGACAAAGCCAACCACCACCACCAAAAAAGAAAAAAAAAAAAAACCTCAACTTAAGTTTTTATTAAACTTTTCTTATTAAAATTTCGAGAAC
This sequence comes from Antechinus flavipes, assembly GCF_016432865.1. Taxonomy (NCBI): domain Eukaryota; kingdom Metazoa; phylum Chordata; class Mammalia; order Dasyuromorphia; family Dasyuridae; genus Antechinus; species Antechinus flavipes. The sequence continues at coordinate 120,400,780 of NC_067403.1, read as the reverse complement.
TGAGTAAAAGTATAAAATCTAAAAATCTTTATATGAAAAAGCCCAGAAATGTATAGTGTTTTTTCGCACATTATCAAGTAGTGTAAAAACAAGGAACACTTCGACACAACTCGGTATTTGCAACGTCCTTGGGACTACCACAACCTCTCTCTTTACATTTTTTCTCAATACCTGAGGCTCAGGTTACTCTCTTATCCTCCCACAGCGAAACACTCCACCCCACCCCCCAAAACCCCACACATACAAAAACATACAAAAGGAAACTTAAATAGGATAAGTTAGAGTAGCTAGAATACCTTCAGAACGAAGTTTTCTGTTGTATCTGCTATAGAAACACCGACGCTTAGGAACCGAGTGGCTTAACCCGTTTCCAAAAGGAGATTGGGAGAAATCAGGTCCCCGAGAGGGGAAAGGGCCAAAAAAATGGGCTGTCCCAGGAAGAGGGCGAGTTCACCTACACCTGAATCTCACACCACATTCTAGGGTCTCGGAACGCACAGGTGCATACATACCCACTAAAAAGGAAAGACTCCCAGATCCCAAAGAATGCCAGAGTCGCGACAAGTCAGTAGCCCAAGTGGCCAGGTGGGCGGTTCCGAACCACGACAGAGCAGGCACCGCCCTGCGGCGGAATTTGGGGGGAGCGGAGGTGAGGGGATGAACCTGCTCCCGCCGACCTGCAGCTCCCACGCCAAGCCAGCCCGGAGGCCCTCCCTCAGAGAACTAAAGTACCCTTCAAACTCCGGGAAGGAGAGAGGGGGAAAGAGCGGTTCACCGTAAGAGCGGAAGGAAGGAGTGAGGAAGGAGGGAAAAAGAAAGCAGGAGTTTCCACCCCTGTAGGGGTGAAAAGGGCAAAGATTCAGCGCGGAGCCACTGGAACCTGCTATCCTTCACATCTCTTTTTACATTTGCAAACACAATATACGGGATCTTAGATGCCTCCCCATCTCAGACTTCAAAGAAGATGGGATCTCAATGGAATCATGTGTGTTGTTATATTTGTGTATCATTTTTCTGGACTAGATTGTAAACTCCAAGACCATCGTCGTGATTAAACTCTGTAATTCTCTGAATACACACACACACACACACACACACACACACACATCTCTACCCCACGGCTGGGGAAACACATCAAAGTGAACAACAGGGCCACAATCTTGCCTAAAATGTATAAACACTTGTTATACGCAGACACACCACATCACACCCCTATCTCGGGGCTGAGTACACACTTTGCTTTCTAAATAAACTCCAGGACCATATATAGTCTTGACTATACTTTCTAACTCCTCACTCGGGCGATATACGGTGAACACACCACATACCCACCCCACCCCACACATCTACTTCAGGCTGGACACACACTCACTGGGCCCTTGCTCATCCTTCTAAGTAAACTTCAGAGACCGTGTCATTGGTAAATTTGTATTCTCCCAGTTCCCAACTCAGTATTCGGACTTTTTGGGCCAACTCTTGGCTAAACTTTATATTCCACTCTTCCCTGAGGGATCACTACCACGACTGGCCCCAAGATGCTCGGCACACAGTAAGTGCTTCATAATTGTCGGATTGAATTATGGGCTTCACCCAAGTCCCACCACTCAGATTGACCTCAGAAGACGAGAACCCCAGTGAGCGCTAGGCTCTCCTCTCCCTGGGCCCGGCAGACTTCAATCCAACACTTGTCACAGCTCAGAGCACCTCGGGGTGCCCGGCCAGGGTTTTCCCCAGACTCACCCAGGCAACGGATGAGGAATCCTGTGGGGGGTTTGAGTGCTCGGCGCATCCAACCTTCCCGGAGCGCCTCCAAGTGCTCCTCTTTCCCCTGGATCAGCAGGACCTGTTCGTCGATCCAGCCCAGGAAGAAGGTTTCGGCCACGGCAGCCGTCACTTTCTTGTTCCAGAAATGCTGCATGTTCTCGGCTTTGAAGTCTGCGAAGATCTCGTAGCCGATGTGGTGACGGGCTAGCTGCCTGCCCTGGGGCGGCTGCTGCAGCTGCTGCAGCTGCGGTTGTCCTAAAGCTGGGGCCGAGGCCCCCTGCTCCATTACGGCTGCAGGTTTCACCGTCGCCGGCCCCCCAGCTTGGCTCAGGACTATGGCTAGGGAATGAGGAGCGATCTGCAGAAACTTATCCATTTTCTGAGGCATCGCTGGCCTGGGCTGGGGTGACTGCCGCTGCCGGGTCCCTTCTCACTGTCGCCTCCCGCTCCTGCAGCCACAGGATATCGGCTCTTGGCTGCAAAACAAAATGAGGAGTGACACCCTGGCTGCCCCCTCCACTCCCTGTCCCCCACCCCTCCCCAGAAGCTCCCTTTTTCTCCCGTTCCCGGCGAGACGACCCTAAGTGAGGCTATCCCAGAACACCAGCAGTACCTGCGGCCCCCTTTCCTCCTGTTCCAAAGGCAAGTCTCCGGAGAGACCTGGGACGCAGATGGAAATCCCTTTCCCGGCCACTCTGATCCCATTCCAGAATAAGGAAAAAAACCTCTCCGGGCTCAAGGGAAGTCAGTCGGTCGAAAGTTACCTCCAAGTGCAGGTGGCCTTCTGGCTCTCGATCATCTTCCACCGTCGGTCCCGCAGTGCATCGGCCCACAAACTTGACTCGCGAGCCCTTGCCTTGCCCTCGGCGCCTGGCTGACTCCGCGCGCAGGGGGCGGAGAGGAAAGCGGGGAGGCGGGCAGTTTGCAGAAAGGCTGGGGAAACCTCTCCTGGAATTAACCGTCGGAATCCAAAGCTAGGGGGTAGTCCCAGCGGTTGAGGAGGCCCTGGGGAAGACAGGATGAAAAGCGCCAGCGGCCTTAGAAAGCATTTATTCCCCAATTAAACTATCCCTGAGAGATCGCTCCAAGCTTTTTGCCTCGCCAGAATCCTCTCTACCCCGCTACTCCTTTTAAACTTCAGACTTATCCTCCCCAAGAAAACAGTGGACATTGGGATTTTAATACCTTGGCCAAGATTCCCAAAAGTTATTATCAATCCGATCTCGCAATCGAATTGGGTACGATCTTTTTTATCTCCAACCGCAAACACCTAGAACCTACATGCCCGGATAAGTGATTGGATAATTCAATTCAATTCAACAAGTAAGCAATTATTATGTGCCCGGCATTGTACTACACCCTTGGGTATAGCAAAGACAAAACAGACCTGGCCTTAGAGAAGTTTAAATTGTGGGGAGAGAAAATATAGCATGTGGACAAATAAGAAAATACAAAATTTGTTCAAAGTAATTTGGGAAAGAGCCCTGACTGCTGTCGGGATCAGAAAAAGAGATGGCCCCCGAGGATTCCAAGAGTTCGTAGTAAAAAGGGAAGGCAGTACCGACATAAGGACAGACTATGCCAAGACCCAAAAGACCCAGAAGAGAGAAATAGATGATTTTAAATGAGAAAACAACAGAATGGTTTGTGTGGCATTCTGATTGGAAGGGTGGGGGATGGGTGGGAGTGATTTAACAAAAATTGGGGAGACACAAATTGGAGCCAGATTATAAAGACTTTAAATGAAAACAGGAGTTTGTATATTATCCTAGAGACAATATAAAGCAAGGGAAGCAGCTTGAGAGAGAATAGCACGATCTGGGTTTTAGGAATATCAATTTCAAAGCTGCTGTGAATAGAGAATGAGATGGGAGGGGAGAATCAGATTGGGGGGAGGGGGGAGACAGTCCAGGTTGGAGGTAATAAGGCCTTAAATGACTATATTCCAGCAACTGCTAAGTATTGGATTTACAATTTGTTGTTTCAACCTGAGTTCTAATCCTGCCCCTGCCTACTTACATGATCCTGGGCAAGTCACCACCTCTATGGGCTCCACTTTCCTAATCTGTAAAATGAGGAAGTTGAAGTAGATGGCCTCTGGGTTCCCTCCTAATCTTATTTCCAACACTTTGTGACCCTCTTTAGGGTTTTCTTGGCAAAAATATTGAAATGGTTTGCCATTTCTTTCTTCAGCCCATTTTACAGATGAGGAAACCTGAGGCAAATAGAGTGAAGTGAGTTGTCCAAATTCAAAAGGTAGTAGGGGTCTGAGGCTGGATTTGGATTTCAGATCCAGTGGTCTATCTGCTGTGCCACCTACCCACCCCTTTACATAGAACTAGAAAACATCTAAGTCAGACTTGAACCAAGCAAGATTTTCTGTCCACTCCCCACCCTGACCAGTACTGGTCTCACAGCATATTGCTAGTCTGAATGATCACAAGGTAATCAGAACCTGCTCTTAAAAGTACTAAAAAGCCCACTTCCTGATTCCAGGGCCTTTCTTCCATTTAACATAAAGAGGGGAGTGGGGGATCCTGAGTTCTATAATGTAAATGGCTTTTAGATTCCTGAAATCAGAAAGTACATTAAAAAAAAAAAAAGATCACATAGGAAACTGGAGTTAAAAGGTCATTACTTTTCTCCCCAAGAAATGTAAAAGCTCAACATTAATTCCTGATAGATGGGACATTTTAAATGAATAAATGATCACTATTTCAGATTTCCTTTAGTATTCACCAACACAAGAGATCTTTCTCTCCTGCCTCCACAGCTTTCTAGCTCCTATTTATTGCCTTTTCTTCCTCTCTTAAGAATGTAAATTCCTAGAGGGTAGGGACTGTCTTGGTTGTTTTTGTATCAGAAAAAGGAAATTGGAAAGGGGGGGAAGGAATGAAGGAGTATTGGAGAGAAAGCCTGGAAGCACAGTTAAGAGTACCCCATTGAGAGGAGATTCTGGGAGGAGTTAGCCAATCAAAGAGAAGGGCTGCAAAGGCGGCAGGATACTTCAAGTATGTGAAGTCTAGGAGTGGAATGAGCTCTCAGGGTAGTGTGGAGAGGTTTCTAGGACATTATAGAGGAGAGTCATAAGTTTATCTACTGCTTTGATCTCCTTCTTCCCTGTTCAGGGTCCATATTAAAACAGGTACCATTTATAAACAGAATCAACATAGCAGGTACTTTTAAAAAATGCTAGCTATTTGATACACGTCTTCCTTCTTCATAGATATTGTTCAGAAATACCTGTCACAAGAAACTAATGCACAGTGAAATAAGCAGCATTTTTTTTCCTTTTTGATCTGATTTTTCTTGTACAGCATGATAAATGTGGAAATATGTATAGAAGAATTGCACATTTTTTGCATATATTGGATTACTTGTCATGGGTAGGAGGAAGGTGGAAAGAGAGGGAGAGAAATCAGGAACACAAGGTTTTGCAAGGGTGAATGTTGAAAACTTTGCATATAATTTTGAAAAATAAAGAGCTATTACATACACACACACACACACACACACACACACACACACACACACATATATATATATTATATATATATATATATATACAGTTGTACTTATTTGACCCAAAGCAGAGCTTTATATGGATGCAAGTAAATAGGTAGTCAGTGGAAAGTGATAGTCATTTTTTTTAAAGAGAGGATATCAGTAGAATATTTTTGAAGTAAAAAAAAAAAAGTGAAATGAGCAAAACCAGCAAAACTTTGTTCATAGTAACAACATTGCTCCATCAGTCATACTAAAACAAATGATCAAATATAGACCTTATTGGGGAAAAAAGATTCACAGAAGATTTAGAAACCTTGTGGAAACAAATAGGCATCCACAATAACAAGAAACCCCGTTTCCACAAATGGTATTTGAGTTTCGTGAAGTTGTAATTGCCTGGTGATATACCTGCCCCAACTTTTAATAGTTAAAAATTACTGAGCTGGTTAACTATGGTGGTACATACCTCAATACTAACCACTGGAGAGACTTCTGAGTCTGGTGAATCACTGAATTTCTGGAGTCCTGAGCTGAAGTAGGGCTAAAGTTGAACTGATCCAGTGCCCATACTGAGTCTAGTACTAACATGATGAGCTCTGAGGAGTGGGGACCCATCAGGTTTTGTAAGGAGAAAAGAACCAGCTTAAGTTGGAAACAGGATAGGTCAAAGCTCCCATGCTAATCTATAGTGGAACTGGCCATGAATAACTTCTGCCTTTCCAGCTTGTGCAAGTTAAGGAAGTCAGTTCTCAAAAGAAAAAACAAACAAACCCAAAAACCTAAGCAATAAAGCCCACAGTTACTGAGTTGCCTGCTCTTACCTCTTCGTTTCTAAGAGCCGCAATGGAGATAAATCTTAAAATATACACAAGTTCTTCGTTAATTCACTTAAGTATATAGTTGTTCTACACATGTTGCATCTTGTTGCTCATTCTTGTGCTCCAGCAATAACTGATTTTAATTACAGGACTACATTGTAAATGACCCTACAAATTCTCTTCCTCTTTAGATTTTTAAGGACAAGATCAATTAGTTAGTCATTAAATTAAAGGATCTCTTTCCAAGCTCTGCCCTGCGGTATATATCTCACTGAAAAGACAGTGAATGTGTCATGCCCAGCTCTCCCAAAATTACAGAATTACAAACATCCAGGATTCTGTCAAAGTTCCTAAAACACATTGCTCATCAATGATTATCAGTAGAAGCTTCATGCCTGAAAGAGCATGGGATTGGTTAAATAAAAAAATAGGCATGTCCAGTGAAGTTATGTAGATTTCTTCTGTCTGAAAGAATAAAAACTTGAAACTTTTTTTTTTTTACTTAGTGAGTAAAACAACAGTAAAAAGAGAAAGGTCATTAAATATTTTTTTAACAACTTATAAATTAAACTTGAAAATCATCTATAGCGAATCTAATTCTATTTTCATCATTTATGTCTAAATGTTCATTCTGTAACTCCAGCTTCCTGGTGGACATCTCCATTTAGTTGTCTCACTGGTGACTCAAATACAAGTACAATACTTTATTGGTCATCTTTTCCCTTCTAGGTCTGTTCTTGACTTTTTAAATTTCAAAATCATAACCTCTCTAGCTCAAACTGTAGTTTCTCTTTGTGCCTAGGGCCTCCTCTCCCTGGAACAGCCTACCATCCCTCTAGTCTATCCCTTCTGAAATCTTTCTCCACAAGACCTATCCTACTTCTTCCTTTGATGAATACTTCCTGTTCCCGCATTTTGCAAAGCAGCCCATCCTTCATCAGGCCCATCAGCCTGACTTTATTTCCTTCCCAGTCCTTTTCCTAAATTTTGCACTTCAATATCACAGTCCCTACCATCTATCTTCATCTCCCTTTATCCCTTAATCTCCCACCCACATTCCATTTTTGCATTCCTCTTTGTCCATTATCTTCCTCCTTAAGAATATAAATTTCTTCTGAGTGAATGCTTATCAGTTGGAGAATGGCTGAATAAGTTTTAGTATATGAATGTTAAGGAATATTATTGTTCTATAAGAAATGAGCAGCAATATAATTTCAGGAAGGTCTGGAGAGTCTTACAAAGGAAGGGGAGAGGGAGGGAGGAAAGAAAAAGAAGGGAGGGAAAAAGTAAAAGGAGGGAGGGAAAAAGAAGGAAAGAAGGAATAGAAGGAAGGAGGAAGGAAGATCATTGAGGCTTCTTTTTTAAATGCAAAGAACAAAAAAGAAAGTCACAAAGAAGCATGGACAAATAGGATAGCTTTAAAAGCTACAAGTTGAATTTATTGTATACTTGGAAATAAAAGAAAGCTGTATATAACATAGATTTACAGATTCATATACAACCTCCTCTATCTATTCTGTTACATATATGGGAGGTCTTGTTTTATTTTGTGCTTGTTAAATTTAGAATGAATAACAAATATAATTTTTTTAAATAAAAAATTTGTTTTCTTTCTTCTAGGCCTAAGTCCAATACCACTTACTCCAAGAAGTGACACCTTTCCTCCCCCTAAATTCTTATAGCCTTTTATCTGAATTTCTACTTTGACTCTATCACAGGCTATACTATATGTGCCCAAATAAGTACGTTGGTACTCATTTGCTTCAAAACTTATTAAATTCAGTATTGGACGCATTTTAATAAGGAAAAAAAATACTTCAGCACTTGGCACTTTCTGGGCACTCTTTGCACTAGGTAGCTGTTTTGATTGAGAAGAAGGGAGTGAGATTGACCAGGTGTACTGTCCAGTCCCTCCCTCTCCCCCTCCCCCAGATTGTGCTGCTATTTACCTCAGCCATTGGCAATTCTTTCCCCATGAAGGTGGCAGTCATGCATATGACTGTCAGGGAGGAGCCCATGATGCTGAGGTTATACACTTTGACAGCAGATTTTGAGGCAGTTCCTGCAGGACAATTTAGTTGCAGTTATCGTCTCCCAGCTCCCAAAATAGCAGTACTGAAAGAGGAATGGACTGGCCTGCATGATTAGAAGCAAGAGAAACAGCAGGAGACCAGGCAGGGAGGAGGCAGAGGATCCCCAGGACTCCTGGTTGCCAGGGCGACTAGAGCCCTGGGCAGTAGAAGGCATGAGAGCATATCCCTCCATATCCAAGTGCCCCACCCCACCCTACCCCAAAGAAGCTTGGATAGGGTGGGGGAGAGTATAAAGGTCTTGGTTCTTCTCAGAAAGTGAGTTGGATCAAGAAGGTAAGAGTCAGGTTGGGCTAGGCTAGGTTGACTTGTTCCTCTACAACTTGAAATACCCCTTGCCCCTTTGAGGAATTGGGTAGGGAGGAATGGTTAAGGTCTGGACTAGAGATGTATTCCTTATGGGAAAAATTAATTCGGTGCTCATCATTTTTGGCACTCATGGTGCCTTTTGGAATGAATGAATGATGAAATACCAAGGTACCACTGTATTTATGCTCATGTTGCATCCCTCTTCCCATTCCTAAGTTATAAGTTGCTTATATGAATACAGAATGTCAAAACTGGAAGAGATTTCAAAAGTCCTCTTGTCAAGCTGATACTTGTATAGGAATCTTCTCTATACTCTCTTTTATAGATAATTATTCAATCTTTTACTTGAAGATCTCTAGTGACAGGAAATATTCTGACTTTCAAAGCAGTTCATTCATTCTACTTTTGGAAAACTCTCATCTTTATTTTTTATGATAGCATCATTAATTTTTTTCAATCAAGAAAAATCTACCTTCTCTCTCTCCATATGCCCTTCTCCCATTCAAAAACAAAGAAAAACCCTATTATCAACATGTACAGTCAAACAATATTCCATCAGCTACATTGAAAACAATATATTTTTTAATCTGTTCCGAGTCCATCACCTCTCTGTCAAGAGGTGGGCAATGTGTTTTGTCATGAATCCTTGGAATCATGTTTGGGCATTGTTTTGAACAGAGTTCCAAAATTTTTCAAAGCTATTTATTTTTACAAAATATAGATTGTTATCATAATTTTGCTAACTTCACTCTGCTTCAGTTCACTTAAGTCTTACCAGGTTTTTCTGTAACTATGATTTTCATTATTTCTTTCAGCACAATTGTTCTTTCAGAACAATTTTTTTTATTCTCTAACATTCATATATCATAATGTTTTTGGCCATACTCTATTTCATGATATAGTTTCTAGCTATTTACCATCTTGAGAAATATATTTATTACATAGGGGTCCTATCCCTCTTTCTTTGATCTCTTTGAAATAGGAACCTAGTAGTGGTATCACTGAGTCAGAGTTGAATAACTTTTGGGGCATCATTCCAAATTGTTTTCCAAATGGTTGGACTACTCACACCCTCAGAAACAGTGCATTGATGTGGTTTCTCACAGACCCTCCAGCATTTGTCATTGTCTTTTTAGTTATCTTTGCCAACCTGATGGGTATGAAGTGGCAACTCAGAGTTGTTTAAAAGTTCTAGTGTTTTTGGGAAATGAATGTAAACTGCTTGCATTTTTGTCTTTTTTCCCAAGTTATTTTTTACCTTCTGAATCTAATTCTTCCTGTGCAACAAGAAAACTGTTCGGTTCTGCACACATATATTGTATCTAGAATATACTGTGACATATTTAACTTATATAGGACTGCTTGCCATCTGGGGGAGGGGGTAAAGGGAGGGAGGGAAAAATCGAAACAGAAGTGAATGCAAGGGATAATGCTGTAAAAAAAAAAAAAATTACCCAGGCATGGGCTCTATCAATAAAAAGTTATTTAAAAAAAAGAAGAAGAAGAAGAAGTTCTAGTGTTTGAAAAGTTTTCCCTTATATAACCAGCAAATTCTTAGAAGGAGGGAGAAGGCTTTCAAAGAGTTCTCTTGTTATTCAAGATGGAAGATAAAAAGGAACTTCCCACCCCAAGACTAAGGAGAATAATGTTCTTGCCTTCTCCTTTGATTGAAAAAAGCCATAAAAATTTCTAGCTCCTAAGACGATGGAAGCTTGATGAAAGTCTTTTCTGGAATAGACTGAAGCAGGACATTCTAAGAGATGGTAGCAAGGAGAGAGTGCATTCCGGGCAGGGAAGATAGCCTGCATAACAGCATGGAAAAAAGTAGACACAATATTGAATTGGGGAATAGTATCCAGACCAGTTTGGCTGGAAATGTAGAATGCCTGAAGGGGAGTAATATACAAGATTCAATCATCCCCAGCCTCCTGGTAGCTGGGATTAATGGTGTGTGTCCTCCCATCAGGCACTTCTCCCTCCCCTCCTTCTTTGTAGTAGTGAGGGATGAGGATATGGAACATTGGATATGATATCTTTGGAGAGTTTTGCTGAATTTTTTTTTTTTTGCCTCCAAAGGCACCATTATTTATAGAGTCTCCTAAGTTTATAACCTGTATACCATTCTGTAATTCTCACCTTCCCTTATAACATGTATCAAATCTTTTGCTCTTGCTATTTCTATCTTCACAACTTCTCTTTTTTCCTAATATGAAATATATATATATAAAATATTTATATGTGTGTAAACACACATATGTGGGTATGTACAAATATAGACATACATATGCATGTATACACATGAGTTGTGCATGCACGTGTATACATATCTATATTGTGTTGTATGTATATGCTTGTATGTTGTGTGTGTGTATATATATATATGTGTGTGTGTGTGTGTGTGTGTGTGTGTGTATGTATTAATTCAATATACACATACTCTCTCTCATCTGCCTTTGTACCAGTGATCACCCATACCTGGAATGGACCTTACCTCTGATTTGTAGAATTTCTTTCTTCCATTAGAACCCAGCTTAAGTACTGCCTTCTATATGAAGCCTTTCCTCATCTAGTTTCCAAACAACTACTTTCTATTTAACTATTTTGTATTTATTCTCTCTTTATTCTACATGTAGATTTGTTTTAGATATGCAAGCTCTTCTGGTCTCAGACACTTAACACTTCCTAGCTGTGCTACCCTGGGCAAGTCACTTAACCCTGATAGCCTCAGGGAAAAAAAAAAAAAAGATATGCAAGCTTTTGGGAGTAGGAATTTTTTTATTCCTTATATTTACATTCCTAACACTCAGCACAGGGATTATCATATAATAAGTGCTTAATAAATACTTGTTGATTGATTAATTGATTGTCAGTACAGTTCTCTGAGAGGAACAATGGTAAGAATATATTAGGAAATGTAACATTAAACAAATGTTCTAAATTTATTTTTAATCTTATGTTGAAATTTAATTTTTAAAAATTACTATTAAAAGGACCTATGATTTGAATCTGAATCTGTGAGAGTCTGCGGTAGGTGAGCCCCAGCTAGTTATATTTATAGCTATTATCTCACTTAAGTCTTCTCTACAGGCTGAACATTTTTAAGCTCATTCATGAGCTTCAGTTCTTTCATCCCTTTGTCATCTTCTTTTAGATCCTTCTGAGTTTATCAGTACCCTTAAAAGATTAGTCCAAGACAGTAATGCATTATTGATGGAGTTGTGAACTGATCTAACCATTCTGGAGAACAATTTGGAAACAAAAGCCCAAAAGGTTATAAAACTAGGCAAACCCTTTGATCCAACAGTGCCACTATTGGGTCCCAAAGAAATCATAAGAAGAGGGAAAAGGACCCACATGTCCACAAAAATGCTTGTAGTGATTCTTTTTTGTGGTGGCAAAAAATTAGAAAATGAGTGGATATCCATCAGTTGAGGAATGGCTGAATAAATGTTGATATATAAAAATAATGGAATACTATTGTTCTATAAAAAAATAATGAATGGACTGATTTTAGAAAAGCCTGGAAATTTACATGAACTGAGGCTGAGTGAAGCAAGCAAACCAGGAAAATATTGTACACAAGATTGTATGATGATAAACTATGATAGGCTTAGCTCTTTTCAGCAATTCAGTGATCCAACGTGATTCCAGTGAATTTTGGATGAAAAATGCCATTAATATTCAGAAAGAGAACAATGGAGACTGAATACAGATTGAAGCATATTATTTTCACCTTTTTTTCTGTATTTTTTTCTTGTGGTTTTTCCCTTTTGTTCTGATTTTTCTCTCCCAGCATGACTCACTTGGAAATATGTTTTTAAAAAATGAATATACATGGATAACCTAAAATTTTTAAATTAAAAATAAAAAAGATTAGTCAAAGAAGTAAAAACATGTTTCAAATATGTCCTGACTATGGTGGTCATCTGTCTCACTATGGATACCATGCTTTCACTGCTGCAAGCAAACATTACATTTGATGTCTTGGCTACCATATCTTATTGTTGGGATCAAATGAGATAAGATTTGTAAAACACTTAGCATAGTACTTGATAGATGTTCTTTGATTCCAAGTATAGGACTTCACATTTATCCCTGTTCAATTTCACTTTATTGAATCTAATTCATCCTCAAGACTTTTTTATGATCCTTTATTTACCAACCAATTTATTAATTCTACATCCCATCTTTATATCACCTGAAAAACTGATAAGAGTAGCATAAATGCCTTCGCCTAAGTTCATTTTGTTTTGTTTTTTTGCTGAGGCAATTGGGGTTAAGTGACTTAGCCAGGGTCACTTAGCGAGTAAGTGTTAAATTTGAACTCAGATCCTCCTGACTTTAGGGCTAGTGCCCTTTGCCACCTAGCTACCCCAAGTTTTTGATCAAAACAAAACCAAAACATTTAAGTCCTGAGTCAAAGACAGATCTCTGGGGCTCTCTAATAGACAATTCTTTGAGGGCAACAATTCAACCTCTTCTGAATTTATCTAATTGAATTGTCATCTAGTCCCATTCTACTAGGCCAAAAATTGCATTTATCTTTTCTATTTTTGATTCATTGGTGCTGAGCAAAGTACCTTGTACATTGCTGTTACTGTTGTTTAGTCATTTTTCCATTATGTCCTACTCTTTGTGAGATTTTCATGGGAAAGATTCTGGACTGGTTTGCTATTTCCTTCCCCAGCTAACTTTATAGGTGAGGAAACCAAGACAAACAGGGTTAAGTGACTTGTCTAAAGTCACAGAGCTAGGAAGTATCTGAGGCTAGATTTGAACTCACAAAGATAGGACTTTTTGACATCAAACTCAGCACTATTATACCACCCCATTTTGCATATACTAAGTTATTAATAGATAGATTTCCAATCTAGATTGGAATTTTAAAAACACACAAGAGGACAAAACCCTAATTCATCTGATCTATTCCTCCTTTCAGAAATAATGCATACCAAAAGGATGAAGAAAAGCCTTAAGTGCAGGTGACATGCAAAATAAGATCTTTCATTTATAAACCTTGCCACAGTTTATTCATTCTCTCTCTCTTTGTGTCTCTCTCTTTCTCTCTCTCTTTCTGTTTCTTTCTCTCTCTCTCTCTCTCTCTCTCTCTCTCTCTCTCTCTCTCTCTCTCTCTCTCTCTGTCTCTCTCTCTCTCTTTTTCTCTCTCTTTTTGTCTCTCTCTCTCTCTCTCTCACACACACACACACACACACACACACACACAGAGCACTTCACTTGTTACATCTACTATGCAAGTAAAATACAAAAGTTCAAATTAGATATTTGTTAATAGCAAATACAGCATCGTTAATGGAATCATTCATGCATTCATTCAAAAAACATTTTTAAAGCATCTATGCCAAACACTGTTCAAGGTAATATATTAGAAAGATTCAGAACTTACTTTTTTCCTCTCTCTTTTTTCTAACATCTGCATACAAATTATAACTTATATATTAATTTTATGTTTTTATATTTGCTCTATATGTCATCTTCCCCTCCTCTCAGCATTAAATAAACATTCTTACAAATATTCAGAATATATTGACTTAAAAATGTTTTCTGAATTTCTCTAATAGAGTAAGGTCACCAGTTTGCTTCAACATAATATTCAAGCTAAAAATTATAGCTTATGGCATTTTATAAAGAATATGAATATGTATGTATGTATGTATATAATTATATATAAGACACCCTATATATTATATATAATATGTCATACATGCACACACACATCTATTTATATCATTATGTACATTGTACCATGACCTTAGTTAAAGAGGTTAGTGAAAAAGGAAATCTTCTATGGTTGTCAGAAGGAACATAACATAGATTATCACATAAATTGAAACATCTTTGTATTATCCCACCATGTAAAATTGATATTGAATTTACAACAGCAGTATCACTGATTTTCACATCAGAGATTCCCACCCAAATGAGAATGGCATCTCTAGTTATCCTAGTTAAGGACAAATATGGTAAAATATACCATTCCTTCCATATTAATTCCTATGCTGGCTGGTCTGTGAATATTCAAGATAGAAATTCTCATAATCTGACTGACTTGGGAAAAACCAGATATTTTAAAAGATTCTTTTTTTAACTTCTTCTCAACAGATTTCTGTCTGATACAGATTTTGAAACTAGACTAGATACTTGTTTAGTCTGCTCTGACAAGTTCTATGTTTTAAATTTTTAATTTTTTATGTATTTAATTCAATTTTTCCAGATTTAATGTTCAAACTGAGACCTAGCAGGGCTGTGTTGTTAGGACTTCACTATATTTAAGACTTCATCCTTATCCTCATCTGAAACATATTTAGTTCCTGCTTTTGCATGGTAACAGGATAGATAAAGTGCATAGCTGATTAGAGAGACATAACATTATGTCTCTGGAATACACAGTGTAAGTAAGTAGCGAGGGGGAGAAGAAGAGAGATAATAGGAACTGTACATGAAATATATGTTTAGGATGAAACCGGGGAAATTTCTTGATGTAGTATTTTAATGATGCTAAAAAAAATAACACCAGTTTCAGAGAATAAACAGGAAGAGATGTTTAACAAGCAGCTAGCAATGTCAGACTAGAGCTCAAGAAAAAAATAAGGGCTGGATATATGGATTCGCCTTTAAAAATAAATTTAAAAGAATTGAGTTTTTCTTAAAACTCTGTATCCTGGCATTTGCTGCAAATACATAGAAACACTCTTCCCCCTAATTTGTTGTGATAGTGGTAGTGGGGTTTTTTTGGGGCGGGGATTGTTTTGTTTTAGCATTTACAAAGGGTAAATGAAAAATTGTCAAAAGATATACTTTTGACAGATAGATATTGTCAGCCTTTTAGTCAGTTAACTCTAAAATGATTCAAATTGGAGATTTAGATAAAATAAAGATGAAATTCCACAATGAACTACATTTGTGAAGCACTAATAAGTCTCTATGTAATTCAATAAACAAACATAATTCATATATTTCATGCAAAAGTGAAATTGTACTGCAAATAAGAAATGAGTCAACAAGGAAGTAGAATCAGGCAAAGAATCAGTTATGTTTTATATCCAATCATTGCAGGATCATATGAGATGAGCAAAGCAATTCTCCATTTTTTATTTCTTTGGAGACCTCAAAAAGGTCACTTAGTGTTGAAAACAAGGTGAATAAATAAACTGGCAAAAATTATGTGAATTATTCCAGCCATTCTGGAAAACAAATTGAAAATTGATTTTCGAATAATCTAAGAAAGTGGTTAAAATGTCTATATCCTTTGGTTTAGAGATCCCACTGTAAGAAATATATTCCAGTGTGGAAGGAGCAAAAGGTCCTAGATTCCTAACTGCTCTATCTTTTTGCTACCCCATACCTGTTAAAGAATATTGTAACTTTGAGACTTGACTGGCTCAAAAGACTGCCTCAGTTTGTTGAAATGGCTTTCTTTTCATTCTTGGACAGTGTGACTAATATCGGGTAATCCTAAAGGAAATCAGGAGGAGAGACTTTCAGACATGAAGTGTGGCTAGTGAAAATGCTGTCAGGAGATGGTGTTTTTTATGAGAGAAATAGCAAGGAAGCCAGTATGACTAGATTGGAGAATATATGGGAGTGTGTAAGAAGGAAGCCAGGTGGCCCTGGACCTGGAGTTAGGAATATATGCTTTCAAATCTGGCCTCAGACACTTACTAGCTGTTTAACTTTGAGCAAGTCACTGTTTGTCTCAGTTTCCTCATCTTTAAAATAAGCTGGAGATGGAAATGTCAAAATTATTTCAATATATTTACCAAGAAAACTCCAAAAGGCATCTCAAAAGTTGGACACAACTGAAAATGACTAAATAACAATCACAAAGGTATAAGAAGACTAGAAAGACAGGAATGAATCAGATTATAAGGAGTTTTGAACACCAAACAGAAAGTTATATATTTGATCCTGGAGGTATTATGGAACCACTGGAGTAAACCTAATGGGGAGTGGGGTGGGAAGGAAGATCAGTTTGAGTGGAAGATGAATTGAAAAGACTTGAGGCAAACAACAGACTACTGCAAAACTAGCTCAGGCAGGAGATAATGAGATCCTACACCTGGGGTTCTAAGAAGGATTGTAGGAAGAGTTCCAGGGTCCCTCCAACCCCTCAGCCTCACAACCTAGGAATCATGCTGCCTCCTCACTTTCTCACACAAGCACTCTTACCTAAGCTACTGCCAAGACCTATCCACTTCACTTCTGCAACATCTCCTCTGCTATTGCCACCATTATAGAGTACAAGTCCCCATCACCTTATTATTGCCATAGCCTGCTGGTGGGTCTCCTTGTCTCAAGATTCTCCCCATGGGAGCAACTAGATGGCAGTGAATAGAGCATGGGCCCTAGAGTCAGGAGGACCCGAGTTCAAATCTGACCTCAGACATTTAACACTTACTGGGGCAAGTCACTTAATTCAATTGCCTTGCTGCCCCCCAAAAAAAACCCTCTCCCCACTACAACGTATCCTTTGGATACATCACCAAAGTAATTTTCCATATTTCCATAATTTCCCAAATTCATATCTGATCACATCAGTCCTGACTCAATAAACTCTAGTGGCTCCCTATTACCTCTAGGAGCAAATACAAAACTCTATTTGGCATTCATAACCTAACTCCTTCCTATCCTGGCAGTCTCCTTAGACCTTACTCCCCACTAAATATTCTTCTATTCGGTAATATGGGCTTCCTGCCTATTTCTGAACAAGACATGGTCCTTCTCAGTTCTGGACATTTTCTTGAGCCATCTCCCATGTCTGGAACACCTTATTTCCTCAGCTTTGACTGCTGATGTCTCTGACTTTCTTTAAGTAAGATCCCATTTTCTATAACAAGCCTTCCCAACTCCTTTAACTCCAGTTCTTTTCTTCTCTTAATTATTTCTCATTTACCCTTGTATAGTTCGCTTTGTATATATTGCATGCATATTGTCTCCTCCATTAGATTATAAACCCATTGAGGGCAGGGATTGCTTTTTGCCTCTTTTTATTTCTCTTTATTAAAATTTATTTTATTTTATTTATTTATTAGCACAGTGCCTAGCACATAATAGATGCTTCATAAATGCTTGTTTCTTTCCCATTCATTCTCTCACCAATGCCCGTTATACCCATTGGAGAGAATGCATTCTTTAGCAGTAGAATGAGCACCCAGACACACTGCCTAAAAACAGTGCTAGACTACAGGACTTGAGAATCCTTGGTCCTTCAACAACAATCTGTACTACATGAACTGATGCTGAGTGAAATGAGCAGGACCAGAAGATCATTATATACTTCAACAACAATACTATTTGATGATCAATTCTGAAGGACGTGGCCATCCTAAGCAATGAGATGAACCAAATCAGTTCCAATGGAACAGTAATGAACTGAACCAGCTACACCCAGCAAAAGAACTCTGGGAGAGGACTATGAATCATTACATAGAATTCCCAATCCCTCTATTTTTGTCCACTTCACAGGCTAATTGTATAATATTTCAGAGTCCGATTCTTTTTGTACAGCAAAATGTTGTCATGTATACATATATTGTATTTAACTTATACTTTAACATATTTAACATGTATTGGTCAACCTGCCATCTGGGGGAGGAGAAGGGGGGAAGGAGGGGAAAAATTGGGACAAAAGGTTTTGCAAGTGTCAGTGCTGCAAAATTATCTATGCATATATCTTGTAAATAAAAAGCTATAATAAAAAAAAAGACAATGAGCTGGTTGATTTAAACATGGGGACTTTCATAAAATCATGAAAAACGAAATGAGCAGAACCAAGAGAACAGTGTATACAATAATAGCAATATTGTTCAAAGAACAACTGTGAATGATTAAGTTATTTTTGAGTATTATAAATATTAAAAATTTAGCAAGCACAGGAAGTACAAAAAAACAAGGGTAATTTTGAAAATAATGTGTAACATTTTTACAGTTTTTTTTAAATAAATGGAGATTTGTGATTAAAAAAAAAAAGAAAAAAAAGAACAATCTGTATTATATGATGCTGTTCACTGCTCCCTTACCAATGTTTTGAAAAATTGTTTCTCCTCTTTTGTTCTTGAATTGATGAAGCAATGAAAATCATCCTTCAAAAAGGCACTGAGACAAGGCTGTACTAACTGCAAAGGTCCCCGAGCTGACTCTCTTTGCAATACAGACAAACCCCTCTACTCAGTGGGATTTTGTGTAGTCCATTTAGTTCTCAGCAAACGTCACGGCAAATCAGAGCTCGCAGTAGAGCATCTGAGGTGGTCTCTCTAGGCGATGCTCTTTACTTCGTAAAATGCTTCATGTCCAATCAGCTTAGTCTATGCTAATAGCAAAGCCTGCTTATCCCTTTTACACCATAGATGGCGGTAGAGAGCAACCAGCCCCTCTGAGAGATGCATCCCTTTCAAGTTGCACTGGAGAGCAACAGGCAGAAATCAGCTTTGTTCCAATGAGCTTCAGCCTTTTGCTGACCAATCATCACCTCCCAGCATGCGTTAAAACTTTTCCTTCTTTGACTATCCTGCTGTATACTTAACAGTCTCTTCTGTCTTCTCAATTCTGCTCCCTAGAGCTGATTTCTCCTGGCTTTTTCAACATTCTCAGTGGCTCAGTCATAGTCTCTTAATGCTGAGGGACTCAACTTTACCTTGTGAAATAAAAATCACAAAATCAATCTTTCTGTCATTTATAAAACAACAATTTTTATTTAATTTCCCTGTCATCTCCAAACTGTTATTTGATTCACTAATTTGAATTCTAGCCTCTTAAACTCTAAAAAAGCCTTTTATATGAAAATGAGCTGAGGGAACACAATGCACTGAAGTATCATTAATTTCTTTGTCCAAAACAAGTTCTTTCAATTCTCTATTTGATCTTTCTAACAATATCTCTCTTCAATTGAAAACTGTTTCTTCACATTTGAATTTTATCAGTTTGTCAAGAAACAAAAGGTCTCTTTCTGGCCCTTTTACATATCCTTTTGGTTATGTAAACAATCAAGCTGTTTACCTATGGAAGGGGCACTACCTTACATTCTCCACAAGTCTATTTAATTATTTTTGTAATACATAATTTCATTTTGTGTTCATTTCAGCAACCATACTCCTCACATATGAAATGGGCAGTAGTTTATTCTGGAAACACCAAATGTAGAGTGAAATCAATAGAACCAGGATAATAATTTATACAGTGACCTTAATATGGCAAAGAAAAACAACTTTGATAGATTTAAAAACTCAGTTCAATGCAATGATCATCCACTTCTATATAGGACCAATCACGAGCATGTAATTAACCTCCTGACCAAGAGATGAAAGACTAAAAGAATTAGACATGGCCAATGTGTGGATTTGTTTTACTTGACTTTGCTTGTTTTTTATAAGGAAATGTTTTAATTTTTTTTTTCTTTTGGAGGGGAAAAGAATTTAGGGGAATGGAGGCTAGTCAAAGTAATGTTTTAAAAAAGAATGAAAACGAAGAGAGCATCAATGACATATTTTTTATAATGTGCAGACTAGAACAGAAGTTCAGAGAGAGAAAAATAAGAACTACATCTTTGAAATTAACATTTCAAATATTACAGCTAGGTTACTCTGAGAGGTTTGGGGATATCTCTTCTTTACTGATATTGTCTAAAACTCCCGATGAATATATTTCCCTGTTTGTTAGGGAACCAGTAACTCACCCTAGTTCCATTTAACAGTTTAGCAATCCATTTAACCAAGAAACAGAAACGTTAAGAACCCAGACCCCTCTCTTAGAGGGAACAAAAATCCTGAGGCCTTTTCCTTTATATCATAGTCTCTCACCAGATGTTGCAAGAGGAACAGTTTCCCTAAGCCAAGGCTGACATTTTTCTTTTGAAGATGCCAACAGTCAAGCCTGAGTAGTCAGTTGAAAAGGCTTCTTCCAGCCATATGATTAGCCAACTGAAACCAGTTACAGAATATCTGTGCACTCTCTCTCCAAAGTCCTTTCACATCATGGCATCTCCTTCAGAAGCAAGTTTTTCATGGACAAAGATAATCCAAAATTCTGCACTAGCACCAGATCCCTATGATGTAAGATTAATGGCAATTATGATTATCTTTTATTATAAGGACTTCCTAGCTTTTGCACTGATGAAATGATAAAAGGCATTAATAGCTTTTCCTATGTTCAAGGGCTATGTCTTATGGCAGTAATGTATAGTTCACAGCTTCTATTCTTTTTCTATTACAGTCAACTAAAAACAAACATATTCCATATTTTAAAAGAGGTGCCAATTGTGTCCAGAAAACCAATTTTAAATTTCCTAGACAATAACTTTCTTAAACCATCATTTGTTCATTGTAAATGACTCTATGATACTATAAGATATATCTGCGGTTTAAATGCTTGGCAATATCCTCCCCTCACTTGCTGATGACAGAAATATGCATAATTATCCCTTTCGTCAGTCTCAGAGAAATTTCAACATCAATTCTACTTTCTCTCCCACTCGCCCTCACTTGTACACAATAAAAAGGAATCCTTGGCCATATTTCTGTTTCCTCTGCCATGTTATTTCTATCAATGGAAGACTTTGTTCCAAACTCGATAACAGAAGTTTTTGCAGAATAATCCTATTGAAACTGCTAATCTCAAACTACAGATTCTAGAGGAACAGACATTGTTGATAGTTATACCTTTTAAAAAACCCAGATGGCCTGATCTTAGACTATAACAACACCTGATTGTTACAGATTTCTCTGTTTTATCTGGCTCACTATTTCTGTTTTAGTTCAGAGCTTATAAATAGTTTCTATGTAGCTTTCAAGTTTCTAGTTTCAGTCAAAAACCTTTTTAATTCATTACAATTCTATCAGTATTCTAGAATTCCAATGGGATTTGTGAAAACAATTCAATTAAAAGTATTTTTAAAGCCTATCAAAGTATCATGATTATAGGCATGTTCAGGAATTTTTGTACAATATTCCAATCTTTTAATCCGGTGAAACCTGTCTCTTTTAATCTTACAGTTTCTCCAAGTTCCCTAATTTAAAAAATCTCTCTAATGAATAAGAAAGTCCCACATTTTTCACTTTTCCACATTGTTGATATTTCCTGTTTATTTTGCTTAACTCAATTCAATTGGCAAAAGTTATTTTCTCCACATCCCCCAGAAAGAATTAGAAAAACAATCTAATATGTCATCATTCTTTTATTTTAAAAATGTTTATTGTCTACTATTTCAAAGCACTATTAGAGGCACCACAAAAAGTTCAAAGAATAATTAATAGGGGCCCTGCCCTCATAAAGCTTATAATTTGGTATATAAAGTTTTCATATGTAATCAGGGCATCAACTTAACATTGTTGTAGAAGTGCAGGACAACCAGAATTGCTAACTTATAGAGTAATATATATGGTTCTGATCTACCAGGAGCATGATGAGCATTGAAAAAAAATTTATACCCACCAGTTCAAATATTAGGCAAAACCCAGGGAAGTGTTTTTGCTTTGGGGGAAGTATGAGAGGATGGCAAGGGGAAGAAGTTAGTAGTTTTAAAAAATAGACGATCTAGGGAGCTCTTTGTTAACCAGCTAAGGGGATAACTGTGGATCTAACTCACAAAAGAGCTAAAATACACTTAAGTCTATAACCTGGCTCATAAAAGAGATATAAACACTCCCTGGGCAGAAAATAATATCTAGAAAGTTATAGTCAGTGAGAGAGCAGCAATTGGCAATAGCACAGAATTAAAAGATGACAATTCAGTGGAGCAATTTAGTAGATGACATTAATATCTCTGTAGAGAATGACCAAGTAGAACCATCAGAGAGTTGTTTGTGTGAAAACACTCGGATTTTTTTCTTATCATTTGCCATGATATTCTATTTTATTAACTATCTTCTACTGATAATTGTATGCATCTAGCCTGGCTTTCTCTATGAGAACGTATGCTGAATTGGGCTTTAGCTAGAAGTTTTAATAGATGCTAACTCAAAGAATATTTTGAACCTGGTACAACTCTCAAGGAGAATGCTGAGGGAAACCTAGATTACACACAAATAAGTAAAATATAAAATACTTGAAATCAAAGAACAATGGAATGGTACAAAATAGTATATCATTTCAGAGGAAGGAGAACTACTTCCAGCTGGTGACAGTTAGAAAGTGAGTTAGTAAAAAAGGGAATCTTCCTAGAGGAAGTGACATTTGAACTAGTCTTAAAGAACAGGAAAGAGTTCATTCTTCATTTCATTTTCCTTCTCTTTAATAGAATATTTTCCTCTTAAAACTTATGGAAGAGTTACAGTTGTAACTCAAAATAAATGGAAAGAAGAAGAAAAAAACATGAATTAACAAGTCATACGGGACCAAACTTGATATTAGAAGCTTTATTGTTTCTGTTACCCTGAGTCACCATCATCCACCCACACATAATTGCAAAGTAACATTTGGAAGCACAGAGGGACCTAAAGATGTTTTTATACATATGTGCATATAATATGTGTATTTTGAAATGTCGATTAATTCTGGGAGCTGGAGTAGATCTGTTGTGCCTACAAGAACAGTGTTTGGTTTATCCTGAATTTCCTAAAATTGTGCTTTATCAAAAATGAATCCCAAACAATGTACACTTTCATCTTCAACGTGGCTGCCCTCTGTTTTATTTATCTGTAGATGCTTTTCTCTACCTTCCTCCCACTTCTTATGTCCCTATCATGCTGCCTCTCTTACACAGCATCCAATAATAATTGCTCTCATGTTCATGACCATGCAGTATTTCACAAAATGTAGTTTCTTCACTCAACCCTGACAGATATCATTGTTCCCATTTTATTTCATTCCTCCAAAAATTTCATTGGGTTTTCTTCCAAACTGTCAGGTTTCCCCTCTATGTAATTTTGTTTCTTAATTCCAACACTTGCTGGTTGTATTATCAGTGAGTTAAATTAGATGGCAGAGTGTCCAGGACCTGAATTCAAATTCAGCCTCAAATGCTTGCCAGCTGTGTGATATTTTGCAGTTTATTTAACATCTGCCTGCTTCAATTTCTGAAACTGTAAAATGGAAATAATGATAGAAGCTGCTTGCTAGGGTGGTTGTGAGGACCAAAATAGATATTTGCAAAGTCCTCAGCACAGTGCCTGACACATTGTAGGTGCTTAATGTTTATTTTCTTCCATGAGTAAGTCATTTCAGCTTCAGCCAAATTTTTTTCTGGGGATAATAATGCTTACACCATTTGCCTCACAGGATTATAATATCACACCCAAGAACTCAGAAACCATTTGGTTCAATCCTCTCATTTTAAATAAGAAAACAGAATACTGAACAATTGAGACTTCTCTAAAGTTACACAAATAGTAAATGCCAGAGGTGGTATTTGAACTCAAGTCCTCTGACCCCTTTCCAAAGTACCATACCAACTTTAGTGTCAAGAAAGTATTTTTTTGGTAAATCTTAAGATGCTATTGAAATGTGAGGTATTATATCTACTATTATTATGATCGTTGGCCCACTTAACATTTTCACACTTTTTTTCCTTATTTGCTCAGTGTGATTGTAAGCTTCCCACTCATCTCCCTCATAGTCTTAGAAAAACAAAAACAATTTAAAATACCTTTATAATTACTTCCTTACCTTTTAGGCTTTCTGTATTATGTATCTTTCCTGGAAAACGTGTATCTCAAACCCTGATGCACCTAATCTTGGTTTAACCTATACTGTACTTGTTTAAATCTCAAGCTCTAAATCTTAATGAGTTATTTCCCAGCTATGTACTATGCTCAGAGGTATATTTACAGAAGCCTGAAAATGTAAGCAGCTTTTCATGCACAATTTTATCAAGTGAGGCTTGATCTTTAGCAAAGAATTTTGTATGAGGGTCTTGTGATATCTTAAACCATGGAAGTCTAATAAGAGAATAAGCTATAAAGAGAAAGGCCTTAAGGCCTTCTCCTCTCTGAGGCCATGAAGACCCGAGAATAATATATGGGTCTTTGGTCTTTGTGTGTGTGTGTTTTCCATTCTAGGAGAAAGTCACTGAGACATGGTGAGCTTTGAAAGATTATGAGGGAAATCTCTAAAATTCTGAATTTCCCGAGAATGAGTGTTGGCCAGGTTTGTATTTTTAAGTTTGTATTTGTATTTTCTTTAGGGCCTCTTCGGGACGCTTGAAAAAGCAATCTCCTTTCAGGATTCATCAAATTTCAAGTCTTCTTTAGGACTCTTCAGTTTTCATTTCTTTGGACACTTCTGGTGTCTAGTTTCATGAAGAAAGATGGAAAAGACCAACCCCACTTCAGGTTGTTGAATGAGAAGACTCAGGGAAGATAGAAGAAGAACTGGCAGAATCCATCACATCCCCATCACCATCTTGCTGTTCCAGAGACTTGGTAAATTTCCTCATCAGTGAAATCCAGATCACTATGTCTTGGTTGAGCCTCAGGGCTGCTTAGCCTCCCCTTCTATAATATGAGAATTTCAGGGAAAGCCTTCTTAGAGGAGAATGTCTTCCTCACACTCTCCCCAAAAAGAAGCCAGTCTTTAGATTTCTGAGAGAAGATATTCCTAAGCAGCTGTTATTTTTGGAGAGAAGATCACATGACCCTGAGGTGGAATAGCAGGACTAATGCAGGATATAGAGAAATAAAAGAAATAGACTTTGCCTTCCACTATTCCTGTAATTTATTTAAAGAATGCAGGTCTCATAGGAAGGTTGTTGTTCCTCTGATAACCCTAATTTCATTTTCCTTCTACAGTAGACATTCTTAACTTTTTCTTTGTCTTGGATCCCTTTGGCTAGATGGTGAAGTCTATGAACCCCTTCTAAGAATAATGTTTTTCAATGCATACATTATAATATTGTTTTTTTAGGGGGAGGATTCGGGGGACAGGAATTGGGAGTTAGCTTGCTCCTGATGTCCTGTGTTACCAACTGTCTTTTGCACATTTTGAACTGGATGTCAAAATTGTAAGCATCTCAAACTCTACACGTCCAAAACAGACTTCATCATAATTTTTCCTTTCAGCCTAACCTGAGTCCTGAATATTTATTTGTGGAAACAGAGGAGTTTTTGATGGCAATTAAACACTAGGTCATTGCCACCAGAAACTCCAGAGGGTTATCCCTATTGATGGGAATTCCAAACCAGCTTATTCTGTCCCCTTGTCAGGAAATACTAAAATGATCTCATCCTGTTCCTATTATCAATCGTATTCACAGAGAGCCATCTACATCCAGAGAGAGGACTATGGGGAGTGAATGTGGATCACAACATAGTATTTTCACCTTTTTTGTTGTTGTTATTGTTTTTTGCTTACTTGTTTTTTCTTCTCATTTTTTCCCCTTTTGATCTGACTTTTCTTGTGCAGCATGATGAATATAGAAGTATGTTTAAAAGATCTGCACATGTTTAATCTATGTTGGATTGCTTGCTGTCTAGGGAAGTGAGGAGAAGGAGAAGGAGAGAGAAAAATTTGGAACGTAAAGTTTTGCAAGGGTGAACGTTGAAAATTATCTTTGCATGTATTTTGAAAAATAAAAAGCTATTATTATTATTAAAAACATAATTATGTACAAGAAAAGATCAGTTTTCCCAGATTGTCCTATTAGCATAGGTAAAACAGTCATGATATGAACTCTAAAGCAACCCATTGTGTTTCCCTTGTCAGGAAATGCTACGTGTCAGTTATCTCAGACTGTCTTATTAGCATATAATGATATGAAGCCAGAACTATTAATCAACTCACCTATTAGTAAGTAAATCTAATCCATCGACACCTGGTCTCCAACTTCAGAGACTGGCTTGATTAGCACATCTTTAGCTGAGTTTGGAGCCTGGTCAATCACACCAGGCTTCTACTTGATCCCTCCCTGGCTTCTTTCTCAACTCCTCCCCCAATCCTTCCATTCTTCCCTGCATCCTTTCCTTGTTATTCCTCTACCTGAGGCTTTGGAAGCAAGTTGCTTAATCATTATGATTCTGTCCTGTTTAATCATATTTAGTTAAACTTGTGAACTATTTCACAAAAATTATAATGACAAATCTTTGTAACCTGTAATAAATGCCTATATTTTGATTGTTTCATGTTGTGTTCAAACCATTATGCCCTCCCAAATCTACTTCATATTTCTGCTTTATTATGGAACTCAGCTTTTAGTGGTCAATATATAATTTACTTAAACAAATGATAGTTTGTTACACATGACTATGGGCTATAAGAGTTTAGCATCTACTGAATAATATTGACAATAATTATGTAAACAAAAACTCACTATCATTCACAAACTGACAAACAAAAAATACAAATAGAGACCTCAAAACACTCTCTGGAGAGTTCAACCAATAAATTATAAGACAACCAAACATTATTATAAACTGAACTGGTACTACTCAGACATAATACTGATTCACAAAAAATCAAGAATATTATTTTTAAGAGATATTGTCATCAAGAACTCATCTTCCATGTAAATTTACATAGAATAAAAAGTATAGCATCCTGTGTATTGGAGGCCAAATGACACAGGAATCTGATGAGGTTGATGTCATCCCTGTCTACAGCTAGGGCTACACTGTAGACACTTTCAGTTAGTCTACAAATGATACCTTTATTCAATTATAAAACTTCATAAAAGTATTGAATATAATAATAATCATAGCTAACATTTATATGCCAATCACTATGTTAAGCACTTTACAATTATTATTCCATTTGTTCCTCACAGCAGCCCTGGAAGATAGAAGCTGTTATTATCCTAATCATATAGTGATAATACTGAGGCAAAAAGTATCTGAAGTATCTGAAGCCAGATTTGAACCAAGTCTTTAAGCCTGACGTTCTATCCACTGTGCCTGCAAGATAGCAACTTGTCGGAGGACTATTTTTGTCTGAATCCCACTAAAAAAGGTAATTAATAATAATTACAAAGGTGATTAATAATAATAATAAAAACTGAAGGAAGTGTTCCTAAAGATTTTTCAAGAACCCTACAGAAAATGATCTTTCTTTACAATACTATTCATTCAATTTTTTATCAATTATGTTATTCACAATTTAACTCAATTACAGAAAAGCAAGTTATTGCATTTACTTTCGCAATAGGTTGAAGAACATTAAATATAAAAGAAAAGCAGCAGACTATTAAATTATCCCTACACCACTTTACTTGAATTGCCTTAAAAAGATAAGACAAGAAGGAAAGAAAGAAGAAAATGGCAAACTGTGTTTTTCCTACTGTTTTTTTAAAATAATAGCTTTTTATTTTCAAAATATATGCAAGATAGTTTTCAACATTCACCTTTCCAATACCCTGTATTCCAAGTTTTTCTCCCTCCTCCTTTCCCTAGAAGACAAATAATCCAATATATGTTAAACATGTGCAATTCTTCTATACTTATTTCCACAATTATCATGCTGTGCAAGAAAAAATCAGATCAAAAAGGGAAAAAATGAGGGAAAAAAGCAAGCAAACCACAAAAATGGTGAAAATACTATGTTGTGATCCACACTTAATCCCCACAGTCCTCTCTCCATCATTAGTCCATTGGAATTGCACTGAATCACCTCACTATTGAAAAGAGCCATGTCCTAGAAACCAGTATGGCAAAAACTAGACATCTGGAGGAAATTGGAGATTTAGAGAATAACTTTTAGTCTTATAAATTTGAGTCAATTCTCTATAGAAATAAGGCCTTTATCAGAATGCTTAGATACAAACATTTTCCCCAGTTTTGTGCTCCCCAAATTTAGTGTTTTTAAAGGGTGATGCTTCCTTTAGCCATTTCTACACTTATAGAGTAATTAGAATCAGAGTATTATAGATTTAGAGCTGGAATAAACTTTGAGCTCGTAGCATTTCTCATGATCTCTGCTGTAGCTCAGTTCAGTTCAATAAACCAAGTGTTTTCTACAGGCAAATTGCAGAGACAAAGACAAAAAAAGTTCAATCTAGAGAGTAGGTGGAAATAAGTCATCTCATAATAAATAATAATAATTGATAATAGCTAGCATTTCATGTCATTTTATTCATATAACGAACCTGAGAGGTAAGTGCTATTGTTATTTTCATTTTACAGATGAAGAGACTGGCAAATAGAAATTAAGGGACTTGTCCAGGATCACACAACTGGTCCAAGTCTAAATTTGAACTGAGATCTTCCTGATGTTGCACACCCAGCTCTCTGCTTCAAATAAATATAAAGTATATTAAGTCATGAACTCCATATTCCCTTTGGAATTGTGAATTTGATCTATGAACATGGGAAGTTTTAAATGGTTCTATGCTGGTGAAAATCTGGATGCAGCATTAGAAAAGTACAAAAGAATGTATAACCTATATCTTTTTTTATAGCTTTTTATATACAAAATATATGCAGGGGTAATTTTTCAACATTGACCCTTGCAAAAACTTCTGTTTCAACTTTTCCCCTCCTTTCCTCCACCCCCTCCCCTAGATGGCAGGTACTCCCATATATGTTAAATATGTTAAAGTATATGTATAACCTATATCTAATTGCTTATTATCTCAAGGGAAAGGAGAGGGAGGAAAAAAGAATAGCATTTGGAAAAATAAATTTAAAAAGTTTTTAAAAATTGTTTTAACATGTAATTGGGAGAAATAAAAATAAAATATATAACAGGGAAGAAAAGAAGGAAGAAAGGGAAAGAAAAGGAGGAGAGGGAGAAAAAGAGAAAAAGAAAGAAAGAGAGAGAGAGAGAGGAAGGAAGGAAAGAAAGAAGGAAGGAAGGAAGGAAGGAGAAAGGGAGAGAGGGAGGAAGGAAGAAAGGAAGGAAGGAAAGGAAGGAAGGAAAGAGGAAGGAAAGGAGGAAATGAGCAAGGCAAGAAGGGAGAGAGGAAGGAAGAGAGAAAGAAAGAAGGAAAGAAAGAGGAAGAAAGAAAGAGAGAATGGATTTAACCTAGGTGGGATGGGGAAGGGATAGCTGTGTCCTGACCTTCAGCATCTTATGCAAAGAATAGATGGCCTACAAAATTCCAGAAAGAGGAATCATTTTTGGTTAAATGCGGATTGAGGAGATAGCTTTAGGAATAAGGGAATACCTGGCAAAGACCTCGAAGTCTTCCTTCAAGGATTTTTTCACAGGTGACTTTGTTGAGATATGAACTCAACTTCAGCCTCACACAAGCCAAGAGACTGAGGGTTAGGGAAGGATGGGGAGCCCAGAAGGGAAAGAACAGACAGGTTTATTCACTCTCTCAAACTGTCCTCCAACTTCTGCTCAAAACACATTCCTTGCCCCCTTCCCCCCCACCCCCATCCATCCCACCTCCTGTCATCTGGAGTAGTGTGAACTTTAAAAAAAAACAAAACCCAACAACAATGAGGGACCAGTGTTAGCAAAATAAACAACTTGATATTTCCCTGTAGTATATAATTTAAGTCAAAGCCTGACTCACTGAAATGGAATACCAAATAGCCCCGAGGCCGTAAACATCAGAGTAGACTTGCACCAGCTTCTCCAAACACCTTTGAACAAGTATGTTGACTCCCCTCAACAGCTGCATGCTTGATAGCTATTCTGGTGCAATTACGTCCAATTAATATTAGAAAGTTGGCAAATTGTTCTGGCTTTCATTTTGTGGTAGAAATGGGATCATAAGATTTAGAGCTGAAAGAAACTCTAAAGATGATAGAGTATAATTCTTTCCTTTTAGAGGAGAAAAATGAGGGGGCCGTAGAGTTCAATTGTCTTTCCCAAGATAACATAGCTGAGACCTCAGTATGCCCTGAACTAAGTCTTCAGGATCTAGATCAAGGATAATTATTTTCTCCTTGAATTTCCCATGCCACTGTGACCTGTTCTACGCACCTGGATTGTAGTTTAAGGAATTCCAAGATTCTCTGAAAAAGGGATTATTCAATTATTGAAACCTGAAGGGTTACAGGCAAGGCCCAAGGCTATCTAGTGTTTCAGGTCTGTTATCAAAATGAAATCAAACACTCCTAGACATCCAACCATTAACAAGGAAGTTTATAAATGAGATGATTCAGGTCAATTCCAGTAGACTTGTGATGGAGAGAGCCATCTGCATCCAGATAGAGGACCATAGGGACTGAATGTGGATCACAACACAATATTTTCACTTTTTTTGTTGTTATTTGCTTGCTTGTTTTTTTCTTTCTCATTTTTCTTTTTATCTGATTTTTCTTGTTCAGCATGATAAATGTGGAAATATATTTAGAAGAATTGTACATGTTTCACCTCTGTTGGATTGCTTGCTGTCTAGGGGAAGGAGAGGGGGAGGGAAGGAGAAAAACACAAGGTTTTGCAAGGTTGAATGTTGAAAACTATCTTTGCATGTATTTTAAAAATAAAAAGTATCATTTTTTTATTAAAAGGTTTATTAAAGGTCATTGCATAGAAAATATACTCAGTGTTTAGGCAGACTGTTGGCTCTTAGTCATTTCAAAGGCCCTATCTAGAGATAATTCATTGATAATTTCACTGAATCCACACAATGGATACCTGTGGTCACTGCTTTCCATTGTTTTGTGAAATGATACCTGTTTGTTCCAAAAAAGCATTTCTAAGTATTTTAACCTGCTTATCATATGCATTCCATCAAGTCCCTTTGCCCTTTGAAAAGAGAAAATATTGGTCTCTGTACAGCTAAAGAGGTGACGAGCTCTACATTTCATTTATTTCATGTGTGGTTTTTGTTTGGAAATTTTCTAGAGTCTTTTTTATTCCATTTTACCAGGCCAAAAGTATATATAAGCATGCTTATTAATTGTTCTAGTGTTCTTCCCATCAAGCTTTGGCCTCAAGATGTCTCCTTAATAATCCTATATGCCCTACCTGAAAAAGACACTGGTTCAATTTCATCTCTAGATTCAAGATCAAAGCCTTCAGTTACAATGATCATAGTTTTGTGATTTTGTATCTGTATAGCAATTTGAATACAATTCAGTGAAACTTAGTAAGTGCATTTATAGCTAATTGTATTCTATTTATTATTTATATAGTATTTCTATGGATTATTTACACTGTTATTTTTCGGCATCAGAACCATATGACAATTGGATTTCATACTTAAGTTGATTTTTTTAAATTAGTAACCCAAGGAGAACATCCTACTTTAGGGAGGCAGGCATCCATGACCCATGTCATTGAGAGGCTTACAGGATCATTGATTTATAGCTAGAAGGAACCATGGCAGTCCAACAATCCAACACTTTTATACAAGGAAATTAAGAGTCACAGAAATGATATAGTTCATCTAAGCTCAGACAAGTAAAAATAATAATAGCATTTGCATAGTGTTTATTATATGCCAAGAACTATGCTAAGTACATTCTAAGTATTCTTATATTTTAATCCTCACAACAACCCTGGAAAGTAGGTGCTATATTATCCTCATTTTACAAATGAGAAAACATAGGCAAACAGAAAGTAAAATACCTTGACCAGGGTCACACTTATCATTATCTGAAGCTAGATTTGAATTTAGGTCTTCTTAACTTCAGATCCGGCACTCTACTTCCACAATTTTAAGTAGGCAATAGCAGAGTAGAATTTGAACTCAGGTTCTTTGATTCCAAAGGCAGTGCTCATCCTACCTGCCATTGAGAGCCACCATAAGCATTAGGTATCTAGAGCAGGGCTTTTTAACCTTTTCCCACTTGCAAGCCCTTTTTATCAGAAAAAATCTTACAAAACCCAGAGTACATAGGTATATAAAATAGGCATACAAACCAAACATTCACTGATAATAAATCATAATTTCATAACCCCCACTTTCAGCTACAAGATCCCATATAGGATGTGAACCACAGTTTAAGAATCTGTGTTTTCCTTCTCAAAGTATAACCCAGAGACCCCGAAGTCTCTGAAACCTTTCATAGGGTCTACACATTCAAAATTAGTTTTTATTTCTGATATCTATAGATATAATCTATAGATATAGATATAAACAAAACCTCTTTGGACATATCCTCAATAATTTTTAATAATACAAAGATACTGAAAAAAAAAGTTTGAGAACCACTGATCTAGAGCAAACCTTAA
Organism: Antechinus flavipes; assembly: GCF_016432865.1. NCBI lineage: Eukaryota > Metazoa > Chordata > Mammalia > Dasyuromorphia > Dasyuridae > Antechinus > Antechinus flavipes. Next base: position 120,368,283 of record NC_067403.1, on the reverse strand, counting down.
ATTTTTTTCCACTCATGACCCTTTTTCATCCAAGAAAGATTTCAGGTCTATAGATATATAAAATAGATATACAAATAAAACATTTACTGATAACAAATCACAATTTCATAATCCTACATTCAGTTATATAACAGCATACGGGGTCACGATCCATACTTTAAGAAGCTTTGATCTAGAAAGTATGTAGGAGTAGAGTATGTAGACAAGGATGCCCGTGGGAGATCTAGGGATGCTAAAAAGATATAATATATATATATAACATTATGATATGGCATAATGGTATGGTATAACATTTCATATTATGAAAAGGTACCTATCATATTATGTATGCCTCATAATTTTGCCTGGATTTAGCCTCATATCTATTATTTGGAATCACAGAATCTCAGAAGTAGAAGGAACCTTAAGGGTCATCTAGTCCTAACCTTAAGTGAAATGAAATCTCTTAAAGGATATACTGAAGCTGTCCTCTGACCCCTGCTTCAAAACTCCATCTCACAGCGAGGAAAAAAATCCTATTACATGCCATATGGCTCATCTCCTAAACTCAAGCTCTGAAAGATCTTCCCAAACTGAAGTGTTCCAGTCTGGACCAGAGAAGTCCATGTGCCTGCCAAATATCATCTCTCTGCTCTGAATTCAAAGCCCTTTACAAGAACTGGTCAAGGTCAGAGATGCTCACCACTAGATGCTGACTATCAGGCGTGGCATTTTCGTACCTTGCCCATACATGAAAACTTGTGGTTTCTATTGGAAACAGTTTTTACCAACAGAAAATCAAAGTTTGCCATGGAATGAGTGCTGAATTTGCATTTAAATCCTTGTTCTGCAATTTACTTTCTCTGTGATTTTAGGTAAGCCACTTGCCTTCAGTTCCTAATCCATTTAAAAAAAAAAAAAAAAGAGTTTCTGTGATATCCTCTAGTTCTGTATCTCTAATCCTGTGATCAAATTTAAATAGTACTTTGGAATTAGTACTATGGTGCTCTAGAATAGTCATAAAGACCTGAAAGGGAACCTAGCAAATTGAGACAAACCTTGCCCAAAGCACACAGTGTGGGGACCTACATCTTCTGATTCAGAATCTAAGCTCTGGATATTTTCCTCTATAAAAATCTTTTATATTCCTGGAGACCCTAAGGCATCATTCCATTAACCTTTAAAGCAACCTCATATAAACAAGGCAAAATTGTAGCCCAGTAAGATTAAAAATTTTAAGTACAGTCATTGGTGTTGCTATTATCCCCATTTTACTGATGAGAAATCAGAGGGTTTAGTGATGAGTGAATTATCCAAGAACAAGTAGCTAATAAGCATCTGAGGTGTGGTTTGAACTCCCCTCATTCAGATCCTCATTACTTTACCAGTGCTACTGTGCTAGCCTCCCAGAGGGTGTCATGTTATGCAGGCTCTCCATTCTAGTCTCCACATTGCTGACATTGCTAAAGCACAGGTCTGGCCATGTGCTTCTCTCATTCCCGAAGCATCTGAGGTTCCCTTTTGCCTCTGGGATAAAATATCATCTCCTCTGTTCTGAATTCTAAGCTCTTCATAAGCTGGATCTAGCCCATTTTTCCAGACTGGTTATACATACTTCCCCCTCGAGGCATTCCAAGTTGCGGCCACACTGGCCTATTTACTATTCCATCTCCCGACCTTTGTGTGAGCTCATTCCCATGTATTTCCTCCGTGTACCTCAACCTGGCATCTCTTTAGTTCTCTTCAAGGTTCAGCTCAAGTGCCACTTCCTTCAAAAAGTCTTTCTTGATTCACAGGATAACATGTGCAAAAATTTGAGGTGAAAGGAACCTTAGAGGTCACTTCTTCCAGGGTTTTAAAACCTTCTTATGTCATGAACTCTTGTGCAGTCTTGTAAAGTCTTTTATTGTTGTTGCTGTTCAGCCCTGCCCTACTACTCTTAGTGACTCCATTTGGGTTTTCTTGGCAAAGATACTGTAGTGGTTTGCCATTTCCTTCTCCAGCTCATTCTACAGATTAGGAAATGGAGGCAAACAAGATAAAGTAATTTGCCCTTGGTCACGCAGCCACTAAGTATCTGAAACCAGATTTTAATTCAGGTCTTCCTAACTCTATAGCTGACCCACAAAGTTTATGATCCCCTTTTAGAACACTGCTTTTAAATGCACAAAATATAGTGTGTAGGATAACAAAGGTAACCAATTATGATGAAATACAATTATTGGGACAGCTAGGTGTTACAGTGGATAGAATATTGGCTGTGGAGTCAGGAGGACCTGAATTCAAATCCAGACTCAAACACTTTTAGCTGTGTGACCCTATGTAAGTAAATTAACTCCAATTGCCTCCTCCTTACACGCATCAAAATATTCTAAACAAAACAAATTCGTGGACCCCAAGTTTAAAAGTCTTGATCTAGTCCAATTTCTTCATTTTACAGATAAGAAAATTGAGATCCACAGGAAGACAGAGACAGAGAAAAAGAGAGAAACAGAGACAGAGAGAAAGAGACAGAGAGAGAGAGAGAGCCATAAAGAGAAGACAGATACACAAAGATAGAAAGACAGAGATAGTGAGAGAAAGACAAAGACAAAGAAGAGAGAGACAGAAACAGAGAGCCAAAAAGAGAACACAGACACACAGAGATAGAAAGAGATAGAAACAGAAAGACACATGGAGACATAGACAGGGAGAAGAGAGAGACAGAAACAAAGAGAAAGCCAGAAAGAGAACACAGACACACAGAGATAGATAGAAAGAGAGAGAGAGAGAGAGAGAGAGAGAGAGAGAGAGAGAGAGAGAGAGAGAGCCAGAAAGAGAACACAGACACACAGAGATGGAGAGAAAGAGAGAGAGAGGGACAGAGAGAGAGAGACAGAAACAGAAAGAGACAGAGAGAAAGAGAGAGCCAGAAAGAGAACACAGACACACAGAGATAGAGAGAAAGAGACAGAAACAGAGACACATGGAGACATAGAGAGAGACAGAAACAGAGACACATGGAGACAGAGAGAGAAAAAGAGAGACAGAGACAAAAAGACAGAGACAGAGAGAGAAAGAGAGAGCCAGAAAGAGAACACAGACACACAGAGATAGAGAGAGACAGGGACAGAGAAAAAGAGAGACACAGAAACAGAGAGAAAGAGAGGATAGAGACAGAGAGAAAGAGACAGAAACAGAGAGAGGATAGAGACAGAGACAGAGAGAAAAGCAGATTCAGAGAGAAAGAGAGATAGAAAGAGAAAGACAGACGGAGAAACAGGTTTGAGCTTAGGTCCTCTGACTGGAAAGGCTATAAGAATTATTCATTATTTACTCTTTCACTCACCTAGTATTTTTTTTAATATCCTGTTGTGACTTAGCTATAAATATATTGTATCCTTCCAGTAGAATAAGATACTTGAAAGCAAGGACTCTTACCAGTTACGTTTTTGTATTTCATGTGGTTAGCACAGTTTCTGGCACGTGGCAGATGCTTGATCAGTGTTCGGTGGAACCTAAATTCTCCAGACTTACAGTCCGTGTCTCCATCCATTTTCCTACTATCTCTTTTGTTTCCTAACCACAGTTTATCTTTATCTTTCCGGGAAAAGAACAGAAGTCCTGCAGTAATGGTACTGCATGGCTAAGATTCTGATTTCTCCTTTGTAATGATTAATTGGCGGGTGAAGAACCCAGAGTCCCCCAAGCCTTGTTTCCAGGGCTGCCCCAAACTAGGAACATCTCTGAAACCGTCAACACAGACGGAGCCAAAGCCGAAAGGAGGCCCCGGTGATTACCTAGGAATCCCTGGCAAGGCAATCGGCCGACCTGGAGCAGTGCCAGCCCTGGCATGAGCTCCGGAAAGTTGTCTCCCTCCACTCCAGCCTCCTCCTTTTAGCGCTTCAATTCAAGCAGCACTTTCGGCCCATTTGATGCAAAGCGCCGTGCTAGGGCGGGGGAGGGACAAAAAGAGAGAACTGACCCTGCCTTGAAGGAGCTTGCAGTCTATTCTCTCTGTCGTGCCTGTGCCTGTTGTCACGAAACTTACTAGTCAGAGATGACGCAACTTTGGAAAACATGTCTCAACTGCATTTCTGATTTTGCCAACAAAATCTACTCTTCTCCCGACTCCCCTAATTCTCCAATTAGTGTGCTGCGGTGGAATGAAAGGTGGATTTAGAGCGAGGAAGACCTGCCTGATACTGTTTGCTATTTATGTGACATTGAGCAAAAAGTTTAACTTCTCTAGAACTGCCTCAGTTTCTTTATTTGTGAAAGGAAAGTGTTGAACTATGTAACCTCTCAGGTCCCTTTGAGCTCTGAATTTAAGACTTATTCAAGTTATTCTTTATGTGTTGCCTTCTCCCATTAAAATATAAAGTTCTATATCTTTAGATATGGGAGAAGAGGGGGAAAGAAAAGAGAAAACATACTCAATAACTTTATTATAAATTTAAAAGGAATAACAAATTGTACATAATAGTCTTGCAGTTTCACGTGTCATCATTTTATTATATTTGATTATGAATATGCTTCTTTCATTCCATAAATTAAAAATAAAATCAATATAAATAAATAAATAATTTCTGGTCCATAGGCTGTAAATGTCTTTCTCAAAGGGAAAACGTCTATGATTTTGTTTTGAGATAGCTTGAATTATAAGGGAACTTCTTTACATGGAACTCAAATTGGCCTTCATATAATTTCCATCTTTTGTTTCAAGTTCTATCCTCAAGGGGCTGAACTTCTTTACATGAAAGGCCAAATAGAATGAATCTAATCCCTCTTCTACATTATAGCTCTTCAAACATTAAATATATATATATATATATATATATATATATATATATATATGTAAATGCTCATCACTAAATCTCTCCCCAGTTCCTTCAACCAGGAATCATTAGCTTGCTTTGTCCTTTTCTGGAAACATTCAAAATGACCAATACTTTCCTCAAATAGAGCACTTAAAAGTGATTACAAGCAGAGCAGCTAAGTAGTATAATAGCTAAAGTACTAGTCCTGGAGTCAGGAGAACTTGAGTTCAAATCAGAACTCAGACACTAATTATGTGACCCTGGGCAAGCCAACTTAACCCCGATTGCCTCTAAAACAAAATTTTAAAAATTACTTTTAAGTTAAAAAATAAAAATCATTTTAAACTAATTTTTAATTAATTTTTTTTTCAAATACATACATGGGTAATTTTCAGTGTTCATCTTACCTTGTGTTCTTTTTTTTCTCTCCCTTGCCCCCACTCCCTCCCCTAGACAGCAAGTGATTCAATATATGTTAAACATATGCAATTTCTTCTATAAATATTTCCACAAGTATCATGCTGCACAAGAAAAATCAGATCAAAAAGGGAAAAAATAAGAAAAAATAAAATGCAAGCAAATAGCAATAAAAAAAAAATGAAAACACTCTGTTGTGGTCCACATTCAGTTCTCATTGTCCTCTCTGCGTGCAGATGGCTTTCTTCATCATGAGGCCATTGGAACTAGCCTGAATCATCTCACTGTTGACAAGAGCCATGTCCATCAGAAATAATCATTGTATAATCTTGCTGTTGCCATGTACAATGATCTCCTTGTCCTGCTCATTTCACTTAGCACCAGTTCATGTAAGTCTCTCCAGGCTTCTCTGAAATCATCCTGCTGATCATTTCTCATAGAATAATAATATTCCATAATTTTTATATACCACAACATATTCAGCCATTCTCCAGCTGATGGGCATTCACTCATAAACTAATTTTTTAAAAAAGAACTTAACGTAGCATTCCAGCTAACTAATAATGTGGTTAAGATAGGATTTGAACTCAGGTCTTCCTAATTAGAGATTCCTAAACTCTTGCACCACCAGTTGCCACAGGTAGTCCTTTGCTGGGTCTCTCTAGCTTGGAACAACTTGCCAGAGTTTACAGGATGACTCTATGCCCTATTGTAGTAAGGGAGAAGGAATTTAGCAGAATTTAGCCAGAACTAAAACTGGAAATCAAGGGATGTTATAATGGAAATATGGAATCAAAAGAAGTAAGACTAGTCATATGAGAGGGAAGGATAATAAGCAGTTAGCCAAGGGCTCCATTTGTGAACTCTTGAGGTCAGAAGAAAGGGAAAAATGCCTTCAGTAATGAAGGAGGATGACTCCATCTTTCTTCCCCATGTATAATGCTATTATATATTGTCTCTTATTTCATAATTGCCATATATTCCCCATCCTTTTCGGATGAATTGCTCTTTAGACACACTTTTGCCATTTTGTACTTATTTAGTTATTTATATTACTATATATTGCCCCAGTGGTCTATTCATAGGCAGATGTGGATAAGAATTATATAAGAATTAGCACCATCTGCATTATTGGAAGAATATACCAAATGGACATGGATCCTTTTGGGGATGGAATTAAAAATTTAGAAAGCTTGGAGTAAGCCCCTGTTCTGAACAAGGTCATCCTGAGAGCATTCAGAAATAAAACTAGGAGAAAAACAAATATATAGAGAAGTGATTTGCCAACATTTCTATTAGCAAATCAGTTTTGTTTTCATCAATGCCTGTGAGATGTACATACATATATGTATGGATGGATGTACAAACAAATATAAATATACAAGTATATACACATACTTATACAATATATCTATACCTATATATGCATATGTATATATACACATACACAATATATATTTCATTGCTCAAAAACTAAGCACTATTTCATATATTTTAAGTTACTGTAACAATACACACTCACACAGTAAGGCTAAAATCTAAAAATGCCAGTAATTGTTGCATGCTATTAACTTCCTCTAGGAAATCACCACTCCCTTCCCCTTATATATTTGAGGAAATACTGTGGATAGAAATTTAATGTTTAAAAAAATAAAGAAAAGAAAAAACCAGATTCCCTTTCAATGTTTTCATGCTATTAGAGAAGAAAACTAAAAAATGACCTCACTCTGGGTGGGGCAACACTTTTCCTTTGCATCTGCAGTCTGAGTATTAAAAGTACTAAAATTTTTCTCCATCAAAAAATATGTATTGGGTAACATCTATATTTATAACACTGGTTATTTGGTATATTGGTTCCACTGGAAAATAAAAAAAAAAAAGTAAGCTATGGTACTGTCCTCAAAGAACCTGAAATCAGATTCACAGGATTCAGAGCTAAATGAACCATACTGTCCAACACCTTTATTTTAAAGATAAGGAAACTAAAATTAAATGATTTGTGATGAGATTCACAGGCTGGAGGCTCTCTAGTTCATTCCCCACCAAAAAAGAGGGAACAGGAGAGTCTTACTCATCCCATGGTCCAGGTGCATAAGTTAGCAAACGCAGTGAATCATAGAATGTATTCAATCTTGAAACCATGAATCATTAAAACATCTCTTCCTTACTTCCCACTGATGAGCTCAGTCCCAATACCGATCTGCATAAAACAGACAGATTTAATGGGAAAAAAAACAGTTATCACTTCCAAATCATGATTTTTTCCCCAGGTTTCTATATATTGTGAGTTGGCATAAGAAATTAAATAGGAGTTTTGGAGGCATTTTGCATGGTGGAAGCCACAGATGACATAAAGGCCATCAAGTGACAGAAAATGTTTAGAAACTCAGAAATGTAATACTTGTAATAAAATGTATGTGTATATATGTAACACAATTACACATACACATGCATGTATACATATTACATATACATATATCATATACATATGACTATATATGTATTTAAGTTTATAACATCAATATATATTTATCTTGTAATATCATAAATATATATGAAGGAAAGGCCAAAAACTTCACCAGCTTCGGAGATGTGGGCTTTTTCCTTTGCATTTCCTACTTTGTCTCATCTGAAATTCCTATCCTGATCTTATAAGGCCAGGTTCATTCTGTCTTTTTTGTAGTGATTTAAAAAAAAAAAAAAACAACCCTGTATTTTTTGATGTTCTTTTAGTCTAAATCCTTATAAGGGATCTAAGCCGCTCAGTAAAGGAGCTAAAGGAACTAGTTATTGATATTTCCAAGCTGTCCTTGGGTCAAAGCGTAAACCAGCCTGTATATAGATGGCCTATTGGAAATGCATATGGGTGGCTTAGGGGATAGAGTGCTGGATTTGGTGTCAAGAAAACCTAAATCCAAAACCTGCCTCAGATACTTTAGTTGTGTTAGCCTGGGTAAGTCAACCACTCAAATTCTCTAAACTTCAGTTTCTTCATCTGTCAAATGGGGATAATAATAGCACCTATCTCAAGAGTAATTATGAGGATAAATGAGGTAACATATGTAAAATGCTTTGCAAATTTTAAAGTGCCACATAAATGTTAGCTACTACTATTATTATTATCCAGTAGAAAAGAATTCAATTTTCTCCTAAACATATCCAGTTGTGGGACTTTTAACGTGTCAATCTCTGTCTGCCTCAATTTACTCCACTATAAAATGGGTATACAGTAATAATAATACCTATCTCAGAAGGTTATTGTGATGATCAAATGAGATAAAATTTGTAAGCTGTTTAATATGATACCTTACATATAATATGTATATGTATATGTATAATAAATCTAATAGTTTCCTTCTTTTCCTTCCTAAGAGAATGACATCAGATACTATTCCAAACTTCACTTTCAAGCAGAGACAACTTGTGTCAGCTTCTACTCTCCTACTGGGCATGCTTTCCAGTTTGCTCCTGGCTATTCAAGTATTTTTTAATGAAAGGAATTGAATTAAATCTTTTGCTCTTGGAGGAAAGAAAGCTTCTTTCATTTGCCTTTCCAATGTTTTCCCTCTCCTTGGAAACCATTCCATGTTTCTATTATATTCCTTTGTAAGACCTTTCAACAACTCTCTATAAAGTAAATGGATCATATAACTTTGGAGCTTTTTAACTCTTTTAAAAATATTTTATCAGAACTTAAAATATCAGTGTAAAGAAATCAATTGCCCCAAAGCCATTTATATTCTAATTAATTTTGATGCATTAAGGATTATAATACTTTTTCAGTTCTTCCCAATAAATCACCTCAGAATCTAGTAATTTCTATTTCCTTTCCAAAAAAAAAAATGGACATAATTAGCATATATACCTAACTTAGGAGCAGCTGGTACAAAAGCACCAGTTTCCCAACTGAGTTCAAATGATGCCTCTCATGATTATAACCCTGTATCACCTTGAACAAATAATCTAAACACTCTTGGTCCACATTTTCTTCATCTTTTAAAATTAGTGGTTTGGTTTAGATAGTATCTGAGTTCTGTTCTGGCTCTAGGTCTATTGATTGATAAAGGTCTTTTCAGAATTTACTGTGTTTTTAACAAGTGTCCAAGTTATCCCTTCTTTTTTCTACCATTCCCCTAAAGGACATTTAAGTTTCTTCTAAATTTTTCTGTAATTACATATAATTATCATACAGTTATGAAATCATTGAGCAGCAAGCTCTGCTTTTGTTTTGTATATAACAGAAGGTTCAGTCACCCTTTAATTTTATTACTTAGAGGCACATAAATGACATAATGAAGAGTGCAATGGACTCAGTCAAGAAGACTTGCATTCAAATCCAACCTCAGACATTTACTAGCTGTGTGATCCTGAGCAAGTGACTAAATCACTCTGAACCCATTTCCTCATCTATAAAATAGGAGGTAATAATAGTGTTGAGGTTGGGGAGGGGACCCCAAAAGTTTGGGGTCACAGATTGGTGTCACAAGGAATCTCAAAAGAATTTGCAAGCTTGAACCCATTTCCTGATTAAGGGGCAAAGTTTTATTGTAATTATAACGCCATTACAATCAGACTGAGCAAGAGAATTTAGCAGAGCAGAATTTAAAAGAGAGAGGACACTTTTATCCAGCTTTCTATCTTTTGACACACTAATTCTTGGCCTAAAGGTAGGGCTAGGGCCAGGGAATGGTCTTCAGAATTTGGTTCTCACCAACCAACAGATTATCACTATTGTCTCAGGAGTTTGGGCCATGGGACCATCCTGAGGCTAGAAGCTATGTCAGCAATGAATTGAGGAATGGTATATTTAGAATCAGACAGATTGCTGTTTTTAGATTGGGAGTGTGAGAATTCTCTGAGGCAGACTCCAAAACCAGAAGATTTAGGATTACTGACTTTTTGTTAGAACAGAAGATCCTCCCTAAAATCAAGGGACCTCAAAATCATTACTATATTACATCAATAGTGATGGGGGTGAACTCTGAAACTGTGTCCCCTTTGATCTGTCTTAGGATCTAAGACTCCAGAGAGTCTGGGAGGGGACATACTTTCCAGAAAGGGCCTTTTCTAAGAGGGCCATTCAATTGAAGATCTTGGGCAAATCACCACCACCCCCCCATTGATCTTTTAGGGGTAGCTGGATCCCCTTTCAGGAAATTGCAGGCTCTGGAAAAAAAAACCTTCAAAATGATTTCATTTAATTGGGAAATCTTGGTCTGATAATCAGCTCAAACTGTCCCCAGCCCCCCAAGATTTGCTTGTAAAATAGGTTTCTGTTAATGATTCTTTGCAGATTTCCTCATTAAGAGATTTGCCCACTAAGAGAGAGCTTCTTAGTGAAAAATGAAACTTCCTTTTGCCATTCAGATTTCCGGTTGGTGAATTCTTTCACGCTGGACCTGAACAGAGACCAGAGGGGATTCTCACATCAATTCTCACACCTCAGTTTTCAACCACTAGACCCGCATCAAATAGTACCTACCTCCCAGGCTTGTGAGTGAGATAACATGGAAATTGCTTTGCAAATTATAAAGTATTCTATAAGTGTTAGAAAGGAAGGTGGTTTTAGAGAGCTAGTGCTGGAGGAAAAAAGACCTGAATTCAAATCTCCTAGAAATCTCACTTGCTATGTGATCCTAAATAAGTTACTTAACTTGTCAATGTTTTAGACGACCTCTCTAAAACTATAAATGGCAGGATATGGTTACTGGCATTAGGGGAGGGAAAATTCTTAATCTAAAAATTCTCTATATTTTATCACTGAAATCACAAGATCATTTCTTTTTTCTTTTTATTTTTTTAATTAAATATTTTTGATTTTCAAAACATATGCATGGATAATTTTTCACATTAACCTTTGCAAAACCTTTTGTTCCAATTTCCCCATTCCCTTTCCTCCTGATGTAATGGAACTATGTCCCCTGATCTTTGTGGAGGGTGGGCCATCTAGCCTGGGGGAAATTCCTAAAAATGATCCCCAAGCACTTGAATTTCCCTTGAGAAAGCTATCTGGCTTCCCATGGGAATTGTCCATCTCCAATTAATATGTCTGGGAAATAATCACAATCCTTATTGATTTGAAAATTAGCATGTAATCACTCCCTAGCCCCAAACCATAGAAGGCTAATTTTAAAAAAAATTTTGTACCCAAACCTTTGCTAAATTTCTATTTGGAACTAGCTCCCTGGGAAGTTATTTCTCAGTGTAATAAACTTTTTTTTTTTTTGCCAAAAAGCTCACCTGCAGATCAGGACTGGGAAATCTTTTGCAAAAACCTGCGACACCAGCCTGAGACTCTCTTGCTGTTAGGGTATCTCTCACCCCTCATCTCTCAGACCTCAACATTTGGTGGCCCACTCCGGGGATCTCCGAAATTTTGGCCGAGGTAAGCCTCTTCTTGCCTTTGTTGTCTATTCTATATCTGGGACACTCAAACACCTGGAAAGGTTTGAGCTGTTGGGAGCTCTATGCTCAGCCGACTTCTTTGACTAAGGACACCTAGACTGGGAATTCCTGTGTCTTTTAGCAGAAGTACCCTTAATCAGGGAATTTTACCTCTCTTCCTCTCAGGGATGCCTGAGAGAATGGGGAGCTATAGGACCGGGAAAATCAGATTTGTGGCAAAAAAAATGGAATAATCAACCTCTGCCTCTATCCCTAAGGACTCTCCCTTTGGCTGTCTTTTAAAAAACAGAGACAAATTCGGTTTGAAAGATCTCAAGACTAAGAAATTCATTTACTTTGCAATGCTGCCTGGCCTCGATATATTTTGGGGAAACAGGGAAAATGGCCCATTAATGGCTCAATTATTCCTAATATTCTCTCTCCATCTTTCTTGGTGTTATTCTGTGAGCCTCCGCTGGTGGGGAGATAATTTCCTAGTCAGACTAGGGAAGTCTAGAGGGGGCATTCAGGATTGTTGGATGTGCCATCAACAAACATCCCAAGGCAGCCCACAGATGCAGCCTAATACATTTCTTGCAAAGGTCTCATTCCCAAATGTCATCTCCACCTGGACGCCTCCCCATTTGTACTAGTTACCCCCCAGGGGAACTACTCGGACCCAATTGTCCCCTGTTTTCTTGCTAGGAAAGATCTCATATTTACATATTACCACATCCATACCACAGGAACAGTAATTGTCACCATGGCCCATAACGGCCATGTTTACATCCCTGATGTGGAGATGCTGACTTGTACCACCAATATTGTGGGTGCAAGTGAGTGTGACTCCTCTCAAGCCTGCCGCAATTTCACCTCAACAACCTGTGACTCGCTGCACGGGTGGGTCAAGGGCTAGATGTTCCTATGACTATGGACCATCCCAAAAAATAACTGTAGGCTATCCATTTTGAGAATATCCTGGCAAACTCACTCACAGTGCTTCGATAACACCTTCTTTGAAGCTTCTTCATAACCTCTGAAAACTAACATTCTGATTGATAGAATGTCATGCAATTATAGTCATCCTTGGGGACAATTAACCAAGAAACTACTACAAAACTTAACCTCAGGTAGGTCACAGATGGTAATCTGTGTGCCCAAGGGATATGCTTTTCTTTATAAAGTAAATTCTCCATTTTACTTCAATATTTCTGATAGACCTGTTAAGAGGACCTGCTCTGACTGGAACCCTCCCCAGCCGTAATTCTCTCTACCCAATGCTTAACCCTTTTAAACCCTATGGTACTTGTACTCTAGGTCACCTGAGTGCTCCTTTCACTGTGTACAATGCCACTGCCTGGAACATTGCCCCCATCCCTTCAAGGAGACAAAAGCAGGGGTTTGGGGGAAATGTTCTTTGGTATTTAAGGAAAGGCACAGCAATGCTAGTTCCCTGGGTGGGATACTTAGAGCATGAAAACATCCTTTCCAACCTAACTCCCACAATCAACCAGCTGGCCAATGAAACTGCACATTCTCTCCAAGAGCTCCAAGTATCTTTGGACTCTCTAGCTAACATGATAACAGGATGGCCTTGGATTATTTCCTTGCCTCAAGTGGAGGTGTTTGTGCCTTGGTCAATACCTCCTGTTGTATGTATATCAGCATCTCAGGGAAGGTTGAGCTTCATAATGAGAGAAACTTAGAGAAAGCTGGCTGGATGCAAGACATTCATGAAAATCTAATCACCCCAGTTTTCCTCTGGATGGGATTCCTGACTATGGTCTCTACTAATCTCTATACTAACTCCACTTTTAGCTGTTACTTTTTACTCATATTTGCCATATCCCTGGCACTGTCATCTCATCAAACATGAAATTAAAACACCTTCTGGGTCTTGCTGCTGAAACTTTGGAATTCTTGGACCTTTCCATTTACCCTGAAGTCAGACTTGCTTTTAGGGGCTATCTCCTGCAATTGGAGTGTAGCTCCTCAAGAGCTATAGAATCATAAACTCTTGTAGGCAGAAGATGTTTCCGTTTTTGTTTTCCTATGTTTAGGACCTAGCTCAATGCTTGCACATAATGGGCCTTGTACATTATAGGCTTAGCACAATAAGTATCTGTTGAATTGAATATGCTTAATTGAAGGAACATGGATGATACAGCTAGATGGTACAATGGAAAGTATGTTGGATTTGGAGTTTATTTTACTTTATTAATTTATTTGATATGTGTAATACAAGTCACTGACTAACATTAGCAACCTAATTCATATTAAATGCATTTCCCCATTATTTAGTAAGGGCTTGAGCATTTGGGAGGACTCAGATAAATTTTAAAAGAGGACTAAAAGATGCCTAAAGACTCTAAAGTTGCCACTATGGTGGGGAAGCTGATGAGACAGGAAAGGAATATCAAAAGGGACCCCAGAAACACCAAAGATAGTTCTTGAAGATTCATGTACCCACACTTTTCAGATTGGCTAAGAAAACAGGTAAAGGCAAGGACAAATGTTGGAGGGGATGTGGGAAAACTGGGACACTAATACATCGTTGGTAGAATTGTGAATGAATCCAACAATTCTGGAGAGCAGTTTGGAACTATGCTCAAAAAGTTATCAAACTGTGTATACTCTTTGATCCAGAAGTGTTTCTATTGGGCTAGGATGCCAAAGAGAACTTAAAGGAGGGAAAGGGACCCACATGTGCAAAAATGTTTGTGGCAGCCCTTTTCTTAGTGGCAAGAAACTGGAAACTGAGTGGATGCCCATCAGTTGAAGAATGACTGAATAAATTATGTTATATGAATGTTATGAATATTATTGTTCTATGAGCAACAATCAGCAGAATGGTTTCAGAGAGCCCTGGAGCCTGGAGAGCAACAGCAGATCCTTTGACTTCAGATCCAACACCATTTCCACTGTCCTGCCCGTCATCCAGCTCCAAAACTATGTGAGTCTATAATTCTAAGGTATAATGTATGGTTCTTCCATTTAAAAGAACTGGGTTTGATGCTATTGCCCCTGGGCAAATCATTATATCTTAATTTATCTGTCAAAGAGATATTAATAATCTTTGTTCAACCTACCTCACAGATTGGGCACATAAATCTTTTTTTTTTTTTATGTGTAAACATATTTATACAACTACCTTGCTGCACAAGAAAAATAAAATCAAAAAGAAAAAAATGAGAAAGAAAATAAAATACAAATGAACAACAACAAAAAGAATGAAAATGCTATGTTGTGATCAACATTCAGTTCCCACACCCTTTCTGGGTGTAGATGGCTCTCTTCATTACAAGATCATTGGAACTAGCCTGAATCATCTCATTGTTGAAAAGAGTCACATCCATCAGAGTTGATCATCATATAGTCTTATTATTGCCTTGTACAATGATCTCCTAATTCTGCTCATTTCACTTAGCATCAGTTCATGTAAGTCTCTCCAGGCCTCTCTGAAATCATTCTGCTTTCAGTTCATTCAATTTCAATTCAATTCAAATCATTCTGATTTCAACTCAAACTGCACCCAGTCTAAAGGCTGACTTCTCAGGTCCAACAATAAATTTCTTTTGCCAGTCTAACTTTTTGGGTTCATAAATTCTTTTGCAAAGGACCTGCACTGACCAGAAGGGGGTTCCCACGACTCTCTGCCTTGCACTGAACCTCATTATTATGCTATCGCTATGTTAAGAAATGGTTTTAATAATTAATAATGGAAATGACAAGTTCCTTAGTGGAACTCACAATTAACCAGGAAATCAGGTATATTATATACTTCATGAGGTGGGAGCATTCCACTGACTGGCAGGCTAAATCCATAGAGGAGTTTAGCACCCTAAAAGTTATTTAGTTAAAAGAAGGAAAAAAGATATCATGAGATAGAATGCTGTGGCTGGCTGACCTAAAAGGGATTCAGCACAGATGATAGGGCCATGGGCAGATGTATAGGAGAAATTTAACCTTGGGGTTTGACATAACTTGGCTTTCTGATTGGATACAGTAAGGTGGGGTTACCCATGACCTTCCCCTGGCCAACCTCATGAGTGCCCTTCCCAACTTGCCTCAGGGAGTAATCTTATCAATACTTGAGGCTTGCTCTGCCAATTCCACCTAGTGACCCAGGACCTTATCACTAAAAATACAAATAAAAATATGTAAGAGAGGCCCTCTTGCAGGAAGACAACATATAAAGGGGGAGCTGGATAGAATTATTTGGTTTTGTATTGTTGGTTTGGTTTTTTTGGTGGTTGTTTTTGTGAGGCAAATGGGATTAAGTGTTCAGTGTCCAGGGTCATATTTGAACTCAGGTCCTGCTGATTTCAGAGCTGTGGTGCTCTATTCACTGCACTATCGAGCTGTCCTGGGATGGGGCTATTTCAAATGGTTTGGAGGTGAGGTGGAGGTGAGGCCTCCATATAATAACATTTGTAGGAATAGTAACCTCTCCTCCCCTTCTCCCACCCATTTTACAAATGAGGAAACTGAGATCCTCTTACACATTTCTGTCAGGGCCCCAGATCTGAAAAAATACACATAAACTATCTCTTGAAGTCATTGGGGAAGCAGAGATTATAGAATGTAATGTGACCAGGTTTTTAAGTGCTGATTTAGAAGGTAGTTAGCTTAACTTCTGGTCTCAAGTTAAACTTTTGACTTCACCTTTGTTAGAACTCTGGCAGACAGGTAGGAGAGCTTGAGAGCAGAGATTAATGGATTTGAGTCTGGGAAGCTCTGAAGTGGAAGAGACCAGAACTCCATTATCATTTAAGTTTTTACACATCAACAAAGTGAATTGAAATGAGCTAATTTATCTTCTTGGTACAAAAGAACACTTCAAGCCCCAAATCGTCCAATGCTAGCTGTTTACACTATGAATTGTAATAATATTTTATACACAATCAATTAAATTTCAAAATGTTTTAGAGATGCCTGAATGGCACTGGACCTCTGAATCTGTCTCACCATTTCCTCCAGTCACTGCTTCTTTTTTCCCCCAGTCTTTCCATCCTCTACTTCTTCCTTCTCTTCAGCATCTGCTTCCTTCTCCTGTGAGTGAGGTTCATTGAGTTTAGAGGTAAGCTGAAGCCAGCACAAACAATTCTGGGAGAGATATCTAATGCTTACATTATCAGAGGGAACATTTATATTTTAGAAATCAACAAATGCTACAAATCATGGTTTGATTTATTGTTTTATTGATTGTCTAGACTTTTAAAAGAATTAACTATACAAATTAAATTTCATGCACATTAAGACAACTGAGACACCACTACACACCTCTCAGATTGACTAAGATAACAGGAAAAGATAATGCTGAATGTTGGAGGGATGTGGGAAAACTGGGACACTAATACATTGTTGGTGGAATGGGGAATGAAGCCAACCATTCTGGAGAGCAATTTGGAACTATACCCAAAGAACTATCAAACTGTGCATACCCTTTGATCCAGCAATTTCTACTGGGCTTATATCTCAAAGAGATACTAAAGAAGGGAAAGGGACCTGTATGTGCCAAAATGTTTGTGGCAGCCCTGTTTGTAGTGGTCAGAAACTGGAAATTGAGTGGATGCCCATCAATTGGAGAATGGTTGAGTAAATTGTGGTATATGAATGTTATGGAATAATATTGTTCTGTAAGAAATGACCAGCAGGATGAATACAGAGAGGCTTGGAGAGACTTACATGAACTGATGCTGAGTGAAATGAGCAGGACCAGCAGATCATTATACATGGCAACAAGCTTATACGATGATGAACACTAATGGATGTGGCTCTCTTCAACAATGAGATGATTCAAATCAGTTCCAATTGTTTAGAAAAGAAGAGAATCGGCTATACCCAGAATGAGAACTATGGGAAATGAGTGTGGACCATAACATAGCATTTCCATTCTTTCTATTATTGTTTGCTTGCATTTTTGTTTTCCTTCTCAGGTGTTTTTCTTTCTTTCTAGCTCTGATTTTCCTTAAGTAGCAAGATAACTGTATAAGTATATACACATATATTTGATTTAATATATACTTTAACATATTTAACATGTATTGGACTGCCTGCCATCTGGGGGAGGGGGTGGGAGAAGGAGGGGAAAAGTTGAAACAGAAGGTTTTGCAAAGGTCAATATTGAAAAAATTACCCACATATAAGTTTTGTAAATAAAAAGCTATAATAATAATAAAAAAATTAAATTTCAAATTATGTGTCTTGGGGGTAGAGGACAGACAGTTGTTAAACATTTATCTGTACACTTCTGATCTAATCCTAGGTACTCAAGAGTTCTCATGCTACCAAAGATCTTCCCATCAGGAAAGAAAGCATCTGATAATCTTTTTCTTGTACATGTTTTATTGATGCCCCCCGCCTTTTTTTAAACACCATTGTGTTTTTCAATGAAGAACTTCCCCTCCCCCTTAACCTCCATGGCAGAATCCTTCCCTATGACAAACAATTACAGTCAAGCAAACACAAAAACCAAACACATTTATTGATCAAACCTGACAACCTATGACCTGCAGTCTACCAACCACTTCTTAATTCAAAAGTGGGAGACACACTTCATCAGGCTTATCATGATGGACATTACATTGATGACATAACCATATTTACATGATTATGTTAAAGTGATTTGTTACTTTATGCTGTTGTGGTATGTAATGATGTAAGAGAGAACTCTGGATTTGAAGTCCAAGGGCTGGACCTCAGGGCAGGTGCTAAACATTTAACAACCAACTCTCCCAGGGCTATCTGGAAGTGACACATTTTAAAGTTTAATCTTTATTATTAACATTTTCTCCATCATTTTCTAAGAATAGGCAATCAACAAAACAATAAATCAAGCCCTGGTTTGTAGCAGTGGCTAATTTCCAAGGTTATAAATGCTTACACTGAGAATTTAATAGCTCTTAGAGCCCTTAGGATCTGTCTTTCACACACCCCTAGAATACAGCTTTGACATGTCCTTACTACTTGTCTTGGATAATTTACTTAACTTCAGTTGGCTTAATCAGTTAAATGATGATACATGGGATTGCTGAAAGGCTCCACAACAAATGAGCATTGTCTTCTGGGTTTTTTCATTATGCCAAAAAACTTACCACCTTCCCTTCCCTTCCCTTCCCTTCCCTTCCCTTCCCTTCTCTTCCTTTCCCTTCCCTTTCCTTCCCTTCCCTTCCATATCATTCTCTTTTTAAATTAATTTTATTTAATTAATTAAATTAAATTAACTTCAAGAGTCTAGAGCAGAATGATGTTCTTTCTTCATGCCTACCTCCTCACCTTGTGCATCCACTTCACACATACTCAATTACTGATATCACACTGCTCTAAAAACAAGCTCAGGCTTCTGAATCCTAGGGGTCTTCTGGCTAACAACTATAGTCAAGATGAAGAGGAGGGCTTTACACTCATTAGCCTAAGAGTAATTGACAGCTATGGACATTTATGATCTTAGACTTCCCCTTTCCTACAAAACTTCCTGCTATGCAAAGTTCTTTTTAGTTCTCTCTCCTCAAGCCAATCAGACCCAATATTAGGACCAGTTTAGGTGCATTAATTAGCCTGAGGTTTGGGGCTTCTGTTTCTAATCTATTGCCTACATCCTCAAAGGGAGAAAGTGAGTCCAGTACATTCTTCTGACCCCAGGGGCAGTAGTTTCTGCTTTTCAGCTCCTGACTCATCTCCCCGGCCTCACCAGTTGTGAAAATAGTACAAATAAGAACCCAGGCTCTCTTCTGAGTAAGCCCCCTGCCTAGCTGAAATCCTTTGATGCATATGCTATGTACAGAGAGATCCATTTACCCTGTTAAGCCATTCTATACACAATTGCGACAGCAAAATAGAGACTGTAATCTGCCGAATCCACTCTGGTGGCCAACAAAGGTACATTTCTGAGTATTAAGATACCTTTGAAGGTCTTCAGTCTGGGGGAAATGAGTGGATGGTCTAGTCCTATTACTGAGAGCTGAAGTCAAAGGCAAATACATTCATGCCTTTACTCATTCCTCAGATTGCTAGTCTTTGATAGGAGCAGAGATCACCCTTGAGTTTTGACTGAGGATTACAGTTAGGTACCCACCCTTTCATTACTTGGTTCTAAAAGTTCAGCGTGGTTCGCTTTCAATTTCTGTTCAGGGCTCCTAGGACTTACTTGCTATGGCTTCTCTCACCCTTCCCTATAGGAAAGAGGGAAGAGGTAAAAGTGTTTAGAAGTTCAGATCTTTTTGAAATTTAAATAAAAACAGAAGGAAAAGATGGGAATGATGAACGCAGAAGAGACATGCTGGTGCAAAGCTTTTTGGAGATAGCAAATGACTCAGAAGCTAAACTGGCTTGAATCATTGTGGGATCTGGGCTTGTTCTTCAGATACAACAAGCCCAAGGCCTTTCCTAAATACCTAATATCCAGATGTTCTGGGATCCTTGGTCCCTGCCCATAAGGACTGTCTACAATAGTACCTCCACTCCAGATTCTGCATCCTATTTCTCTCATATTCTCATAACCTATCATTGTCTTTGAGTTTCCAGACTCATTCTAAGAAGGTCCCAAAGTAAGAATGCCAATTCTTCTCATTCTAGCTCAGGTTCCTATAGTGGGATTTCTCAGTATTTCCAAGTTACATTTACCTCCATTGTAGGCAGGTTGGAAGCAGTTCTTGGAAACATTCTATTGTAACACTGACCCAATAGAGATGGACATTTCCAAGCTGAAAAACAATGTTTATATGGGAAGAGGTATCTTGCTTCAGATAAAAATACATGAAGAATAAATCTTTCATTCCATCAAATCTACTAAGATCTGAAGTCATTTGTAAAAATTAACAGCATGGTATCACAGGTCTCAGCTATTTCAAAATTCAGTGGCAAATGTCATTCCAGTTCCACAGTTGAAAGAGAAACAAATCCTATTTCTTCATCACTCTTATTGTCATCCCCTTTGAAGTTCTTTGCAAGTTTTATAAGAAATAAGACAATTCTTCCATCACTAGAGATTTTGAATTCTTAATGTGTGTGTGTGTGTGTATGTGCATATGCGCAAGAGAGGAGGGAGGAAAATTCCTTTGACAGTTTTATAAAGCCTACTGACTCTTTCTTGTAATAAAGTTTTTAAATTTTATATTGCTTTAGAATTCACCAGCCTCTTCTCTGTGGTCTGCTTTGAGAACCATCTGTAAGTTTAACCCCTGATTGATTATGGATCTGAACATACCTTTTTTTTCTCATAGTATTTTATTTTGATGGGCATATACTCAATTTCCAGCCCCTTACCTCTATAAAAAGAGTAGCTACATTTTTGCACATGTGGGTCCTTTTTCCCTTTTTTGTGATCTCTTTGGGATATAGATCCAGTAGAAACACTGCTAGATCAAACAATATGCACAATTTTATAGCTCTTTGGGCTCAGTTCCAAATTGCTCTTCAGAATGGTTAGATCAACTGAACATATATCGTCTTGTACCCAATGATTCTATGAATTTTTAAACTTGCTTGATAAAGGAGTATAAAATGTCTTTTAAAAATCATAGATTGTTGTCCAAGGATTGATGGTGACTGCTGGTCTTTTACACTGGATTTTAAGTCTTTGTTCATTTCAATGAGTTCACAACATAGGCCTATGCATAGGCCTAACTATGGCCTCTATAGACAGAAAAAAAGGGCAAATCAAGAGGAAAGCAGATGTTGTAGAATCACAGAATCACAGAGTTAGGAGGGCATCTCAGAGGGTCATTTCATCTAACCTTGATCTGAAGCAGAAATCTGTCCAACAATATTCCCAACAACTGACCATCCAGAACGCTCAAAGATTTACAGAGATTTGAAATCAAGTCCAAGGCAACTCATTTTTCCTCAAGAAAATTTTAATTATTAGGACATTTTTTTTCCCTAAAGTGAACTGAAATCAACCTCTCTGTGATGTAGAAACATATGCTATTCCTAGTTCTTCCTTCTGTGGCAAAAAAAAAAAAAAAAAAAAGAATAATACTACTTGCTCTTCATGTGACCATCTTTAAAATATGGGAAACAATTACCATTGTTTTCCCCTCCTCCATCCCAGACCAAGTCTTTTTTTTCTCTAAGCTTAATATTACCAGTTCCTTTGATGAGTATTCCGATGACATTGTTTTGAGTCTATTTTCCATGCAATATTCTGGATGTGCTCCAGTTCATCAAAATCCTTGCTGTAATGTGGATCTTAGAACCCATCACAATACTCTAGATTCTGGGGACCATCCCTCTAATTAAATGAGTCAATGGATGAAAAACCAGTTATTAATCTGTTATTGATGCTTCCTAAATGATCAGTGATGGGATGTGTGGAATAAATAGTATATAGAGAGTTGGAGTTAGGAAAAATCTCTCCTCCAATATATATTGTTTGTGTGATCCTAAATAAATTTATACCTTGGTGCTCCAGGCAACTCTCCAAGTGGAAAATTGGCTAAGTAGTCAACCTTAGGAGATTGGGAGGGGAAGTTTCTTCACTGGAATTCCCCTCATCATCTAGTAATACCATCCCCCCAAAAGGAGATGAGATCATTTTCAAATTAAGTGGGGTTTTTTTGAGTTCCAAAATTTTTTAAAAAATAACTCAAATCATATTCCTCACATCAGGGTACTTTATCAAAAATTTTTATATAAAATTTATATAAAAAGCTTAGGCATTATGGAGATTATGAGATGAACCTGAAACTGACCATGTCAGTGTCATAAAATTTATAGTAGGAGTTTCATATGAAAAAATAATAAAGCTTATGTCTTTGAAGGAAGACATCTTTTTTTCCTCCTGCTACTATACTTATTCTGTCCCCATCTTGATTCTTCCTTCATAATAACTCTCATAGTCACACCCTACTCTATTAGTTCAGTCTATTAGTTAGAAGGGGACCTGAGATACTTCTGAATCCAATTTGTATTAAGTTGTACATAGAGTATGACCTGGAAAATGAAATGGTGAACCATCAATAGCTTTGCCAAGAAAACTGCAGAGTCAGATGCGCCTGAAAAACCACAAGAGCATGGATGAGTGTATTGATACATACAAGGCTCACAGGACCCATGGGGCTTTGAGATGAGGGTGAACTATACATACAACCTATGCTCTATCCACAATGTGAACTAGTTCCTAAACAACATGCCTAACAGTTGATCACTCAGACTCTAATAAAAGGAAATTCCTTCCTTCCCAAAGCAATAAATTCTATTTTTGGATAGTTTTAGTAAAATAGGAAGGTCTTTCTTGCATTAAACCCTAATCTGCTCTCCACTACTTCCACCTAGGTTCCCCCTCCCCAGGATCAAACAGAATAAAGTCTAATCCCTCTTCCATATCTCAAGTCTTCAAATACAAGAAGACAACATCTCATATGGAGTTTTGATGAGATGGAGGATCAGTAGGTCATCCTATATGCCCTAGAGTCCAGGGGTCCTCAAACTTTTTAAATGGGGAGGCCAGTTCACTGTCCCTCAGAAGGGCGGGACTATAGTAAAAACAAAAAGTTTGTTTTGTGGGCCTTTAAATAAAGAAACTTCATAGCCCTGGGTGAGGGGGATAAAAGTCCTCAGCTGCTGCATCTGGCCTGCGGACCGTAATTTGAGGATCCCTGCATTTCTAGACTGTCATTTCAATTACTCATGTAATCAGAGGACCTTTGGGCTTTGTCATTTAAATATATATATATATATATATATATATATATATGTATACACACACACACACACACACACACACACACACACACACACACACGTCTAGGGCTTTCTCTCCCTCCTATGGGTTGTTTGCCCTATTCAGAATAGGAACTATATTGAATGTTCTGCTTAAAATCCTAACACTCAGTGCAATGATCATCACATAGTGAATTCTTACATGTGTTCTTATCATCAATTAGTTAATTAATTCACCATGTAAGCTCCTTGAAATCAAGGACTGATTCATTTTAATCTTCTATTTATTTTTAATCTTCTATTTAGCATAGTATCCAGAATGTAGTAGATGATTAAAAATTGCTGATTAGTAACTGATTGATACTCCTGATCTCTCTTTTCCAGGATACACATTCCTGGTTTCTTCAGCCAATCTTCATAGAACATCCATCATAAAGTATTTATCTGGCACTTACTATATATGATGACCTGGATCAGGTATTTGGGACTCAAGTACAAAGAATGAAGCATTTCTCTGGTGTAATGGTAAGAGACACAGGGTTATGAATAAACTCATCTTGACTTTCCTTTTCAGTGAAAGCATTTATGTTGCATATGTCAACATATAATAGAAACCAAGGCTCCCTTTATTGTTTTGGTGATTGTCTGGACTTACGAAAATAATGGATAAAATCTTAATGAAGATTATTAAAAATGTGTGTCCCGTGAAAATTTCCCCCCAGAGAGATGATTTTCTTTTTTTAAATAATATTTTATTTTTCCAAGTACATACAAAGATAGTTTTCAACATTCACTTTTGCAAAACCTAGTGTTGCGAATTTTTCTCCTCCTCCCCTTTCTCTCCTACACAAGACAGCAAGCAAGCTGATGTAAATAAAACATGTGTAATTCTTTTAAATATATTTCCTTATTTGTCATGCTACCCAAGAAAAATCAGATCAAAAGAAAAAAACCACAATAAAGGGAAAAAAAATAAGCAAATAAACAACAACAAAAAATACTATGCTTTGATACACATGCAGTCTCCATAGTTCTCTCTGGATATATATGGCCCTTTCCATCACAAGTCTATTGGAATTGCCTTCAATCACCTCAATTTTGAAAAGAACCAGGACTATTATGGTTGATCATCATATAAGCTTGTTGTTAGTACAATCTACTCTTGGTTCTGCTCACTTCACTCAGAATCAGTTCTCATAAGTTTTTCCAGACCTTTCTGAAATCAGCCTGGTCATGATTTCTTTTTTCTTTTCTTTTTTATTTTTAATAAGTTTTTATTTAGAAGTTGTATGTATGGGTGATGTTACACCATTGACAACTGCCAAACCTTTTGTTCCAATTTTTCCCCTCCTTTCCCCCATCTCCTCCCTTAGATGGCAGGATGACCAATACATGTTAAATATATTAAAGTATAAATTAAATACAAAATTAGTATACATGACC